>NC_070615.1:53435000-53735000 GCF_027172205.1 Podarcis raffonei
GCCGAAGCTGATGGAAGACGCTCTGCACCATGGAGGCCACCTGAGCTTCAAGCACTAGCTGTTGATCTTGAAGTACCCCAAAGCTGTGAACCTGCTCCTTCAGAGGGGGTTCAGCCCCATCAAGAGCAGACAACCTCCCATCCATCAGGTCTAAGGAACCACCCACAAACTGTGCCTCACTCTTATCTGCATTGAGCTTCAGATTTATTGACTCTCATCCTGTCCATTACCAAGACAACAATCCAGCACATAAACTGTCACTCTTGCAGGTGAAAAGGAGAAGAAGAGCTTTGTGTGATTATTGTATTTCTGACAACATAATCCAAAACCCTAGATAAGCCTCCTCAGAAGTCACATGTAGATGTTAAACAACATTGGGGATAAAATTGAACCCTGTAGAGCCCCACATGGAAGGCTCCCTGGGCCAAGTGACACTCCCCAAGCATCACCCTCTGAAAATGACCATCCAAGTCAGACTTGGAACTTCTAGGAAGCAGTGCTGCTCAACGCCAAGTCAGACTGCTGCTGAAGGACCCTAGTTGATAGTATGGAAAAAATCAAAGAGAATTAACTGGGACACATTAACCCCATCTCTCTCCTAACAGAAGTTGTCATAGTATGCCACAAAAGCAGTTTTCATGCCCAAGCTGGGCCTGAACCCAGACTTAAAGGGCTCTAGAAAATTGTTTTCATAGCTCTGCCCATCACCACTCGCTCAGGAACCTTGCCCAAGAAGGGGAGATTAGTGACCATCATTCCTTAAATTTATCAAGGGAGGGTTTCTTAAGAAGTGGTCTTATCAGTGCCTCATGTAAGCAGGCAGGGGCCGTCCCCTTGCACAAGGAAGCCTTAATTGTTGCAGACAAGCGATATTGAGCTGCTTGGAAACTTAATCCCACGTAAGACTGACACCCTTTTAGGAATTGTCCATACGTTGCTTTAATATTCAGAAGCTTTACTTGCAGAACGGATGATAAAAGAATAATATAAGGAAGCACATTCTCAAAACATAAGCTTATTCAAGCATGGGCTCAGCTTCACTTAGCAAAACACAGCTTCTTGCTTTAAACCTAATTCTGTGTCTCTCCTTCTTCCTGATATGCTCTCAGACTTAGGATAGAGGCAAGGCAACTATTTGAAGAAATCCACTTTCAATTTCCACTCTTCTCTCTGTTTTACTTCAGAGACCTCATTCACCTCTGCTCTGCTCTCTCTATTCATATGGAGAAGGAGCATCAACAGTTGTCAGGAACGAGCCAGCTCCTAGTGGCACTTTACAGCAAGCTGCAGAATACAGGCAGGAACAGAGAGGTTTATATTTGTTGCAGGCTGAGCAGAGGCCAGAGCTGCCAGCGCTGACTCCCTCTGACCTTGGACAGCCAGTTGCCAAGGGAACCACTGAGAGTGGGCTGGAACACAGCCAAAGCTCTCAGGGAGCTCAAACAGGGGCGAACAGACACAGAGACAGTCTTTTGGAACAGGAAGAGTTTGGAGCTGGTCCAATAAGTCTGAATAGTCAGTGAATGGGAGGGCTGCTGAACAGGAAGCAAAACAAGAGACGTAAAGGGCGAAGGTTCAATATCTTCTGAAGGAACCGGAAGGAGTCTTCAGAAGGGTCATCTTGAGTGATGAAGTTGGCGGCTTTGTTAGAGCTGTCCAGAGCTGTCTGTTTGTTTTTGTAATAAATTCTCCTTTTTAATAACCCACGCTTAATGTGTTATAAAGCCAGGAACCTGGACTCCTTACAACAGTGTTTCTTCTCAATAGTGTCCAGAGAAGATCCCAAGACTTCTCTCTTAGCTGTGTTCACCACACAGCCATCTTCCTGCACTGTGTCATCACAATGAACTCATTCACACTGAAGGGAATCTGTGACTTGGTGCCAGTGTGGTGTAGTGGTTAAGAGCAGTAGTCCTGTAATCTGGGGAACCGCGTTCGCGTCTCCGCTCCTCCACGTGCAGCTGCTGGGTAACCTTGGGCCAGTCACACTTCTTTGAAGTCTCTCAGCCCTACTCACCTCACAGAGTGTTTGTTGTGGGGGAGGAAGGGAAAGGAGAATGTTAGCCACTTTGAGACTCCTTAAAGGGAGTGAAAGGCGGGATATCAAATCCAAACTCCTCTTCTTCTTCTTCTTCTTCTTCTTCTTCTTCTTCTTCTTCTTCTTCTTCTTCTTCTTCTTCATGTGACAAGTTAACCGACCACACGAGAGCCACTAGAGAACGTACTAGAATTAGCTGTCTAACCAATCAAAAATCAAAGTGCTTTTGGTAACCACATAGCAATATATATTTGAACATTCCAATTTTAGCCAATCAAATCCCCATACCAAACATTAATTCCCCCTCCTACCCAAGATGGCTGTTTTCTCCTTGCTTGTTTTTATCAGCCGGTAGGGGAAGGGACAAATACAAATGGAAGACAAAACTCACTTTTATAGATAAATGTAACTGTTATTGGAAAACACAGCTGTGTAAAGCAAAGTGTAACTTTGTAAAGTATGAAACTACTGAAAGGGCAACTGTAATAACTAGACTGGTAAATGTAAGAGCAGTACAGTGGTACCTTGGTTCTCAATCTGTTCTGAAAGTCTGTTCCAAAACCAAACATTCCAAAACCAAGGCGCACTTTCCCATAGAAAGGAATGCAAAACAGATTAATCCATTCCAGACTTTTAAAAACACCTAAAAGAGCAATTTAACATGAATTTTACTATCTAATGAGACCATTGATCCATCAAACGAAAGCAGCAATCAATGTACTGTACTATAAATTAAATAAGACAGTATTGTAGATGATAAAAATAAAAATTGATTATTTTTCTTATGTGCACTGATGATAGTCATTGTTTGGATGGGGGGGGGGGGCTTTTATCCATTTCTGCAGTCACACAATCAATCAGTTAGTAGCTGAACTGGGTTCCACACAGTCACAAAAACAAATTAACCAAAAAAGCCTCAGAAACAAAAATGCAAAATAAATAGCAAAAACAAAGGCACCAGACTTAATCCAATCTGGAAGTCCATTTGACTTCTAAAATGTTCGAAAATCAAGGTACAGCTTATGGTTGGTGCTGGCGTCCTGGAAACAATGGCCTACAGCCGCATCGGACGTTCGGCTTCTGAAAAACGTTTGAAAACTAGAAAACTTACTTCTGGGTTTTTGGCATTTGGGAACCAAGGCTTTTGAGTACCAAGGTACCACTGTAATAACCAGAACGTATCCTTTCTGCAAAACAATTGCAATCTGTCAGCTTTGACAGATATGCACTGCCACTTACTGGGTCTACAGCTAAAGTCACCCATTCACAAGTTTCAACTTCTTTATTGAATGGTTCATTCAGAAAACAGTACAAGTCATTCATAAAGAATCAGCAGTTCATTCATAAATATGTCTGCTGTATTTTTGCAGCTACAGGAACTAACAGGGAATGCCCGGCTCCTTGGTTTTCCTTTCTTTGCTGAAGGAATCGCCACAGGCACGTCCATCAGGTCTGTCCCTGCAACCACAACACAACACAAAACCCACCATTCCTCTGGGAGCCAGCTTTCTGTTCTTCATGGAGCTGGGAAGGTTCATAAAAACCCAGGTTAGGAACCCTTGCTTAGGAGCCACACTGAGAAGAGCTCAAGAGAACTTCTAACACCTTGCCAACCTTTCGTCCCCCAGAAGAGCCTCTCCCTTGGCTGCTTCCATCACCAGGGACATCTTACTGTCTGCAAGCCCAAGAATGTTTGACCATGCAGGAATGGAACTGCTCCAAGAATGCTCACATGGAACCCAAACCTCACACTGCTTGGTAACCATGAAAGCCCAATAAAGATCTTGTGTCTTATTTCCCCTTGCCCCATAAACAAGTAATTATTAGAACTCAAACCTTCAGGTTGTCTCTGTCGCTCACTTTCTAAATTGCATGATCTCACTGGTTATTCTATTCTCATCTGCCACAACCACATGTCTCTTATGTTTCACGTTGCACCCCTGCATTTAGGCCGTCATTGTCACCTGCTGGGTCCCTCATGTTGCTCTCCTACTTTAGATGACAAAATACATTTCCCCATATGCATTTCTCTACAACCTTACATATAATTAGTAGATTAAGCTGTTGGTTCATGCAAGAAGGGTTTTCTGAAGTGTTTAGAAACAGAAATGTCTTGCAAACACTAACCATTCTTCTGTTTTGTGAAGAAATGTAATACCTGTATTGCACCTGCAACAAGAGTTTGCATTATTCTATCTGTATCCT
This sequence comes from Podarcis raffonei, assembly GCF_027172205.1. Classification (NCBI taxonomy): domain Eukaryota; kingdom Metazoa; phylum Chordata; class Lepidosauria; order Squamata; family Lacertidae; genus Podarcis; species Podarcis raffonei. Next base: position 53,439,244 of record NC_070615.1, read on the forward strand.
CCCTCCCCTGAACTGGTGTACAAAGATACACCAGTTGTTGTTGCTGTTGTTGCTCCTGCTGCTGTTACATCCCTAAGGTCCAAAATCTTAAAAATCAGGTCTATGTTGGTGACACACGTACACTTGAGGGAAATGGTGCATGTGTGATTGAAGAAGAGATTTGGAAAAACTAGGGAGCTCCCTTCAGATTACCAGTTTGCAGGTGGGCTGCATGCTTTCTTGTGACTTGCCATTCCCAGTGCACTGCTCAACAAGAAATATGTATGATTATTTTGCTCTTATTATTTTGTCTCACAGAGCACAATGCTCAACGGAGATAACTTCAGAACCAGTAATTATCTCAAACTGATGGGTTTCATCATCTTGCCAAATCCCATGTCTGACCATGAACACAGTCAGAGTGTAAAAGCTTATATTAAATAAACCCTGTGAAATTCAGAGCCCCAGTGAGAAATTCTGAACACACAGGATCTCATGGGTCAGATCTTTGGCACTTTCCCTTAATCAAATTAATCCAGAGCCATTAAACCTAATGCAATTGATGGTGGATGAGAGAGAAATCTGTCTTTCTGCATAACTGATGGTCAAGATGGCAGGAACATTTCTGCTGCTGATTCTTCTCTTCCTGTGGCTGCTGGTGCCTCCAACTGAGTGCAAGGAAGACTCTGAGAGATGCACCATGACGGATCCTTTCCAGTTTCCATACCAGTATGATCAGAGAGGGGATCTGATCATTGGAGGAATTGTTAATGCTTTTGGCTGTACATCTGAAGAAATAGATCTCCATGACCACCCAAACACAAAGTTTACCAATGAACTTTTGTAAGGAAATCACTGTCTCCTTCATAGTGTGAACTTCTATATGCTTCTATAGACTACAGCTACACCACACAAACCATGGCATGCTCATAACACATTTGACTTTTTCCATGTATGAAGGTTTCTCTTTATATTGTGATCTTGGCATCTTCTGTGTTGCTTTATTCCTTATCTTGAGTTTTCTGTCTTCTGCCTCTTCTGCTTTCTTCTCGCCTGAATTCATGCTTGATCCTCTTCCTCCCTCTCTGTTTCCTTTCACACCAAGGATAGATGATTTTACTTTGCAGCAAAGCTTGATCCCCACATTCACAATCACCACCATTTAATCTGACAGTCACAGATGTTGTGAGAAAAGAATATCATAGATTCTGGATTATATTCCCAGCTGTACCATTTAAACAATATTGGGTAAAAGTTAATGAAGTGTTGCAAAGTATCTAACTGAGGTCTCTGCAAAGTAGGCCAACTTTGTCTGATCTATTAATCATAAGAGATAAGAGAATAACTCAAGACAGAGCTGTTCTGCCTGGCCTTTGGTTTGGACTCAGTCTGACACTTATGTTTCCCTCCCCTTATGGTTTTGATCTATGGGCTACTTTTAAAATGAGGCTGCATTTTAAATTACATTTTAACCTGTATTTTAAATTGTCCCCCCCCATTATGTTTTTACTGTAATTTTCTTGGTGTTAGCCGCCCTGAGCCCAGCTCTGGTCAGGGATGGCGGGGTATAAATGAATTTTATTATTATTATTATTATATGTGTGTGTGTTGCAGTATGTGAATGTTCTGCACAAATGCTTTTTAGATGCTATATTCCTAAAGCTGACTGAATACTGACCGTTGATTTCCATTATCAAATGTTAGGATGTACAATGCATATGAGGTGTGGTTTTTTTGCTTATTTGTGTTATTTAAACTTTTGGAATTTGCTGGAAAACGTCAGAAAAAATGAATATCTCTGACACACTGTACAACACTTTTATTAGCTCAACACTGAAGTACTACCAGAATACCCTCTCCCTGGTGTTTGCTGTGAAAGAAATCAATGAGAATCCTAACATCGTACCGAATATGAGCTTTGGGTTCAACCTCTATGATAGCTTTGGAAATACAAGGATGACTTATCAGAACACCCTGAAACTTCTGTCAATCACAGAAAGGATTGTCCCCAACTTCAAATGTGACAAGAAAAAAAATATGATTGCTGTTATTGGAGCACTTGACTCTGACATCTCCCTTTACATGAAGACGATCTTAGGCATCTACAAGATTCCACAGGTATAATAATAATAATAATAATAATAATAATAATAATAATAATAATAATAATATCATCTATATGGCACTCATCTCACTGGGTTGACCCAGCCACTCTGGGTAGCTTCAACCAGGTTATAAAACCACAGTAAAGCATCAAACATTAAAAACTCCCCAATACAGGGCTGCCTTCAAATTTCTTCTAAAAGTCAGATAGCTCCTTATTTACTTGACCTCTGAAAAGATGGTGTTCCACAGGGCAGGCGCCACCACCAAGAAGGCCCTCTGCCTGCTTCCCTGTAACGTCACATCTCGCAGTGAGGGAACTGCCAGAAGGCCCTCGGAGCTGGACCTCAGTGTCCGGGCTTAACGATGGGGGTGAGGATGGGGGCTGAACGATGGGGGTTTCACAGGGCTGTTGAAGGAATGACCGTGATGGCCCCTCCCAACCAGCTGGTTTGATCTATGCAGGCATTAATTTAACTATGAATGTAGGTTTCTCTTAGGGCTGCCTTCAGATGTCTTCTAAAATTCAGATAGCTGTTTATTTCCTTGACAGCTGATGGGAGGGCGTTAAACAGGGCAGCCTCATAGACCTGATATCACTTAAGAAATATTTCATTTTCTGCATACTTCATTGTGAATGATAAACCTGACCAAGGTGTTGTCATTGGTGAAAAATGGATTCAGTGGTTTTATGTTATAACACTTCTAAAACAAGGAATTTGTACTTCCATTCGTTCAAATTCCTGCAATATACAAAACAAAATAATATAATTCAATAAATTCCCATGGTATCCACTTCAGGCAGTTAAGTGGGATGAATTCTAACCCTTTGCTATAACTCTCCCATTATTGTGAGATTGATTTCTTCCTTAGATTGCTTATTGTGTATTAGCTCCAGTGAGGAGGAGCGAGTTGCAGCTCCAAACCTTCTTCCGGACGGTGCCCAATGAGAAATATCAATATGCAGGGATTGTCAAGCTACTTCTTCATTTCCAATGGACGTGGGTCGGACTTGTTGCATCAGATGATGAAAATGGAGAGAAGTTTATGGAAATCTTAGAGCCAATGCTTTCAGAGCATGGAGTCTGCACAGCCTTCAATGAAAAAATACCAGCCTTTTCTCAAGGGATAGATTATTTCAGTTCACTGGATCTCTTTAAGACTAAATCCTCTTTCCTGATGAACTCAGAAGTCAATATATTAGTTCTATGTGCAGAACCTCCAACCATTACCAATGTGAAATGGATGATTTATTTTTCTTCATTAGCTGAAGATACTGCAGAGAATTCTGAAGGCAAAGTGTGGATTTTGACAGCCCAATGGGCCTTCTCAGCAGATACAATGCAAAGGTATTATGACATTCAAGTCTTTGATGGTGCCCTCTCATTTGCAATTCACACAGAAAAAGTCCAGAGATTTACAGAATTCCTTCAGACCCTAAACCCCAACTCTCCAAATGGAGATGGGTTCATCCATACTTTTTGGGAAAAGGCATTCGAGTGCTTATTTTCTGTTTCCAATGACCCCAATGACAGCACAGACACATGCACCGGCAAAGAGAGTCTGGAGAGCCTTCCTGGGCACATTTTTGAAATGTCCATGACTGGTCAAAGTTACAGTACCTATAATGCGGTTTATGCCATTGCATATACTTTGCACAAGGTTCTCTCATCCAGGCCAAAACACAGAATGATGGCAGGCAGAGGTGGACTCCATCCTCCCAAACTGCAACCTTGGCAGGTAAGATTTCATATTTGGAATAAATCTTTGCTTGGGGCTAATCTAACGGGTGATGACACAACATCCATAGACCGAATACACATGGAAGAAAAACACCTCTTACAGCATTTACCTCTCCCACCATAACAAATGTTCTTTTCAGTGCTTCTGTATTTTTCCTTGCCTTTAAGTTGGAGCCAGAATCAATATATTCTCTCTACTTCCCCTTCAAGTTCCAGAGGTGGAAGTATCTCCTCCTGCACTTCCTCTCACAGAAATGTCACCTCTTTGTAGAACTCAACAATGTTGTGGAAGGAGCTGCATGTTCTGCTGTCCTATGTGTTTGTGATGCTGATATGTCAGGAGTGGTGAAGAAGGAAACGTATTAAACTGGGCCTCATGATCTGTTAATATCAGAAAGATGGTATGTTTCTGTTCAGGAAGAACCTCTCCAGAACATCCCTTTGGCAACATCTCACCATTTGACATTGCACAAACCACTGGTGTTTGTCTCGCTGCACCCTATATTAATATTTTTCTATAACCACTGAAGAACCCCCAACATTAAAAACTTCCCTCCAATATGACTACTTTAAAAAGTGAATAGACGCCAAACATCATAATGCATTCCATATAAAAATGGTTCTGAAACTAGACTTGTTTCATTATCCATGTGATAATGCACAAAGTAAGGAAGAGAAAGGAGAAATATGATGAATGAAGAATGCATGTGAAATTATATAGCTTTGTTTCTACCACTGGCTGCGAAAGCATTCTGTCCACCAATAACTATCTTTTACAGCCTGCAGTTGTTTCTGCACCAAAACCGAACTTATATGGCTGTTTTAAATGCAATTGCACTTCCCTCCCAAAGCCAGGTGAGCCAGTGGTGCCTTCCATGCCAGCCTCAGGGAAGGAGACACAAGGAGGAGACTGGGTGCATCCCAGAGGCCAAGAAAGAAGGTGCCCCCTTGCTTCCCAGGCTGTGGGGCGGTCATGACAGGGCTCTGGGAGCATTCCAGGGTCCTCATGCAACCTTCCCAGACCTTGTGGAGGGCAGTTCAAGGGTTTCCTGACTTTGCATGATTTTGCCTTTGCTCATGGTCCCCCAGAGCTGAATCCTCAAATACTTAAGTGCCTGGCCAAGTGTACTTCCCAGAAATCCATATGTGCTCCAATGTTGGACCACACCATTTTTGACTCCTTGCCATTGTGTGACATATAGTGATTGACACTTTTTCCTTTCTAAAACCAATAAAGGCCTTCCCTTTTTTACTTTTGAAACTTTGCTTTGTTTTATGCTGTCTAGCTCCTGTCTTTCCTGAGGAGCATCTCCTTCAACAACAGTGCTGGGGACTTTGTGTCTTTTGATGAGAATGGGGAATTGGCAGCTGGATTTGATGTTCTGAACTGGGTTACTTTCCCCAACCAAACCTTCCTGCGAGTGAAAGTAGGAAAGGTAGAACCACAGGAATTGCATGATGTTGACTTCAGCATGCATGAAGAAGCCATCACATGGCACAAAGCATTCAGTCAGGTGGGAGTGGACTCTTGGTTTTTCATGAAGGGAACATTTTTATTATTATTCACAATACAGTGGTACCTTGGGGTAAGAACTTAATTCGTTCTAGAGGTCTGTTCTTAACCTGAAAGTGTTCTTAACCTGAAGCACCACTTTCGCTAATGGGGCCTCCCGTTGCCACCGCGCTGCCGGAGCACAATTTCTGTTCTCATCCTGAAGCAAAGTTCTTAATCCGAGGTACTATTTTTGGGTTAGTGGAGTCTGTAACCTGAAGTGTCAGTAACCCAAGGTACCACTGTACAAATACAAGAATAAGGTCTGGTGTTAATAACATTCTTAAGTTCAGTTATTGCATGAAGGGAATACTACAAGAGAGTAAGCTCTCCTGCTGGTCTTAGCCAGGACATATTAATGTAGGACTGAAGGTAAAAGGGAAGGCAATTGACCCCTTAATTGTTAAGTCCATTGTAGCGCTCATATCGCTTTTCAGGACATGTCTGTAGGCGATGTCTGCAGTTTTTCTGCAGACACCTTTCCAGAACATGTGGCCATCATGACTAAACCGCTTCTGGCACAAGAGAACACCGTGATGAATGTCAGAGTGCACAGAAACTTTGTTTACCTTCCCACCACAGCGGTACCTATATATCAGCTTGAACTGCTAGGTTGGCAGGAACTGGGACAGAGCAATGGGAACTCATCCTGTTGTGTGGATTTGAATCGCTGACCTTCTGATCAACAAGGGGCTCAGTGGTTTAGACTACAGGACCACCTGAGTCCCTATGTAGGAGTAAATCCTTTGCTACCAAACAACACTTATTTTTCAGAAGACAAGGGGAGGATAAGTTGTCCATTTATGCTGAAGGAAGAGTACTTGTCTTGTAGTGTTTCTCTGAGCTTAATGTATATGGTTCCCATTTTGCCTTCTCTGCCAACTCCCTGTATTTCAGAATCGGTTGTCTTTCCCTGTCCTCTTTCCATCCACCGTCTTATAAAGATGAAAAACTGAATTTCCCTTCTGTTTCACTTCCAATATTTATATTATAATTTATTCACGCATACACCACCTTTCTGGAATAACATGTATCTGCCAAATGATCTCATCTCTTTGGTTCAAACTGTGTTCTTTACCATGCAAAAGGGAGTTTCCTCTTCTTCTCTCTTTCTGACTAGGTGCTACCCCTTGGTTTGTGCAATGATCGGTGCCAGCCAGGCTACAGCCGGAAAAAGAAGGAGGGGCTGCCATTTTGTTGCTATGACTGTGCTTCATGTCCAGATGGGATGATTTCAAATCAAACGGGTAGGAGACATCAGCTGCTCTTTTAAAAAATGCTTCCTAATCTATTTCAACAGTTTCCCCTTATTAGCAGTTCAGTACTCCTAAACAGAACAGCAGTTGCACTCAGATCTGGAAGAAAGAAGACTGACACAGAGAGTTGGGCAAACTAGAGCCACAATTTTAACCTTGACAAAGAAAATCTGTGGACATAGGTGTGGATCATGTCCAGTGTTCTCTGCCTGCTCCCCACCTGCCACAGCTTGCAGAGCCAGGGAAGACTTTCCTAACCCTCCATCCCCATAGTTTTAGGGGTGAGAGCCAGAAATACAAAATCAAATTCTGCTGCTGCAAGATATCATAGCGGGCTTCTCACTTTTCAGTAGAGATGACTGTTTGCTCTTTCAATGGCACCATATTAACAGTCGTCAATACTTTGCTTCCAAAATACCTGGTTATGTGATTGATAGCACCTACAGCCATACCTCGGGTTAAAGCCGCTTCAATTTGCGGTTTTTTGGGTTGCGGACTGCCAAAACCCGGAAGTACCAGAATGGGTTACTTACGGGTTTTATCAGTCACTCATATTCAGAAGCGCCGAATTGCAACCCTCGCGTGCATAGACGGGCAGATGTGGGTTGCAAATGCTCCGGGTTGCGAATATGCATCCCCCAAGGATCATGTTCACAACCCGAGCGTCCTCTGTATATGATTTATGAAGAAAAAGAAAAGCCAGAAACACAAAATCAAATTCTGCTGCTCCAAGGTATCAATACTTTGCTTCCTAAATTCCTGGTGATTTGATTGATACCACCTATATGGTTTTTGAAGAAGAAAATACCCATTGATTTTTACTAGTTTCCACTTATCTCTGATACTTGTTTAGAACTAACTGATGGCTTAGAATTGTGTTCTGGGGGCAGAACAATATTTCTTTTAAAGGAAATTTGAGATACCATTGGGGATGGAGGAATACATTACAAAGAATGAAACATGCCTGAAGAAAAAGGTTGCCTTGCTTGTGGGAACTCATATATCATTCATTTGATTTGTTTAGACATGGATAATTGTTTCGAATGCCAAGCAGGTCAATTTCCAAACCACAACAGAGATCAATGCATTCCCAAGAGCCAACATTTTCTTTCCTACGCAGAGCCTTTGGGATTCACATTAGCTGCCTTAGCTCTGCTCTTCGCTCTGGTCACAGCCTTGGTCCTTGGCGTCTTCTCTAAGAACGGGGACACTCCCATTGTCAAAGCCAACAACCGGGACCTCACCTACACTCTGCTCCTTGCCCTCTTGCTCTGCTTCCTCTGCTCCTTGCTCTTCATTGGCCAGCCTCACCCAGTGAGCTGCTCTTTACGACAAACGGCCTTTGGCATCATCTTCTCCATTGCGGTGTCTTGTGTCTTGGCCAAAACCATCACGGTGGTTCTGGCCTTCATGGCCACCAAACCAGGATCCAGGGTGAGGAAATGGGTGGGGAAATCTCTGGCCAACTCTGTTCTTCTGGGTTGCTGCTCACTTCAAGCCAGTATTTGTGCTGTTTGGCTCTGTACGGCTCCTCCCTTCCCAGATGTGGACATGAACTCTCTGGCGGAGGAAATCATCCTGGAATGCAACGAAGGCTCTGCCCCCATGTTTTATTGTGTCCTGGGGTACCTGGGATTCCTGGCCAGTGTCAGCTTCACCATGGCTTTCCTGGCCAGGAAGTTGCCAGACAGTTTCAACGAAGCCAAGTTCATCACTTTCAGCATGTTGGTGTTCTGCAGCGTTTGGCTGTCCTTTGTTCCCTCTTATCTGAGCACCAAAGGAAAGCAGATGGTGGCTGTGGAGATCTTCTGCATCTTGGCCTCTAGTGCAGGCTTACTCGCTTGCATCTTCTTCCCCAAATTGTACATAATCATTCTGAGGCCCGACTTGAACAGCAAAGACCACTTGATTCTGAGGAGCAAATAGGAGTCAACTTGTGTTGATGTCTTTAATTGTTGCATTATTAGAAAATGTAGACATTTGTTGGAATAAAACTGGCCAAGGAAACCCCTTGTGTGTCCCAATTCTTTTCTTTTTCATAATCAGTTTTTTTCTTCCTCTCTTGTCACTGTCTATTTACATACAGCATTTTTCACAATCTGTGCTCAAAGTGGTTCACACAAAAATCAAAGTCTAAATACAGTATATATATATATATATATATATATATATGAACATTGGGAGAACGTGCTAAATCCAGTCCATGGCACATCTAGTCCTGCATCCTGTTCTCACAGGGCTAACCAGATTATCATTAATACAATTATTTTTTCAATTTGTATACCATCCTTCATTTATGGTTATAGTTACTGTACCCCATCACATTGATTGGGTTTCCCCGGCCATTCTTGGTAGTTTCCGACATATATAAAAACATAATAAAACATTACACACTTGAAGGCTTATCGATACAGGGCTGCCTTCAGATGTTGTTAATATTGGTATTCATCTCCTTGACATCTCCTGGGAGGGCGTTCCCCAGGGAAGGCCCCACTACCCACAAGGCCCTCTGCCTGGTTCCCTGTAACCTCCCTTCTCGCAGTGTCAAGGACTGGGCAGAGGAGGAATGGTGGAGACTGCCTCTCCAGCCCAATCCTTCCAGGGAAGAGGGGACTTCCGGGTTAGCACCATCGCCTAATGGCGGATTCCCTCCGAGCTCCGGAGGGAATCGGCTTAGTAGGGGTCGGGTCCTGCCGTGGCGGCGACGCGGGGACCCTCAGAAACCACAGGCGCTGAAGCCTGTGGACCTGGTGACTCGGCGGGCACCATTTGCGCCCCCGACCCGCGAAGGAGCTTTTTTAAAGGCTCCGGAACGGGGGACGGAGAGCGGTGCGGTGCTGTGAGTCGACTGCTTCCCCTACTGAGTGAAGCCGCATGCCATGGACGGAGAGCGCTGACTTCTTTCTCTGAACATTTGGACTAAAAGTAACAACCCGTGAGTAATACGGAAATTGGACTTAAAAAGGGAATTTTTTCTTGAGAATTAGGCACGACCGGGTAAGGTGCAAAGAGGAAGTCCGCCTACCCGCCTTGTAAACATCTTAAAGCAAGGATTTTATAACTAAGGTTGAGAGAACACCTTTCTCTTTTGTGGATAAAAGCAATTAACTCCACGTTTTGGCAATATAAGTGATTGTGCTGGAGGATAAGAGCTAATATTGAGAGCGGAATTGTCTCCCCTCCCCCAGGACCCGGGAGCGATCGGGGAGAGAGCCTGCTGAAGAGATATAGAAGACTTTGACAGCTGTCAAACTAGCTGTCAAAGTTGGGAAAAAAGGAGAACTTTGTTGCTGTTGTCTTTGCTGGTTATATTTGTTACAATTTGGTAATAAATTGTTAAAAATAAAGAGGAAAAGGCTAATTTGACTTTTGGGTTGGAACTGGAAGATACTAAGAAACCAGAACCCCTCTAGAGGGGGTTCAGGACATTACAAGAATGGCTGTAAGTGGAAAAACACTGGCTGAACTGGAGAGGACTTTTTTTCTCTTGGGAAAGTTACAAGAACAAAATGATGTTTTGGCCACAAATGTCACAATATTGAATGGAGCAGTAAATAAAACTACTGAGCCTGGAAGGGACTTGACTCAAGTCTTTGCAGCTGAACAAAAAGATTTTGCAGTTGAACTAAAAAATCTGCAGCTGAACAAGAAAAGAAATCTGAGAAATTTGAGAATGTGAGGAAAGAGATACATGATGATTTGAAGGAAAAGGAAGGAGGAGCTATAATGCCACAGATGATTAAAGAGAGCCAGAGGCTGGTTAAGATGGATACAAAGGAAAATAAGATCAGGATGGTGAAATTTGGTTTGAATTGAAGAATGGAGAATGGAGAGATCTCCTTATGTGGAGATCTGAAGACCTATGGATTACAAACCTGGCTAAAGTGGAAACTGGAGCTTTTGGGACACTTGGACTTTAGAGAAGCAAGAAACAAGATTTTGGCTCCACTTTTAAATATGGAGGCCTGGCTGGAAGAAACATGGACTTTATTGGGACAGAGCTTCTTCGAGATTTGGTGTCCAATATAAAGGACTATCAAAAAAACCGGCAGAGAGGAATTGAGAGAGAATTAAGAGCCTCGGACGTGAGGTCGCCAGGCTGACAGCAGATAGACTGATGGACATTTGCTGGGGGTCGAAACCGGGAAAGGGGGGGGGGCTTTGGGAATCCAAAGGGTGTACAATTATACTCTGTTTCTTTTAGTTTTGTTTTGCTACTAATATAAAAATGGGGAATTCGTGGAAGGGAATTGGGGTCGACCTTAGAAAAAGATTTTTAAGAATAAGTACTGATGTATAAAGACTGAGGTTTATAAGTTAAAATTGGTTAACTAAAATGAATTAAAGAAAATAAAGTAAAGTTTGGGGACAAGTACTTGCTGAGCTAAAAATTGGAACTGGAATACAAGAAGGGGAGGTGTGGGGAAGTCAAAGAAATTGGTTATTGATAGTAAGGAATGTAAATTTTATGTGTTTTTAATTGTTTTTTTTGTTTTTTCTTTATTTTTTGAAAATTTCAATAAATATTTATTAAAAAAAAAATCCTTCCAGGGAAGAGGAAGAAGAAGACAGTTTAGATTTACAACAGGACTTGAGAGAGGTTACAACTCAGAGGCAAATGAGGGGGAAAGGTGGGAAATAATTATTTGGGAAATAATGGGAGAGGAAGAGGAGGAGGAAGCAGTGGGGGGAGGAGACAGTTGATGGACAAAATTTATTGCTAAGATGACATGTAGAACAATTAAGTAGTGCAATAAATCATCAAAATACGGAACTTGGAAGACTGGGGGCCGAATCGCAGAGGCGTTCAGTGAGACACCCCAATGACCCCCCCAAAGTTCAATGGAGAGACATATGAGTTCCTTGGGTTTAAAGCAAATATGAACATGTTTTTCAAGGTGAGGGAAGATGATTTTCAGACAGACCAGCAATGCTTTTTGGTGTGATTAATCTTCTGGAAGGAGTTGCCAGGTGATTTATTGATTAATCAGCATCCTTGTTTGTTGAGATTGGACAGCTTTATGACTCACCTCAAGTCCATGTTCCAGGACCCGAAGCAGAAATCTGCAGGTACACAAAAGTTATTGAAGCTGAAGCAGGGGTCTAACTCAGTAATGGGGTGCAGTACAGAGTTCAATTTGCTGTTGCAGGAGCTAGTGTGGAATCAGGAAGCCTTGATGGCTATTTACCATACAGGGCTGAGTGAAACCCTGTTGGGTGAGTTGGCAAGAATGGACTCCCCCAGTTCCCTGGAGGCGTTGATGCAAGCGGCCTTGAGGCTCGATCAGAGGAAGCAGCAGAGTTGTGAGCCCTCATCGTCTCAGGTTCCTCAGCACATTTTCTTGATGTTGAATTTGCTAAGGAACAGGGCATACCCATGCAGAAACTGTCAAATCCTTTGGAAGTACAGACCATTGATGGAAGACCCCTGGTGTCTGGGGTGGATTCTCACACTACTGTGCTGTTGTCCCTGGAGCTAGCAGCTCATCGAGAGCAAGCTACCTTCCACTTGGCAAAGTTGGCCACATTTTCTCCCTCCCCTTAACCGGTGTACAAGGATACACCAGTTGTTGTTGCTGCTGCTGCTGGTCTTGGTGTTACACCCCTGAGGTCCAAAATCCTAAAAATCATGCCTCTGTTGGTGACATACATACACATGAGGAAAATGGGGAATGTGTGATTGAGCAAGAGATTTGGAAAAACTAGAGAGCTCCCTTCAGATTACTGCTTGCTTTTCTGTGACTTGCCATTCCCAGTGCACCACTCAACAAGAAAGAAGTATGATTATTTTGCTCTTATTATTTTGTCTCACAGAGCACAATGCTCCTCGGAGATAACGTCGGAACTAGTAATTATCTCAAACTGCTGGGTTTCATCATCCATCTTGCCAAATCTCATCTAAGACCATGAACACAGTCAGAGTGTAAAGCTTATATCAAATAAACACTGTGAAATTCAGAGCCCCAGTGAGAAATTCTGAACACACAGGATCTCATGGGTCAGATTTTTGGCACATCCCATTTATCAAAATAATCCAGAGCCAATAAACCTAATGAAATTTATGGTGGATGAGAGATAAATTTGCCGTTCTGCATAAGTGTTGGTCAAGATGAGAGGAGCATTTGTGCTGCTGATTCTTCTCTTCCTGTGGCTCCAGATGCCTCCAACTGAGTGCAAGGAAGACTCTGAGAGATGCACCATGACGGACCCTTTCCAGTTTCCATACCAGAATTATCAGAGAGGGGACCTGATCATTGGAGGAATTATTAATACTTTTGGCTATGCATCTGAAGAAAAAGATTTCCAGGAACATCCAAACACAGAATTTACAGATCAACTTTTGTAAGGAAATAACTATATCCTTTATAGTGTACACTTCTATATGCTGCTATAGGCTACAACTACACCATACAAACCATGGCATGCTCAGAAAATGTTTGACTTCTTTTCCATGTATGAAGGTTAAAAATACAGTTTATTCTCTTTATATTGTGATCATGGCATCTTCTCCTATGCTGCTTTATTCCTCATCTGGAGGTTTCTGTCTTCTGCCTCTTCTGCTTTCTCCTCACCTGATCTCATGCTTGATCCTCTTCCTCCCTCTTTGTTTCCCTTCACACCAAGGATGGATGGTTTTACTTTGCAGCAAAACTTGGTCCCCACATTCACAATCAGCATCATTTAATCTGACAGTCACAGATGCTGTGAGACAGGAATATCATAGATTCTGGATTATATTCCCTGTTGTACCATTTAAACAATGTTGGATAAAAAAACCCCTGAAGTGTTGCAAACTTCTCCCCCCCCAAAACCCCCCAAAGTATCTAACTGAGGTTTATGCAAAGCAGACCAACTGAAATTCATACCTCTAGGTTTGTCTGATCTATTAATCACAAGAGATAAGAGAAAATTTCTTTTTGTGTGTGTGTTACAAGAATGTTCTGCACAAAATGCTTTTTAGATGTTGTTGTTGTTTAGTAGTTTAGTCGTGTCCGACTCTTCGTGACCCCATGGACCAGAGCACGCCAGGCACTCCTGTCTTCTACTGCCTCCCGCAGTTTGGTTAAAGTCATGTTGGTAGCTTCGAGAACACTGTCCAACCATCTCATCCTCTGTTGTCGCCGTCTCCTTGCACCCTCCATCTTTCCCAACATCAGGGTCTTTTCCAGGGAGTTTTCTCTTCTCATGAGGTGGCCAAAGTATTGGAGCCTCAGCTTCACGATCTGTCCTTCCAGTGAGCACTCTGGGCTGATTTGCTTCAGAATGGATAGGTTGGATCCTCTTGCAGTCCATGGGACTCTCAAGAGTCTCCTCCAGCACCAGAATTCAAAAGCATCAATTCTTCGGTGATCAGCCTTCTTTATGGTCCAGCTCTCACTTCCATACATCACTACTGGAAAAACCGTAGCTTTAACTATACGGACCTTTGTCAGCAAGGTGATGTCTCTGCTTTTTAAGATGCAGTCTAGGTTTGTCATTGCTTTTCTCCCAAGAAGCAGGTGTCTTTTAATTTCGTGACTGCTGTCACCATCTGCAGAGATCATGGAGCCCAAGAAAGTAAAATCTCTCACTGCCTCCATTTATTCCCCTTCTATTTGCTAGGAGGTGATGGGACCAGTGGCCATGATCTTAGTATTTTGATGTTGCGCTCTCCTCTTTCACCCTCATTAAGAGGTTCTTTAATTCCTCCTCACTTTAGATACTATATTCCTAAAGCTGACTGAATACTGATCATGGATTTCCATTATCAAGTGTTAGCAGCCATAATGCATATGAGGTTTTTTTGCTTATTTGTGTTATTTAATCTTTTGGAATTTGCTGGAAAAGCCAGAAAAAATGAATACCTCTGACACACTGTACAACCTTTTTATTAGTTCAGCACTGAAGTACTACCAGAATACCCTCTCCCTGGTGTTTGCTGTGAAAGAAATCAATGAGAATCCTAACATCGTACCGAATATGAGCTTTGGGTTCCACCTCTATGATAGCTTTGTGAACACAAGGATGACTTATCAGAACACCCTGAAACTTCTGTCCACCACGGAAAGGATTGTCCCCAACTTCAAATGTGACAAGAAAAGAAATATGATGGCTGTTATTGGAGCACTTGACTCTGACATCTCCCTTCACATGACTACGATCTTAGGCATCTACAAGATTCCACAGGTATAACAATAGTAATAGTAATATGGCACCCATCTGACTGGGTTGAGCCAGCCACTCTGGATAGCTTCAACTAAGTTATAAAACCACAGCAAAGCATCAAGCATTAAAAACTCCCCAATACAGGGCTGCCTTTGGATGTCTACTAAAAGTCAGTTGTTTATTTTCTTGACATCAGATGGGAGAGTGTACCACAGGGTGGGTGCCACCACTGAAAAGGCCCTCTGCCTGGTTCCCTGTAACTTCATTTCTCACAGTGAGTGGACTGCCAGAAGGCCCTCGGATCTGGACCCCAGTGTCTGGGATGGATGATGGGGTGAAGATGCTCCTTTACTTATACTGTGCTGAGGCCATTTAGGGCATTCAATGCCATTACAAACACTTTGAATTGTGCTCAGAAACGTCCTGGGAACCAATGTAGATACTTTCTGACTGGTTTTATAAGGTCTCAGCAGCCACTCTGAGTCACCAGTCTAGCTGCTGCATTCTGGACTGATTGCAGTTTCTGAACCACCTTCAAAGGCAGCCCCACATAGAGGGTATTTCAGTATTCATAGCGGTAAATACTGAATATGTGAGCTGTGAAGTTTTTCTGCCTCTGGTTCTCCATAATTCCTTTTTACCTTGGGTCCTTTTTCTGAAAAAAGAAGTGAGAAAGAAAAATACAAAACTTATACAAAAGTGTCTGGCTTTTCGGTAAAAAATCATACCTGGAAAAATAAATAGTTCACTCACTGATATTCAGGCAGCAGTACGAATCCTCTTCCCAGGAAGCTGCACAACACCAGTTGCGAGAGGGCAGAGAAACGATGCTACCCAACTACTGCTGGAGATATGCACTAGGTTATGGTGAGATCTGGGATGCGGGTGGTGCTGTGGGTTAAACCACAGAGCCTAGGACTTGCCGATCAGAAGGTCAGCGGTTCGAATCCCCGCGACGGGATGAGCTCCCGTTGCTCGGTCCCTGCTCCTGCCAACCTAGCAGTTCAAAAGCACCTCAAAGTGCAAGTAGATAAATAGGTACCGCTCCAGCGGGAAGGTAAACGGCATTTCCATGCACTGCTCTGGTTCGCCAGAAGCGGCTTAGTCATGCTGGCCACATGACCCGGAAGCTGTACGCCGGCTCCCTCAGCCAATAAAGTGAGATGAGCGCTGCAACCCCAGAGTCGGCCATGACTGACCTAATGGTCAGGGGTCCCTTTACCTTTACCTTTATGGTGAGATCAACATGCATCCATAAATGGATCCCCCCCTCCTTTTTGCTTTTTTTTCTGTTCCACAAGGATGTTGAAGGAATGACTGTGATGGCCCCTCCCAACCAGCTGGTTTGATCTATGCAGGCATTAATTTATCTATGAATGTCAGTTGCTCTCAGTTCCTCTTGTTTCCAATCTGAAAGGGTGACCACAAAATTGGTGGTGCCCCGCCCCCCATTCTAAAAGGCCTCAAAATAATAAATCAGCATTTCAGTGTTCATTTTTGTAAGCATTTTTGCCTAATCCACATATTTACCAGCAATTTCTCCATAGTAGTATATTTTTGGATTTTATTTTGACTAAGATTGGCACTTTTATGACCAGTGTCTCTTAATATAAGCATTTATTTTTGGTTGGAGAAGGGAAATGCAAAATACAGAAAAGGACAAAGGTCAAAGGATAGTTGCATTTTGGTTCACAAATTGTTTATGGAATTCTGAGTAAGGTAAATTTGCATTCAAATGTGAACCCGACTGAATTTTTCTCCTATCCCTTGCCATGTCTCATCAGAAAGGGATGTTGCTTGTCCGTATTTTGCCCACTAGCCCCAGCCACTATAACTCAATGGTCAGGGGTGACCACTTGGGGTCCAGGAAGCTCTGAAGGGCCAAAGCTTCCTCGCTCATGTAGTGAACCATGATTTCCAGGTACAAAAGAGATTCTGGACACACAACCCATCCACAGTTTTGCTGAGCTTTACTTCCTTCCTTCCAAAGAAGCAGAACTTGTAGGAAAATGTCCATAGCTTGCACTAGTTTAGTGGTGTATTTCAGGACAAAGTATAGGAAAACGTGGAGGCCTTGTTTTTTCACCTTCTTTGGGGAGGGGGAATGCAAAATAAAGAAGAAGAAGAGAACTAAAGATTTGAGCAATAATAATAATAATGGCTTCCAACAAAATATTAAAAATACAATAAAACATCAAACTTTAAAAACTTCTCTAAAGAGGGGTTCCTTCAGATGTCTTTTAAAATTCAGGTAGTTGTTTATTTCCTTGACATCTGATGGGAGGGTGTTCCACAGGGCAGCCTCATAGACCTGATATCACATAAGAACTATTTCATTTTCTACATACTTCATTATAAATGATAAACCTGACCAAGATGTTGTCATTGATGAATAATGGATTCAGTGGTTTTATGTTATAACACTTCTAAAACAAGGAATTTGTACTTTCATTCATTCAAATTCCTCCAATATACAAAACAAAAGAATATAATTTTACATTCAATAAATTCTCATGGGTTCCACTTCAGGCAGTTGCATGGGATGAATCCTAACCGTTTGCTATAACTCTCCCATTTTTGTGAGATTGATTTCTTCCTTAGATTGCTTATTGTGTATTAGCTCCAGTGAGGAGGAGCGAGTTGCAGCTCCAAACCTTCTTCCGGACGGTGCCCAATGAGAAATATCAATATGCAGGGATTGTCAAGCTACTTCTTCATTTCCAATGGACGTGGGTCGGACTTGTTGCATCAGATGATGAAAATGGAGAGAAGTTTATGGAAATCTTAGAGCCAATGCTTTCAGAGCATGGAGTCTGCACAGCCTTCAAGGAAAAACTACCATCCTTATCTCAAGGGGTAGATCATTTCAGTTCACTGGAACTCATTCAGACTAAGTTCTCTTTCCTGATGGACTCAGACATCAATATATTAGTGCTATGTGCAGAACCTCAAACTACTGCAGCTGTGAAATGGATGATTTATTTTTCTTCATTAGCTGAAGATATTGCAGAGAATTATACAGGGAAAGTGTGGGTTTTGACAGCCCAATGGGCCTTCTCATCAGATACAATGCAAAGGTATTGGGATATTCAAGTCTTTGATGGTGCCCTGTCTTTTGCAATTCACACAGAAAAAGTCCAGGGATTTAAAGAATTCCTTCAGACCCTAAACCCCAACTCTCCAAATGGAGATGGGTTCCTCCAGACTTTTTGGGAAAAGGCATTCAACTGCTTATTTTCTGTTTCCAATGAGCCCAATGAAAGCAGAGACACATGCACTGGCAAAGAGAGTCTGGAGAGCCTTCCTGGGCATATTTTTGAAATGACCATGACTGGTCAAAGTTACAGTACCTATAATGCAGTTTATGCCATTGCATATACTTTGCACAAGATTCTCTCATCCAGACCAAAACACAGAATGATGGCAGGCAGAGGTGGACTCCATCCTTCCAAACTGCACCCTTGGCAGGTAAGACTTCATATTCGGAATGTTGTTTGGGGCTAGTATATTGGATGATGACACACATCCCTAGAATGAATACACCTCTTACAGATGTGTAAAACAAACGTTCTTTTCAGTGCTTCCCTGCTTTGCTTGCCTTCAATTTGGAGCCAGAATCAATATATTCCCTGTACTTCCCCTTCAAGTTGCAGAGGTGGAAGGATCTCCTCCTGCACTTCCTCACACAGAAATGTCACCTCTTTGTAGAACTCAACAATGTTGTGGAAGGAGCTGCATGTTCTGCTGTCCTATGTGTTTGTGATGCTGATATGTCAGGAGTGGTGAAGAAGGAGGCATGTTAAAGTGGGCCTCATGATGTTTTAATATCAGAAAGATGGTAGGTTTTTATCCAGGAATAACCTCTCCAGTACTTTCCTCAGGCAGTATCTCAGCCTTTGACATTGCACAAACCACTAGTGTTTGTCTCTCAGCACCCTATAATAACATTTTTCTATAAAACCACTGAAAAACCCCCAACATTAAAAACTTCCCTCCAATATGAGTACTTTAAAAAGTGAATAGACGCCAAACATCATAATGCATTCCATATAAAAATGGTTCTTAGACTAGACTTGTTTCATTATCCATGTGATAATGCGCAGTCAGGGAAGAGAAAGGACAAATATCAAGAATGAAGAATGCATTTGAAATTATTTAGCTATGTTTCTACCCCTGACTGCCAAAGCATTCTGTCTATCTATTAGAGCCTGCATTTCCTTCTGAACCAAAGAGGCACTTATACAGCTATTTTAAATGTAATTGTGCTTCCCTCCCAAAGCCAGGTGAATGTTGGGAGTTTCCATTCCACCTTTAGTGGCAGACATGGGATTGTTACATGGCACATGTCTGTTTACATTCCAGCACAGTTCGCTGGCGTAAGCAGAACTTCTGCTGTATTGCTTTTGTTTTGACTCTCTCTCTCTGAGAAGTCGGCAAGGAGAGACGACACGTTTCTTTGTCTTGAATTATGATTAATAAATCCATAGTTCATAGTATCAGCCTCTTCTGTTTGTGCGGTTTACACTGCTGAATATAGTGTGCTCAAGTCCGAGAGGCTTGAGTCACTGATTTATGTCGGAGCCATATGAGGTCGATGTATCCTTGCAGTGGCACGGCTGGAAGGAGACAATCCAGCTGGGGGATAGACTGCTGGCCTTTTGACCCCCAGATGCTGACAGTGAGCAAGGCAGTGCATTCCATGCCACCTTGGTGCCCCCTTGCTTCCCAGGCTGTGGGGAGGTCATGACAGGGCTCTGGGAGCATCCCTGGGAGCATCCCTCCTACAACCTTCCCAGAGCCTAGGATGCCCCTCCCCACCTTGTGGAGGGCACTTCAAGGGTTTCCTGACTTTGCACAATTTTGCCTTTGCACATGGACCCCCAGAAAGGAAGCCGTATATAAGTGCCTGGCCAAGTGTACTTCCTAGAAATCCATATGTGCTCCAAAGGTGGACCACACCATTTTTGACTCCTTTCCATTGTGTGACATATATTGATTGATTTCCTTTCTAAAACCAATAAAGTGTCTCCCTTTTTACTTTTTAAACTTTGCCTTGTTTTCTTCTGTCTAGCTTCCCTCTTTCCTGAGGAGCATCTCCTTCAACAACAGTGCTGGGGACTTTGTGTCTTTTGATGAGAATGGGGAATTGGCAGCTGGATTTGACGTTATTAACTGGGTTACTTTCCCCAACCAAACCTTCTTGCGAGTGAAAGTAGGAAAGGTAGAAGTACAGGAATCGCACTATGTGGACTTCAGCATGGATGAAGAAGCCATCACATGGCACAAAGCATTCAATCAGGTGGGAGTGGACTCTTGGTTTTCAAAAAAGGTAGCATTTTTATTAATATTAAGAATACAAATTCAAGAATAAGGTCCGGTGTTAATAACATTCTTAAGTTCAGTTATTGCATGAAGGGAATACTACAAGAGAGTAAGCTCTCCTGCCGGTCTTAGCCAGGTCACATTAATGTAGGACTGAAGGTAAAAGGGAAGGCAAATGACCCCTTAATGGTTAATTCCAGCCAAAAGGGACTATGGGGTTGTAGCGCTCATCTCCCTTTTCAGGCTGAGGGAGCCAGCCTTTGTCTGCAAACAGCTTTCCAGGACATGTGGCCAGCATGACTAAACCACTTCTGGCACAACAGAACACTGTGACGAATGCCAGAGTGCACGGAAACGTTGTTTACCTTCCCACCACAGTGGTACCTATTTATTGACTTGCACTGGTATGCTTTCAAACTGCTAGGTTGGCAAGAGCTGGGACAGAGCAACAGGAGCTCACCCTGTTGTGTGGATTTGAATCTTTGACCTTCTGATCAACAAGGAGCTCAGTTGTTTAGACTTACGGGACCACCTGAGTCCCTATGTAGGAGTAAATCCTGTGTTACCAAACAACACACATATCTCAGAAGTATAAGTTACCCACTTGCGAAGAAGAAGAAGAAGAAGAAGAAGAAGAAGAAGAAGAAGAAGAAGAAGAAGAAGAAGGGGAGTAGTAGTAGTAGTAGTAGTAGTTTAGATTTGATATCCTGCTTTATCACTACCCTGTGGAGTCTCAAAGTGGCTAACATTCTCCTTTCCCTACCTCCCTCACAACAAACACTCTGTGAGGTGAGACACTTCAAAGAAGTGTGACTAGCTCAAGGTCACCCAGCAGCTGCATGTGGGGGAGCGGGGAAGTGAACCCAGTTCACGAGATTATGAGTCCTCTGCTCTTAACCACTACACCACACTGGCTCTCAATGAAGGAAGAGTACTTGTCTTGTAGTGTTTCTCTGAGCCTAATGTATATGCTTTCTATTTTGCCATCTCTGCCAACTCCCTGTAATTCATAATCTGTTGTCTTTCCTAGTCTCCTTTCCATCCACCATCTCATACAGATGAAATATTCAATTTCGCTTCTCCTTGACTCCCAATATTTATAAGGCAATTTATTCACACATAACAGGAATAATGTAAATCTACCAAGTGATCTCGTCTCTTCGGTTCAAACTGTGTTCTTTACCATGCAAAAGGGAGCTTCCTCTTCTCCTCTCTTTCTGGCTAGGTGCTGCCCCTTGGTTTGTGCAATGATCGGTGCCAGCCAGGCTACAGGCGGAAAAAGAAGGAGGGGCTGCCATTTTGTTGCTATGACTGTGCTTCATGTCCAGATGGGATGATTTCAAATCAAACGGGTAGGAGACATCAGCTGCTCTTTTTAAAAAATGTTTCCTAGTCTATTTCAACAGTTTCCCCTTAATAACAGTTCAGTGCTCACTCCTAAACAGAACAGCACTCAGAACAGTTGCACTCAGATCTGGAAGAAAGAAGACAGACACAGAGAGTGGGGAAAACTAGAGCCAAAACTTTAACCTTGACAAAGTAGATCTGTGGAAATAGGTGTGGATCATGTCCAGTGTTCTCTGCCTGCTCCCCACCTGCCACAATTTGTTTTAGGGCTGAGAGCCAGAAACACAAAATCAAATTCTGCTGCTCCAAGATATCATAGTGGGCTTCTCACTTTTCAACAGAGATGACCGTTAGCTCTTTCAATGGTCCCATATAAACAATTGTCAATACTTTGCTTCCCAAATTCCTGGTGATTTGATTGATACCACCTATATGGTTCATGAATAAAAAATGCCCATTGCATTTTACTGGTTTCCACTTATCTCTGATACTTGTTTCCAAATAATTAATGGCTTAGAATTTAGTTTTGGGAGCAGAAGCAATATTTCTTTCAAAGGAAATTTGAAAGGCCATTGGAGATGGAGGAATTGATTTCATTACAAAGAATGAACCAAGCCAGAAGAAAAAGGTTGCCGTGTATGATGGAACTCTTATATCAATAATTTGATTTTTTTAAAGATACAGATTATTGTTTCAGATGCCAAGAAGGTCAATTTCCAAACAAGGACAGAGATCAATGCATTCCCAAGACCCACAATTTCCTTTCCTACACAGAGCCTTTGGGATTCACATTAGCTGCCTTGGCTCTGCTCTTCGCTCTGGTCACAGCCTTGGTCCTTGGCGTCTTCTCTAAGAACGGGGACACTCCCATTGTCAAAGCCAACAACCGGGACCTCACCTACACTCTGCTCCTTGCCCTCTTTCTCTGCTTCCTCTGCTCCTTGCTCTTCATTGGCCAGCCTCACCCAGTGAGCTGCTCTTTACGACAAACGGCCTTTGGCATCATCTTCTCCATTGCGGTGTCTTGTGTCTTGGCCAAAACCATCACGGTGGTTCTGGCCTTCATGGCCACCAAACCAGGATCCAGGATGAGGAAATGGGTGGGTAAATCTCTGGCCAACTCTGTTCTTCTGGCTTGCTGCTCACTTCAAGCCAGTATTTGTGCTGTTTGGCTCTGTACGGCTCCTCCCTTCCCAGATGTGGACATGAACTCTCTGGCGGAGGAAATCATTGTGGAATGCAATGAAGGCTCTGCCCCCATGTTTTATTGTGTCCTGGGGTACCTGGGATTCCTGGCCATGGTCAGCTTCACCATGGCTTTCCTGGCCAGGAAGTTGCCAGACAGTTTCAACGAAGCCAAGTTCATCACTTTCAGCATGTTGGTGTTCTGCAGTGTTTGGCTGTCCTTTGTTCCCTCTTATCTGAGCACCAAAGGAAAGCAGATGGTGGCTGTGGAGATCTTCTGCATCTTGGCCTCCAGTGCAGGCTTGCTCACTTGCATCTTCTTCCCCAAATTGTACATAATCCTTCTGAGGCCCGACTTGAACAGCAAAGACCACTTGATTCTGAGGAGCAAATAAGAGTCAACTTGCATTGATGCCTTTAATTGTTGCATTATTTAAAAAAGTAGACATTTATTGGAATAAAACTGAAATTTCTTGTGTGTCCCATTCTTATCTTTTTCATACTCAGTTTTTTCACCCCTCTTTTGTCGCTGCGTTTTTCACAATCTGTACTTAAAGTGGTTCGCACAAAAGTCTAAGTCTAAACTCTGATTTTTCAGGGACAGTTCCATAATTCCAAAAGCCATCATGGCTTCTGATTTGATCCTGGATTGTCCCTATTTCCCAAGCCAGTTCTGCCAGCACCAATGCAGGGAGGAAGATGAGCCAGGGCTTGTCCTGAGTGGTGGCAACAGTGGAGGTGGCCAGGAAGCCTCCTCTTGCCTCTCCATGGCTGCCGCTGCTGGCCTCCTCCCTTGGGCAGCTCACAGCAGCTGCTGGGAGCAGGCGGGGAGGAGAGGCTGTCGCTGCCCAGGCCAACCCCGCAAGATGCACTGACTTTGAGGGGCAGGCGGAGGGCAGGGCTCCCCTGGGTGGGGAGAAAGGGGAAGGGGAGCACAAGGAGTCTTGATTTTTTTAAAATAACAAAAATGCCTTGTTTATCCGCATCTAATCTTGTCCCTTTCTAACATTTATTTTTGGGTGTGTGCTTTTCTTTTGAGGGTGCCCAAACACCTTGATTCTAAATCTCCATTTTGTCCAGGAAAGCATAGAAAGTGATAAATCTGGAGACCAGGAAATTCGTATTCTATACCAGCTGACTTCATTTTACATTTATCAATCAGAGGGACTCTTGCTCCGTATATAAAAAGTGTAAGAAGTCCAAATCCTGGAAATGTCTCTCTCACATCATGATCCACTGTCCGATTTAAATAACCACAGCTACAACCTCAATTTGACTTATATAGAACCCTGCACTGTGTACCGAAGCAATGGCCACTGCTTAGGGCTGCCATACATCTGGGTTCCCCCAAACTAATCCGGGAACTGGGCAGCGAAATGGCATCCGGGCTGATTTTCACTGAATTGGCAAAAATACCTAATTGACTTCAACTGACAATTCAGAATATGAGTAGTTAATGACTTCACTGTGGCTGTGGTTTTACTGCATGTAATTGATGTTCGTGAAACCAAGGCTTTATGTCTTTATGTCTTAAGATTTTATAGTTTTATGGCAGGATGCATGGTTGGTTTGAGATGAGAAAGCCTGAGTAACAGAATGCAGGCCTGGCCTCTGACACTGCCATCAGGATTTGAGGTGCCTTTCACTCCTAATTTATTCCCAACATGAATTGAGCTATATGAGGATGAGAAAAACCCTGAATAGAAGAATCAGCTTTGGGTCGTATTCCAATCTCTCTGGAAAGCGCCAAAATAGAAGTAGGAATAGGGGTATTTGTGGCACATTGAGTGATAGGACCAGCAGAACCATGCTGACGGGAGTTTCCCTAAGCAAATACACATAGCCAAATTCGCTCGAGATCTCCACCATCAGCATTTGTCTAGATGCACAATGAAGAGATGGCCATACTCATTCGTTTTGCTTTTCTTATGAGCTGCTCCCTGTCGTTCAGCTCAGGCCTCAGCAGAATGATGTAGCATTTTGGAGAAAAGATGCAACCCAGTAATCCAGCACCGGATGATAAGATGGAGAAGATCTCCACAGCCACTGTGTATTTCCCTTTAGTGCTTAGGTAAGTTGGGAGAAATGATAACCAAACACTGCGAAATGCCAACATGCTGAAGGTGATGAACTTGGCTTCATTGAAACTATCTGGCAACCTCCTGGCTAGAAAAGCCACAAAGAAGCTGACAAAGGCTAGCCAGCTCATATAGCCCAAGACACAGTAAAACATGGTAACTGATCCCTCATTACATTCCAGGATGATTTTCCCTTTCAATAAGTGTGTGTCCCTATCTGGGAATGAAGGGGAAGTGCTTAATCACAGAGCACAAATTCCGGTTTGAATGGAGGTGCAGGAAAGGACCAGAGCATTGGCCGGCCCTTTTCCTACCCATCTTCTCACCCTGGATCCTCGATCCTGAAATTGATGTTGTCATTCTCTTGAAAATGTGTGTTAGGGTTATATCAAACATTAACATTTTCAGATTAAATGCTTTCAAATCAATAGCCACAATTCATTAAGTTAATTAATTTCAACGAGTCTAATTTAATGGATACATCTTGGTTTGTGTATTGGATTAGGATGACTCCTGTATCCCAGGCCATGTCATGCTGACTGCATGAGATTCAGAATGCTCTGGGACTTAGAAGGATGCAATTAACCACTAATTATAGGTTTTACCAAACAGAAATACTGAAGATTTAGAGCAAATTGTTTTGGCAGATGCCTTTTCCAACTGGTTGGATGTGAATAAAAAATTACCTTGCTGTTTCTTATTTTTTTAGTTGTTGCAATAAAAATGCAACATATTGGAAACATAAGTGAATTTTGGGAAATACAGACTTGACACCTTCACCTTAACAACATGTAGCTTCAACCTGGCATCCTTAGTTACCACAAATAAAACACTTCTTAGTATTATATTATCAGTGTTCTGCATCTATGACCTCAGATACAGCTAGAGATGGGAGAGAAATTCATTTCAGTTTGCATTTAAAGGGAACCCACATAATTTGCACTTTGCAAAACAATCAACAAGCGGAAGAACAAGCAGCCTTTGAAATCTGCCTTTGAAGAGATAGCTATATATCGTATATACAAGGGCAAACGATATGGAATCATAGAATCATATAATTTTTGCATTGGGAGGTACCCCAAGGGCCATTTAGAGCAATATAGGAAACACAGCTAAAGAAACCCTGACAGATGGCCATTCAAATTCTTTTTAAAAACCTGCAATGAAGGAGACTCCACCAGCACCCAAGGGAGACCGTTCCACTGTCAAGCAGCTCTTACTGCCAGAAAGGACTTCTGAATATTTAGTTGGAATCTGCTTTCTTTTAATTTGAATCTATCGGTTTGGATCCTACCTACTGAAGCAGTGGAAAACAAGCTTGTTTCATCTTCCTGTTAGATATTTGAAGATGGCTATTTTTACTTTTCTCAAGGAAAACATACCTAAGTGCCTCAAACATTCCTCATCAGGCTTGGTTTCCAGAGCAGGAGAAAACAAGTTTGCTCCATCCTCCATGTGACATCCCTTCAGATATTTGAAGATGGCTCTCATATCTCCTTTCAGTCTCCTCTTTACTAGGCTAAACATACCCAACTCCCTCAACTGTCCCTTGTCAGCCTTGGTTTCCAGACCCTTTATCATCTTGGTTGCCCTCCTCTGCACACCTTCCAGTTTGCCAATATCCTTCTTCAAGTGTGACACCCAGAACTGGACACAGGACTCTAGGTGGGGTCTGACCAAGGCAGAGGAGAGCGGGACTATTGCTTCCCTTGAATGGGACACTAGACTTCTCTTGATGCAGTCTAGAATTGCATTAGGTGGTGGTGTTGCTGTTATTTTTGCTGCTGCGTCACACTGTTGACTCATGCTAAGCTTGTGGCTAAGAAATTGTATGTAACCAAATGGGGCAAATGTCCTGGACAATTGCATTTCTTCATAAAATTTCCAGGTGAGTTGTACACACACACTCAAAAGTCTGGGCTTAAAGCAATGGGCACCCAAGTGGTGGCTTCTGACATCCATGGTGTTACCAGCGCCTCCCATGGGGCCCTTGAGGGATATTTTCCCCAATTCTGATGGTTTATATTGCTATGACATTTGTTTGCATAATGCACAAGAATATCTAAATTAGTAATTTCGGCATGCATAGGTGTTATTATAATTTTCCTTGTGTACTGATGTCATTTGAAGTTGCATAATGAATGGCTAGAGTTTTTCTTCTCTTTTCCTTTTTGAACCCTACAACAATTATTTTCTTCTTTGAGATATATGTAGTCAGTGGCACTTGATGAGGAAGTTGAAGGCTGCTTTTGTCCTAGAGAGAGGTTGTTGTTATTACTTAAATTTGTTGCCTGCATCACACTCTAAATTCCAGAGATGCCAACTTGAATAAAATATGGGGGGGGCAGGTAAGCCCCACCCCACATAATTGATACAAGATGTGGTGCACTAACATCATTTGAACCTCAAATGGACCCCTCAAATATTTTTTGCTCAATCTAAGCTTATGGCAGAGCTATGCACAGTTTCTGGTCCTGATTTAGAAATCTGGATCAGACTCTATAGGGGCCAAACTAACCCAAACCTGATTTGCCCTGCACTGCATCCAAACCCAGATCATGATCAAGGTCCAGAAAATAGATTTCTCTAGACTGGAGCTGGTCAAGAATAAGAAAACAACAAAGAGGAAACTGATGAGACACAAATTTATTCAAAGATCAAGATCAGAGGTCAGAGTGAATGATATCCCAGGACTCTTCAAGCTCTAAGATATGGGGACACACACACACACACACACACACACACACACACACACAGACAGACACTATTTTCTTCCCCTTATTAGGCTTTCCTTGTTGTTCAGGTCAGACCTCAGCACAATGATGTAGCATTTAGGGAAAAAGATGCAACCCAGTAACCCAGCACTGGAGGACAAGATGGAGAAGACCTCCACGGCTACCATGTATTTCCCTTTGGTGCTCAGGTAGGTTGGAACAAAGGTCAGCCAAACACTGCAGAAAACCAACATGCTAAACGTGATAAATTTGGCCTCGTTAAAACTGTCAGGTAACTTTCTGGCCAGGAAAGCCACAAGGAGACTCACAATGGCCAGAAAACCCATATAGCCCAAAGCACAATAAAACATGGCAGCTGAACCCTCATTGCATTCCAGGATGATCTCACTCTTCAGTGATTGCATGTCTGTATCTGGGAATGGAGGGGAAGCACTCAGCCAAAGGGTGCAAATGCCAGCTTGAAGGAAAGAGCAGGAAAAGACCACGCAATTGGCCAGCCCCTTCCCCACCCATCTCCTCATTCTGGATCCTGGCTTGGTTGCCATGAATGCTAGAACCACGGTGATGGTTTTGGCCAGAATACTGGAAAGGGCCACCGAGAAGACGATGCTGAAAGTCATTTGTCGGAAGAGGCAGGTCCCTTTTCCAGGCTGACCAATGAAGAGCAAGGAGCAGAGGAAGCAGAGAAGGAGGGAGATGAGGAGGAGGTAGGTGAGGCTGCGGTTGTTGGCTTTGACGATGGGAGTGTCCTTGTGCTTCACAAAAGTCGCCAGCACGAACGTGGTGATCAGGGAGAAAGCCAGAGCGGAGACAGCTAAGCTGAGCCCTAACTTTTCTTGGTAGGAGAGGTAGCTCAGGCCCCTTGGAATACACCCTGTTTGGTCCTGGTTTGGGTAGTTTTCTTCTGCGCACTCGACACAGGCATCCATATCTGGAGGGTGGAGGGGGAGAAGATGGAGCAATTAAAAATGTCACGATAATGACCTACATCTCCTGAGGGAATCAGTTACGGCAGGCAGTGAAAGTGTTCTAGAAATTGTTTGACAAACTGCAAGAGATTGGACAACCATAATTTTAGGGGGAGGGTTTGAATGTTGCTGAGCTTGGTCTAGTACATTCATATCCTCTAACATTTCTCCAATGAAAATAGGGATGTCCAGTTACATAAAAATATTTTTATTATTTATACTTTGCCCTGCTGCTCTGTGTAGCTTCCAACATTTATAAAAACATAATAAAACATTAAGCATTCAGAAAACATTAAATATACAGGGTTGCCTTCAGATGGCTCAGGGGTCAGATTATTTTATAGCCGCTAACATTTCCCCAATCAAGCTAGGGAATTCCTAAGGAAAAGCAAGGCATTCTGGGATCAAATCAGAAACCAGGATGGCTTCTGTAAAACCAGGACTGTCCCTGGAAAATAAGGACACTTGGAGGGTCTAGTAGATGCAGATCTCATCTAAAACCAAGAATGCACTAGGAAGTTCCCTTATTCCCATAGTATCTGCTTGTTGTTATTGAAAATCTCCATAAATTAATTACAAAATAATTAATTAATGAGCCCCTGTGTTCTGATTCGATACATGATGTCCAATCATAGAACGTTTCAGGATTTGGGCTACTGCCATTGGCCCTTAAACTCTAAGTTATGATGCACAGCTTGGGAGTTTAGACAGCCAATTACATTGAGAGTGGGAGTGGCCTAGCCCTTCAGGAATGTATATAAGCAGTTGCTATGCCCCTGTGGTCCAGTTCTGTTAGTTCAATAAAGGTTCTTGCTGTTACCATTGTGTCTCACTTTGGGGGAACCTAGCTACACTTCAAAGGCCTTTTAGCCACCTGAATCTATTTGTGACCTGAGGTCTCTGAATACAGAGACTGACAAAGTTTCAGTAAAGGGCTTTTCTTTAGGTGTGGAACCCCCAGAGAATGGATCCCGCTTTTCCATTTTTAAAATATCCGTATGATTGATCACATTGCTGATGTGTGTGATTTAAATACCCCTTAATAGTCTGTTTTAAATGAAAAATATATTGTTATTTAATCCTGCCTTTCTTCCAATTATCTGAATGCGGCATATATCATTCCCCTCATTAGATCTTCACAATAATCCTGTTTGGTAAAATAGTGACTGGCATAAGGTCAAAATGTCATTGTTTGTTTAAAACATAATTTTAAAAATAAAGTTGCTTGTTTAGTTTTCATTAACATATGTATTGCAGAATGCATTCAAGGGGACATGTATTTTCCAAAGAAAGGAGGAGCGGGCATATTATGCTAAGTAAGTGTCTTGATATCTCTGTCCACGTTGCCTCTTACCCTTCTGATTAGAGATCGTCCCTTCTGGACATGGAAAACAATCATAGCAGCAGAATTTCTCTCCCTCCTTCTTTTTCCTGCTGGAGCCGGGATAGCAGTTGTCGTTGCACACAGAAACTGGCAGCCCCTGCACAGAAACACAAACAGGAGCTTAGTAGGAATATATGAACCCTCATGATGTAGAGAGTGTGCATGGGCCACCTGGGTCTGTGGATCCTAAATCAGCATTTCTCAAGCAGGAGCCATATAGCCCCCTGGAGGCCCCCAGGATATTCCAAAGGAGCCGCAGGTGAAAACAGCATAAATAGGGGTCTCTGACAAGAGAATAGGGGGCCAGGTTTCAGTCGTGTGAATTATTTACTCTGCCTAACGTGGAATGGATTACTGTCATCATGCCCAGAATATGGAAATATCAAGCAGAGATAAAGTAATTAAACAAGAAAAGAGATAATGCAGGATTTGACCAAAACAAATTCTGGAAAAAGGAAGAAACTTTCAAAAGTGTTGAAACTTGTTTGCCTCTCTGTCATTCAGTCTCCATTCTCCAGATGTTTGCAGATTATACTACACCTCCCATCATCCTTGATCATTGGCTATCCTGCCTGATGGTGATGGAAGTCGTAGTCCAACAACATTAGGGGACCCAGCATTGTTTTGTTGTTGCTGTTGTTTTTACAATATCAGGGATGGATCTACACTCATGGTTTATAACATTAAGAAAGGGTTAAGGAAAGATTTTCAAAACGTAAGAGCCACATTACCTTTAGCTTAGAACGTTGATAATGCATTATTAAAATGGGACACCAGAGGTTGCTGCAGAGCAACCAGTAACCAGGCAGTGAGGGGAACTGCTGTTTTGGAAGTAATGAACGCTTTTTAAAGCAAATATATTTTAGAACGATATAGTTAAAATCATTCTAATGACATTAAAAAGGTCAGTGTACATCCAGCTCTGGTCTCACACTGCTACATCTCACCTGATTAAAGCTTTTATGCCACACAATCTGATCATCATGAATGGTTAACTTTTTGCCAAAAGGAGCCTGAGGGTTCAGTTTTCCAACTTTGGCTCTAATCACTGAACCATTGGGGTAAATCCTCCAGTTTGTAACATCGAAACCTACAACTAATTCTGCATTTTCATTAAAGTGCACAATATCTCCAGCACTGTTGTTGAATACGATGCTCCGTAGAAATTTATGGACCTGGATTGAAGAAAAAACAGTCTATGGTAGAAAATCTTAAATTAACTGGAGATTCAAACACCTGTTGGACAGAGAATTTACTTTTTTCTCGGAGCCAAATTGATCTGTGGGAAGAATAAACTCGGTGTGGATATCTAATGAACTAACATTAAGAACTAAAAAAGTGGAACTACAACCTAGGACACTCTTGGAGCATAATTCATTACTGTTGGAATTAAGAAGAGTAGAAAACTCACCTTTCAGATGGAGACTAAATGAAGGCTTATTAGACAATAAAAATTACCTTGCAGAAAGCAGGGGAAAACCCTGAGAGATTATTCTGAACTAAATTTGAAGCAAGTTATGGATATAAATGTAGTTTGGGGCACAAGTAAAGCAGTAATGAGAGGGTTTTTTATACAAAAAAATACTCTGCAAAAAAAGAGAGAGAGAAGAGAGAAGAAAAAGAAAGAGTTACTAGATGAACTGATTAAACACGAAAAACAAATAATTAAAAAACCAGGAAATGAATCAACAAAACAGAATATAAAGATGTCACAAACCTAATTTTCAATGTTGATAAAACAAGAAATTGAATGGAAAATAAAATTGATAAAACACAAATTTTGAGTTTGCAAACAAATGAGGAAAATTGCTAGCATGGCAGTTTAAAAAAAAAAGCAAGGAAGTTGGATTGGAAAATGAAGATAAAATTGATCCATATTTAAAGTAGAATGACCTACAAAAGATTCCAAAAGAAAAGATAAATCTTTTAAATGCACCAATAATGATGATGGAACTGCAACAAGCAACAGGACAAGCTAAAACAGAGAAATTGCCACAACCAGATGGAATTTCAGCTAAATATTACAAAAAACTGCAAGATCAGTTGGCACAACCATTG
Source organism: Podarcis raffonei (assembly GCF_027172205.1). NCBI lineage: Eukaryota > Metazoa > Chordata > Lepidosauria > Squamata > Lacertidae > Podarcis > Podarcis raffonei. The sequence continues at coordinate 53,471,098 of NC_070615.1, forward strand.
AAAGATGTAATGAATAAGATAATGAATTTGAGTAAATTGTCAGATTCTTGCTTATATTACATTAATTCCAAAACAGGATTCAGATTTACTTTTAGTTAAAAATGCAGGCCGATCTCACTATTGAATAATGACTACAAATTATTTGCCAATATTTTGGCAAACTGTTTGAAAACAGTGTTAAAAGAAACAATCCACCAAGATCAAGCTGGCTTTCTACCTGGCCGCTAGATCAAAGATAATATAAGGAATATAATAGACATAAAAGAGTATCTGGAGGCCAGGAATGAAAAGCAAGCGGCTTTGATGTTTATTGATGCAGAGAAGGCCTTTGATAACGTTTCTTGGACTTTTATGAAAAAGACAATAGAAATGATGGAATTTAGAGAGCCATTCCTTAGAGGAATTGACACTATATATTCTGAGCAGAAAGCCATGCTGATTGTGAATAATGTAGTAACTGAAAAATGTGGAATTACAAAGGGAACGAGACAGAGTTGTCCCATGTCACCATTACTGCTTATACTAGTCTAAGAGATCATAGCAAGAAATGTAAGAGCAGATGAAGGAATAAAAGGAATTATGGTGGGGAGTAAAGCATATAAACTGAAAGCTTTTGTGGACAACCTTGTGATAACAGTTGAAGAACCCCTGGTCAACATACCAAGGCTGTTACATAAGATTCAGAAAATTGGGCAAGTAGTCGGTTTTATGAATTCAGTTTGTTTGTTTGTCTGTCTGTCTGTCTGTCTGTCTATTGTTCTTTCTTTCATCTATCTATCATCTATCTAATCTATCTATCATCTATCTAGTAAAAAAAGGCAAATGAAATAAAAAAACTGCAACAGTTGGTAATGATAGGCATCCTAGCTGACCCCAAAGGACACATCATTATTCCTTCAAATCTTATTCCCTTTGTTTCTGTTTTGTCCTCTAGATAGATGGCAAGAGAGTTCCCCCTGTGATGCAAGAATCTCAGCTTAAGCATCCATGACAGCTCTTCATGTCAGAAAGTTCTTCCTGACAAGTATAATATAGCAATGAAGGATAAGAATAAAAACAGCAACATGGGAGGGTTGGGAAGTAAATATATATATATATAATGAGTATGTGAAGTAAATTGATTTAACGTTTTTGAAAAACCTAATAAATACTACTACTACTACTACTACTACTAATGAAAGTTCTTCCTGATGTTCTTTCAGAATCTCCTTTCTTGTAACTTGACACCTTTGGTTTCGGTCCTACCTTCCAGAGCAGGAGAACACAAATCTGCTCCATCTTCCATGGGACAGCCCTTGAGATACCTGAAGATGGCCATCGCATCTCCTCCCACTCTTCTCTTATCGAGGCTAAATGTACGCAACTCCCTCAACCGTTGATCATCTTGGGCTCCCTCCTCTGCAGGCAACCCACTATCTGCTGACAGGAATGGCAAAGAGCCAAATCTGAAAACCAGCCCTCTTTACTCCACTTCTCCTCTCCATCACTGCCCCTCTCTCCTCTCCTCCTTCCACCCAATACACAGCTCTGGAGTGTAGGGGTGGGAACTTAGTTACCTAAAAAATTATCTGATTTAATTACCTGCCATGGTTCCACATTCTGAAATGCCGTTTTTCGTCCGTCTCTCAATCTTCTATGCATGGATTTGAATTTGAATATAGCATTCAGAGCATGTGCCACAGCATAGATAGCATTGTAGACATTGTAGCTGTGGCCAGTCATTTTCATTTCAAACAAACCTCCAGGAAGACTCTCCAGATTCTCTTCCCCAGTGCAGGTTTTATTCTCCTCTCCTTCCCACTCCTTGGACGTTGTTAGGAAACAGTCAAAAGCCTGTTCCCAGAAGTCTTGAATAAAGCCATCTCTTTTGAACCACGAAGGTCTTACCATCTGAAGGAACTTTTGGAAACCCACAGGCTGATTTGAGTGAACTGTGAAAGATATGGACCCATGGAAGGTTTGTAAATCCCAATTCTTTTGAATAGAGTGTGATGCAAAATCCCAGTGAGATGTAACAATCCAGACTTTGCCCCGGAATGGCAATTCCACGAATGGTGCTACAAAAATGAGCATTCTCAAAACCTGAAAGGATGGTGGTTCTCCATATACAAAAAACACATTGGCTTTCTCCCTGAAGACAGTTGAATAGTATTCTACACGTTGTAAAACATATTTTATCATCTCATCTACATAATTCCATTTTGGTATTCTCATGATGAAGGCATAACAGATGCTGTTTTCATCAAGCATTGGGACCATTGTCTGCAAAAACCTGTCCCCTTTGTCATCATCCACAGCCCAGAGCCCAATCCATGTCCATCCAAAATGTTTGAGTAACTGCACAACCCCGATGTGCTGTTGGGCTTCATTTGGGACCATCTGGTACAAAAAGGGGAATAAAGTGTTGGCATGTTGTATTGGCAAAAATGATCCATAAGTGAGCTGAAATAAAATGCACAAGTATTCTTCACATGGTCTTCTCTGTTTTGCCACCAAACCATTTAGCCACTATCACGTCACCCCCAGAAGTTTATATACAAATGTTTATATACAAATGTTCCAGAGCATGACCAGACCCATCTCTGGCAGTCAGAGCTGAAACAGAGAATTGGTGAGCTGAGGCAGAGGGTTGGAAAGGAAAGATCTCAGTACAGAGCTGTTAATTTAGGTAGTGTCCAGAGCAGACAGAGAAGATTACATCTACAATAAGAGCAAAGTCCCCATCCACCATCTCCTGAAACACTTTTTTTGTATCTGGATTTTTATCATCCTCCGGGGTAGACACTGCCCTGCCTTCCTCGCTTGATACTGCCTTCTGGTGGCAAGGAGATTCAGCTTCCCACAGATTTGGCTACAGTAGGAATAGGGCTCCCTGCTATGTCTCTGCTCATTTAGTGCCCACGGTTTTCATTATGCTGGTTTGCTTCATGTAGATACTACAGTTTGGCCCTTAGTGGGTACGATGGCCATGGATGTTGTTGAGCTATATGTCACCTATCATAGCTACAGGGGTGGTATGAGCTTTAAAATGGAAAGTTACTTTTCTCACTTCCTGGAAAGAATGGTTTGATGAAGTTTTGGGATTTGATAAGAACGGTAAAAAAAAGGAACATTTTATTTTATCTCAAAAGTGGCAATTAATATAGAAATAGATGCTGGGAAAACTGGAGGTCCTTTATACAATATTGCCATGGAAATAATTATCTCCTGAAAAAGTACATTTTTATTTTTTTCCTGAATAAATATTATACTTACATTTAGTTAGGTAACATTGTGATACAAAGTTATTTTGGGGGTAGTTTGGTTGATTATTGTTAAGAAATGAGATCTGCTTCTGTAAAAAAAAGTGTGCAACTTCCTCAAACCTCCCTCTTCTGACCAAACTGGGAGGGGTGTCTAACAACCCAGAGGACAGGATCACACTTCAAAACAACCTTGACAGATTAGTGAACTGGGCCAAAACAAACAAGATGAACTTTAACAGGGAGAAATGTAAAGTATTGCGCTTGGGCAAAAAAAATGAGAGGCACAAATACAAGATGGGTGACACCTGGCTTGAGAGCAGTACATGTGAAAAGGATCTAGGAGTCTTGGTTGACCACAGACTTGACATGAGCCAACAGTGTGACGCGGCAGCTAAAAAAGCCAATGCAATTCTGGGCTGCATCAATAGGAGTATAGCATCTAGATCAAGGGAAGTAATAGTGCCACTGTATTCTGCTCTGGTCAGACCTCACCTGGAGTACTGTGTCCAGTTCTGGGCACCACAGGTCAAGAAGGACACTGACAAACTGGAACGTGTCCAGAGGAGGGCAACCAAAATGGTCAAAGGCCTGGAAAAGATGCCTTATGAGGAACGGCTAAGGGAGCTGGGCATGTTTAGCCTGGAGAAGAGGAGGTTAAGGGGTGATATGATAGCCATGTTCAAATATATAAAAGGATGTCACATAGAGGAGGGAGAAAGGTTGTTTTCTGCTGCTCCAGAGAAGTGGACACGGCGTAATGGATCCAAACTACAAGAAAGAAGATTCCACCTAAAGATTGGGAAGAACTTCCTGACAGTAAGAGCTGTTCGACAGTGGAATTTGCTGCCAAGGAGTGTGGTGGAGTCTCCTTCTTTGGAGGTCTTTAAGCAGAGGCTTGACAACCATATGTCAGGGGCGCTCTGATGGTGTTTCCTGCTTGGCAGGGGGTTGGACTCGATGGCCCTTGTGGTCTCTTCCAACTCTATGATTCTATGATTTTAAAATTTTTTCCATCTCTAGCTGCCACCATCCAACTTTAGGTCCATGAGACAAAGGGGGAACTCAGGGAATAAGACAAGGCTTTAATATTGGGAAGGAGGCGATTAGTGGGCCAAGTGAGTCATTGATGTGAAGAGGGACTTGAGGGAGCCTTAGGACCATTGCTGATTCCTCCAGATATTTGGTTGTCCTGGGTTTCTCTGCAGAGCCCCACATCTTTCCCTCAGAAGAGTTCTCCCCAGCCTCTGTGTCCCACAGCATCCTGAGAGTTCCCAGCTCTGGAGTGACAAAGCCCTGAGCCACTTCACTGCAAATTTATCTCAAGTCTGATTTACCTTCATGATCAGCACCATTTCCAATGAGCTGTGAATAAACCTGATAGGATTATCACTTGGACTGCATTTAACTAGTTGGCTATCCAAAATATCACAGGCCATGTTTTTGAAATCATGATATTGTGCCACAACTCTGAACTATCTGTACTTGCTTGCACACAGCTTACCTGTGGAGTCTTGTAGATGGCTGAAATGACGGCCACGTTGGCAGAGATTTCAGAGATGCATCCTCCAATCAGAGCTATCAGGTTGTTGTGGTTGTGACACTTGAAGTTGGGGACAAAGCGCTGCTGTGCAGAAAAGAGGCTGAGGGTGGCCTTGTAGGTCGTCTTTGCAGTGTAGTAGCTATTGAGGGTGTGAAATCCCAGAGAGAGATTCGATAAAATGTTGGGATTTTCATTGATCTCTTTGACAGCAAATGCCAAGGCCAGGATGTGCTGGTAGTTCTTTGGCACTGAACTGTAATAAAAGTAGTAGATGACACAAATACTGAGAGAAGCAAGAAAAATATGTGTGTCCTCTTCATCTCTCAGCTCATCTTTCAGTTATTACAATCAAACAATAAATAAGATGAAATTGCATCAAGAATGGTTTATTTATTATCTGGATATAGCAAGGTAACGTAAGAGTGTCTCCCACTCCGTGATGAAATCAGAGAAGACAGCAAGTGAGAGGTACAACTGGAAGCCTCTTCTTAGTCTATATATTTGCAAACAGTGTAATACAATATGTCTTATGACCAATTTAAAAATTACATGCACACACACCCCATAATATATTATCTCTACCTATTTAAATGCACCAGAAGAGGCATCCAGAGAATATTTCAAATGCTCCTCTCATACACATACTCTCATCAGATTTGATTTTGGGTCCAATGTATTTACAGTTGCAGCAATCAAGTGGAATTGGTCATATGTAATCTGGAGTAGGCTGAAGGAAGGGCAGGATGAAATCAAGAGGAAGGATGGAATAGGGTGGTATGCCTGGACCAAAATAGTATGAAATGAAAGTTTAAAAGACCAGATGACTGAAAGACAATGAGATGGGATACAGATGAAGGCCAAGGATGGAAGGGAACAAAAAGTAAGAAGAAGTAGTGTGGAGAAAAACAAATACATGCAAATTCCTCCACCTATGGTTTGCGAAAGTCCAGTGGAATTACTGAAGATCCTTACACTTCAATGACACTTGTGTGAGAAAACTTACTAATGCTTTCCACAGTATAATGTAGAAGGCTAAATAGATATGAACAAGCTTCTGACATGACACTTTTCTCACTCCAAAAATGAACCCTTTTCCTTAAAGATATATTCCCAGTAATTATATTCTGAATATACTTTGCAACAAGTGTGTGTGTGTGTGTGTTTATGAGAGAGAGAGAGAGAGAGAGAGAATGAGAAAAAGAGAAAAAGAGAAAAAGAGAAAGAGAGAAAGAAAGAGAGAAAGAAAGAAAGAAAGAGAGAGAGAGAGAATGAGAAAAAGAGAAAGAGAGAAAGAAAGAGAGAAAGAAAGAGAAAGAGACTTACATTGGCTCATCAATCACAATCTGTGTCGGCTGTTCCATGAAAGAGAGGAGATTGTAGAGCAAGAAGACCTGAGAAACAATTTCACTGATGACCAGGTCTCCCGGCAGGTAAAACTCATGAGAAATAGGGAGAGGATCGAAACGTATGCTGCAATTCATGGAATATGCCTGGCAAACACTATGACACAGCAGCACAAGCAGCAACATCACAACCAGCAGGATTCTTCTGTGAAAAGGGTCTTCCCACGAAAAGCAGCCTCCCATGTTTCCCTCTGCAGAATTGCATGTGGCTTTGATCAGGATTGATTTCAGCAGGAGCTAGCTTTCATGAAAATAATGTGGATCAAACCATTTTTCTGTTGACTTTATTATTTAGGGGTGAGTGGTAATTACTTAAAAAGGGGGAAATACCTCATATACAGCTAAAGTTATCAATGCCCTGATGTGAAAGCAGGCAGAAAGGGTCAAACTTTGCAAATCAGTTTGTGCAAAGGACCAGAAATAATGCCAAAACAGGATTTCAAATAAAATCTGGGAAGTGGAAGATACAGCAGCCAAAGAGAAATACATCAACATATGAAGTGGGAATGATGCTTAATGAATTATACAGACTCTTGCCTATCTCTTGTTCTAAAAAATATGAGGCTTTTGTAACTTCTTTCAGAAACTGATGTTTGATGTGCTAAAGATCCCTGGAAGCACTTTTTGTTGTCAATCGGATGGAAACCAGCAATTCTGGTAATGATAGGGGTGACTATTCCCCAGGGTGCCCCTTGTTTTTGAAGTTGCATTTTTATTGAACCTGTGAGGACTCCACCCACTTCGCCTCCCTGGAGTCCTACAACTCATATTTTCTCTTTTGAAGAATAGTTAGGAATATGTGACACTTAGCTCAGTAGGTCCAAGCTGCCTCTCCTCAAGTTAGAGTAAATTTAACTACACATCCCTGATATTAGGCATTGCCCAACAAGTCTTCATTTTTGCTATAATGTGAAAGCCCAGATTTTAAGGTAGAATCACAGTCTGGGGAAATTTGAGGTTCTATTCAATGGGGAAATTTGAGGCCCAGTTTCATCATGATGACGGGACCATCTCCTTTAACAAATCTGTTCTAATATTTTTTACCTATAATATCTTATGGTCAAAAGAATTCATTTATGCAGTATTAGTAATATGAATGATGTAATAAAAACGGGGGTCAAAAAGTCTGGGGCCCAAGCATCTTAGAATCTATATTTTGACCATATGTAGGTGTTTGTAAGGAGGTTTATCAGCTGGATTTTTAAACCCATTAAAAAATATCTTCAGGACCTACAAAACTCAATATAGTGACAAGTGATGGCTCTCTTAGTTTTTCAGTCTAGATTCTTTCTCAACTTTGCTAGTCCAAATCCCCTGGGAGGTCATATGAGAGCCTGCATATGCTGAGGAAACAAGAAAACTCTTTCTCTGAAGTCATCTGTGGAGACACCACCATCCAGCCTGGACACCAAGGTCCACCTCCAAAGGCCTTCTGATGGGTCCCTGACTGCAAGAAGTGAGGTTACAGGGAACCAGGCCTTCCTGGCAGTGGTGCCCTCTCTGTGGAACGCCCTCCCATCGGATGTCAACGAGATCAATAACTATTTGACTTTTAGAAGACATTTGAAGGCTGTCATGTTCAGGGAAGTTTTTTATGGTTGATGTTTCATTGTATTTAAAAAAATTTCATGGGAGCTGCCCTGTATGGCTGGGGCAACCTAGTCAGATGGAAGGCATATATGATGATGGTGATGATGATGATGAAAAAAGGAAGCCATCCAGACTGGTGTTTTATTGTAGGGTATTTTATGACATGTTCTTAATGCAATGGTGCATTATTTGTATCTCTATTCTGCTTCAGTGTTTTCAGGGATACTTTGCCTGTGCAACTAAATTATTGCAGTAGTGCAAGCAAAGCAGGACACAAATATACCAAAACATTTATGAGAGAATAAGTTGCAGGAAATTATGTGATATGCACTGAATGGAATTGAAACTTTGACCACCCTGGAATATTTTGTGGACATGATGAGCATAAATCATCTAGATGTCTGGAGCGGCTAAAAAATATGAATACAACAGAGAGCAAAAGAGACGAGACACAAATTTATCAAAGATCATGATATTTCTCCATTTAATGTCAGTGAAGGATATGCCCCTTATTTATTTTCTTCCCCTTATTAGGCTTTCCTTGTTGTTCAGGTCAGACCGCAGCACAATGATGTAGCATTTAGGGAAAAAGATGCAACCCAGTAACCCAGCACTGGAGGACAAGATGGAGAAGACCTCCACGGCTACCATGTATTTCCCTTTGGTGCTCAGGTAGGTTGGAACAAAGGTCAGCCAAACACTGCAGAAAACCAACATGCTAAACGTGATAAATTTGGCCTCGTTAAAACTGTCAGGTAACTTTCTGGCCAGGAAAGCCACAAGGAGACTCACAACGGCCAGAAAACCCATATAGCCCAAAGCACAATAAAACATGGCAGCTGAACCCTCATTGCATTCCAGGATGATCTCACTCTTCAGTGACTGCATGTCTGTATCTGGGAATGGAGGGGAAGCACTCAGCCAAAGGGTGCAAATGCCAGCTTGAAGGAAAGAGCAGGAAAAGACCACACAATTGGCCAGCCCCTTCCCCACCCATCTCCTCATTCTGGATCCTGGCTTGGTTGCCATGAATGCTAGAACCACGGTGATGGTTTTGGCCAGAATACTGGAAAGGGCCACCGAGAAGATGATGCTGAAAGTCATTTGTCGGAAGAGGCAGGTCCCTTTTCCAGGCTGACCAATGAAGAGCAAGGAGCAGAGGAAGCAGAGAAGGAGGGAGATGAGGAGGAGGTAGGTGAGGCTGCGGTTGTTGGCTTTGACGATGGGAGTGTCCTTGTGCTTCACAAAAGTCACCAGCACGAAGGTGGTGATCAGGGAGAAAGCCAGAGCGGAGACAGCTAAGCTGAGCCCTAACTTTTCTTGGTAGGAGAGGTAGCTCAGGCCCCTTGGAATGCACCCTGTTTGGTCCTGGTTTGGGTAGTTTTCTTCTGCGCACTTGACACAGGCATCCATATCTGGAGGGTGGAGGGGGAGAAGATGGAACAATTAAAAATGTCACGATAATGACCTACATCTCCTGAGGGAATCAGTTATGGCAGGCAGTGAAATTCCTCTCCTCCCCTCCTTTCCCCCTTTCTTTTGCTTTCTGTTATGTATTGGGTGTAACACATTTTATGTTAGAAGGCGCGTTCTAACCAATCGTATAAGCGTTGGTAGATGAACAGTCTAATGGCAAATAAGCGCATGCACTTTCAACTGTCAACAGTCAGTTCATGCTTGGCACTATTATTATGTTGTTCAGTCAGTTCGGTTCTTGTTTTCCTATGAGTGAGCTGTTGTCATTGACAAATGTGAAATAAACGTAGTTGAGGAACTTATACTGCCTTGGGCTTTTTCCAAACATTTAACACTTTCTTTGGGTTTCCTTTGTTGTGGGCTGTTGTTGGGGGATTGTGCACACATGGGGGGCAGATGGTTGGTGGGAGGACCCTGAGTGAGAGGCAGGGAAGGGAAACCTCCCAAGGTGAGGGACTGGGAAAATGAAAGCTCTCAGGTGAGAGCTAGAAGGGCCCCCACTTCCTGAGTGAGACCAGAGTCAAGAGCAGCTTTGGAGGGAGGACTCGGCATTCTATCTCTATCTCTTTGTTTTCATGTAGAGCAGCTTCTTTTGTATTATTGTATTGTGAAAAAGCTTTGATAAAATCTTATTTTTAAAAGAAATGAAAGTGCTTTTTGTGTTCATGCCGTTCTTTGACCAACCAAAGGACACTCATGATTTCAGGGAGAAAGTTTGGAGGATGCTGAACTGGTCTGCTAGATAGTTTTTCCATGAAATAGTAAATTCTGCTCTCATTGAAAACCACGAATGCACTAGGCTGATGTATTTTTCCAATACTTATTATTATTTTGTTGTGACTATTCCTGTTGTTGTTGAAAGTTTCCATAAATTTAACTTTATTCCAAAGGGGAAAGGAAAGTTTGGTGAAATTTCTGTAAGTGTTGTGCAGGACTTTTGTTGCACATATTTATTTTCCTGGTTGCTGGGGTTTTTAGATGTGCTTTCCTTTATTCTACAACCCTTCCCACATACCCATGCTTCCTGAATACCTAGGATACCCTCAGCTGAGCTTTGTTTGAGATACCCCATGATTCACCTGGCAGCTGCTCATTTTGACTCAAATATTTTTACTTCCAAAGAAACCAGAGCTGAAATACATTTCTTAAGGTAAAAGGAAGAAATTGTTTTCAGCATAGAGCCTGTTAACATTTTCAAGCACTTAGCATTCAAAGCCAGAAGAAGATGTCATGACAAAAGATCTTTTCAAATAAGGAATTGAGAGCAACCAGGGAGACTGAAGTAAATGGTAAAAATATTTAATGGGCTTAAAAGAAGATCTACACACCCCAGACCCACGGCCATGGAAGGTGGGAACTAGCATCATAATCTCTCTTCCAGGATTGTCCTATGATTTATTGGGGTAACCAATAATTGCCAAGTATAATTTGTTAAATGTGTTCATGTTGAGTACCGTCACCTATTTTTCTGGAAACAAAGTATTGCTCCTACCCTTCTGGTTAGAGATGGTCCCTTCTGGACATGGAACACAATCATAGCAGCAGAATTTCTCTCCCTCCTTCTTTTTCCTGCTGTAGCCAGGATAGCAGTTGTCATTGCATAGAGAAACAGGCAGCATCTGCACCAAAAGATGAAAGGAAGATTAGCAAGAGCATATTATCCGTCATTCGAATGTCGCATGATTAGGATTATGTGCTGAGGAAAGTGAGCATGGAGCAGTCAGATGTTCCAGCTTTCCTCCACATGTTGAGGGCTCGATATCTGTAGCAGGGAGTGTCCTCTACATTTATCCTTTTTCAGAACAGTTTTAGGACCCTGCATTCAGAGCTCAACACCCGGAAGGAGACAGGGATGGTCCTGATGGAGAGGCGACAGTCAACAGCTCCCCCTGTCAGATCACTCCACTTGTGTGAGGAGCGAGCGCCTGAAGAGGGCTGGCTGAATCCCAAGGATGTGGAATCCTAGCTGGCTTCGGAAGGAAGCCTGGGCTGATCTGAATAAAGCATTGCAGAGAGGTTTATGGAGGCTAATCATATTCTCTGCCTCTTTCCAATGTCGTAGCTCAGCTGCCACCTGTGCACTGAACAAATGCCACCCCAGAGTGAGATGTGAAGGACTGCCATCCTCTCTCTTTCACATTATTCTACAGTATTCCTGCCCTTGTCTTCATAGCCGGTTAAGGAGCCAATGGCCTATAGATAGCAGATGCTCATGGAGCCTGGCAGCTGTGAGCCCAGAACCATGAGAGACAACCAGGAAGTCATGGGCCCTGACATCATCTGGGCTTTGCACAGATATAGCCTTTCTAACCAACCCTCAGCATCCCTGAACAGAATCCCTTGGTGGCTCTGTGGGGCTCAGATGCTTTGGCACCCAAAGGCCCCTTGATCTGATGGAGATGGTGCAGAGGACCAATCCTGCCTGCCAAAGCAGTCAGTCCATGTTTTGCATGTATAATAGGGATAACCGAGAAAAGGGGTAGGGTTTTTTGGGGTTTTGTTTTTTTTACAATAATAATAATATTTTTGGTAATAGGGAAATATCCCTCAATTGAACCATATTGCTTCTGTCCAGAGAGAGTTTAAATAGAACAAATTCAACTGAATTGTTAAGGCCCAAAGCTTAGCAAAGTTCCTTTATTGACACCTAATGAGAATTTAAGATGGGCAGATTAAGGTGGTACTTCCTCTGTATCTTTCTCACTTTGGGTTGGGTTGGGCCAGGGGGGTATTGTTTTTGCTTGTTACTTTGGTATTACCAAGGAAGGGCAGGATAGAAATGTAACCAATAATAATCATTCCTGGGGAGAAAATGCCAGGCTGGGGGGCTGGGGCATGTGGTCGTGAAGGTGCTTCTCTTCATGCCTCAGGTTTCATCCCAAGTCATGCTTTCCATGTTCCCCCCACCAGCCCTGCTCTGCACCTCCTCAAGCTCTTCTGCTTGGCTAGAATGTGGCCCTGCACAGCAATAATCCACTTGCTTGCCTCTGTGGAGAATAGCGAGAAATACTGTGATGTATCCAGAAGCCTCTGTGTTTGGAATTGCTGGAATGTAGCCTATTCAACACAGGCCAGAGTCATGCCTGCTACTTCACCCTCTTTGGGCGCAGTCACTTCCCTCTTCCCCACCCACCACCGGCATATGATCCCTGGATGGTGTCCCCTAAGAGAATGTGGGCAAAGGACTGGAAAAAATTCTGAGCTCCTGGTTTAATTGGCTTTCTTAATAAGGAGATAGACGTCAGCATGACCATGACCACACCAGAAATCAAGCAATTGGAAAAAAAAAAGATTATGTGGGATTTTACCAAAATTAAATCTGCAACATGAGAAGGAATTTTTGAAATTTTTGAAGCTGATATCAATACCTGTCCTTCAGGCTTCAGCTCCCAGAAACTGGTGCATTTTATTACACCTCCCATCCTCCTTGATTATTGGCTAACCTGTCTGATGATGATGGGAGTTGTAGGCCAACAACCTTTGGGAGCCAAGGTTGATTTTCATGGCAGTATCTGGTCTCTCACACAGCTATGTCTCACCTGATTAAAGCTTTTATGCCACTCAATCTGATCATCATGAATGGTTAACTCCCTGCCGAAAGGAGCCTGAGGGTTCAGTTTTCCAACTTTGGCTCTAACCACTGAACCATTGGGGTAAATCCTCCAGTTTGTAACATCGAAACCTACAACTAATTCTGCATTTTCACTGAAGTGCACACTATCTCCAGCACTGTTGTTGAAAACGATGCTCCGTAGAAAACAATGGACCTGGATTAAAGGATAACACAAAAAGAGGACAGCCATTTCACAAAGGCACATATCAGGAGTTTTTTAAACAGCAGATGTCAGAGGTGCAGAAACCTCTGGGCCCTCAGATGTTGCTGAACTACAACTTCTATAAGCCACAATTGATTGAGTTGCAATTCAGCAACATATGGAGAGCTGGGCGTTCCCCACACCTGGCACAGGTGGGGGCTTCATTCATCGGACTGTCATGTCCTACTCTTGAATTGTACATGATATGGGATCATTTGATTTTTCTTTTCCTTTCCCTGCCTCCACATGGGTGGCAGATTATGACTTACAAACAATTCAATAGACTGCCATTGCTTATCCAAGTGGATTTGCAAAAAGAAACCAAAAGAAAACTGCTCCCACATGCCTCATCGATAGCACCCCCAGGGTCTTGCTCCCAGGTCAATGCTACCAACTTTGTGTTCAACAAGCTTTCTATAGATTGGTGAGACCATGCCTCTAGCGCACTCTGCACCTAAGAGTATAAATTGTTCCCACATTGATCACACTGGCCTTTATAACTTGGTTTCCAATTCAGGCATCATCCCATCTTTTACAACAAGAACAGGCTGCATGAGATCATGAAGGGAACTGGAGGGGTGATGGCTCTGGGGCTAACAGTACCGCTCTGGGTAGCCACACCTTAAACATAGTTATAGTAAGTCTCAACTTAAGTTTCTTTAATTTTATTACCTGCCATGGTTCCACATTCTGAAATGCCGTTTTTCGTCCTTCTTCCAATCTTCTATGCATGGATTTGAATTGGAATATAGCATTCAGAGCATGTGCCACAGCATAGATAGCATTGTAGACATTGTAGCTGTGGCCAGTCATTTTCATTTCAAACAAACCTCCAGGAAGACTCTCCAGATTCTCTTCCCCAGTGCAGGTTTTATTCTCCTCTCCTTCCCACTCCTTGGACGTTGTTAGGAAACAGTCAAAAGCCTGTTCCCAGAAGTCTTGAATAAAGCCATCTCTTTTGAACCATGAAGGTCTTACCATCTGAAGGAACTTTTGAAAACCCTCAGGCTGATTTGAGTGAACTGTGAAAGATATGGACCCATGGAAGGTTTGCAAATCCCAGTTCTTTTGAATAGAGAACGATGCAAAATCCCAGTGAGATGTAACAATCCAGACTTTTCCAAGAGGTGGCAATTCTATGAATGGTGCTACAAAGAACAGCACTCTCAAAGCCTGAAAGGATGGCGGTTCTCCATATACAAAAAACACATTGGCTTTCTCCCTGAAGACAGTTGAATAGTATTCTACACGTTGCCAAACATATTTTATAATCTCATCCACATAATTCCATTTTGGTATTCTCATGATGAAGGCATAACAGATGCCGTTTTCATCAAGCATTGGGACCATTGTCTGCAAAAACTGGTCCCCTTTGTCATCATCCACAGCACCAAGCCCAATCCATGTCCATCCAAAATGTTTGAGTAACTGCACGACCCCGATGTGCTGTTGGGCTTCATTTGGGACCATCTGGTACAAAAAGGGGTATAAAGTGTTGGCATGTTGTATTGGCAAAAATGATCCATAAGTGAGCTGAAATAAAATGCATAAATATTACTCAAAAGAGCATGTTCAATGATTCTATTCCAGTAGACTTGTATCCCATTTTATCTGTGGAATATCAGAATAACAAACATCTGCAAGTAATTGCATTGCTAGGTTTAAGTACTCTTACTCCCTATACTAGTGCTTATTTCTGGGAGTGTAGAAAAGGGGGTCTCTGCTATGTGGTAGTCATGAAAATATTTGAAGTATTTAAATGTGTTGCTTAAGGTCGGTCATATGCTGCCTTCATCTGTAACAGAGGATCTTACTGGAATCGAGAATCATGTCAAAGGGGTGGATCCAGGGCTGGATTTAGGGTTTTGTGAGCAGTGGGTGCTGAGAAAAGGTGGTGCCATTTTAAAGATTTTGTCAGGGTCCTAGAGTCCCCATCCTCCTTCCCTGCTTTCCCTGCTTTGGGGAGGAGCTGGGTGGGCTCCAGGACCCTGCCAGAGCCCTTATTCCTCCTTCCTAAAGCTTGACTTCTCCTTACCAACCTGGGGGGGGGGACACATACCAAATTACCCAAGTCCGCCACTGCTCGCAGCTGGTATATCAACAGTGATCTTGACTCTACTGCCAACCTTCAGCCTATTAAGCTGAAAATGTTGAGCACTAACTCAAAAATGCTGTCACTGAGTTGGACTTTAATGCGGATCACCCAGAAAACATAAGGAATTTACATCCTAATTGTTAAAAGCTACAAGAATGTTATTGGCTCAAAATGGAAATATTACTTTTTTCTTTCCCTAGAAAGAATGCTTAATAAAGATTCAGATTTGACTAAAATGCAAACAGTAACATTTTATTTAAGAGTGCAAATGGCAAGTAAATATATAAATGAATTGTAGGGAAACTAGTGGCTAGCAACAACAACAACAATTTTATTATTTATACCCTGCCCATCCAACTGGCCAAGAAAATAATTATCTCCTGCTAAGCAAATTCGATTAACTTTTTAATTTTTATAGGGTATGGGTTAATTTTATGTTAATCTTCATTTACTTGCATGATATTATGATGTGAAGTAAATCTTTGGGAGTTTTGTGGATTATAGATAATAATTGTGAAACAAATAAAGAAAAGGGTCTTTTTGTGCACATTCTGTAAATCCGTTGTTTAATGCCAATGAAGGACACAGGGTATTAATAAATCATCACCTAAATATGCCAGGCAGACCACAGAGAGCTGGTACACATTTAGGCTCATGCAAGTAAGGTGTCAGGTTGTGTGCAAACATGCAAGCTTGATCCCAGCTCCCTCTTCTGCTCATTTTTAACACATTTTGTCACCATCTGGGATGAAAGCAGGACTTTCATATTGTGAGAGAGGCTATGAGGGAGATCAGGAGAGTCCTCTATGTTAAGAGGCACTTCTGGTGGCCTTGGGACAGGACTGGTTCCTCCAGATCCTCAGGTCTTCTGATCTCCTCTCCAGGCCCCACACCTTTCCCTCCGAGGTTGTCGCCCCATTGTCTATGTCAGACAATGTTCACAGCATACAGCTCCCAACTAGTGATCAAAGTCATGGATGAAAAGGTTGAACAGGATCCGAGAAAGGACAAAGCCCTGCTTAAAACTTGTCGATCAGCACAGTTGGCCAATGAACTGTCGATAAACCTGATAGCAGTATCATTAAACCTGCATTTATCCAAAGGATGACAGGGAATTTTTCTGAAATCATGATGATCCCACCATGATGTGTTCTCTCTATTCTCTCAGGAACAGGCTTACCTGTGGAGTCTTGTACATTGCTGAAATGATGGCCACATTCGCAGAGGTTTCGGAGATGCATCCTCCGATCAGAGCTATCACTTTGTTCTGGTTGTGACCCTGGAAGTTGGGGACAAACCTCCGTTGTGCAGAAAAGAGGCTGAGGCTGGCCTTATAGGTCATCCTGGCAGTGTAGTAGCTGTTGAGGATGTGAAATCCCAGAGAGACATTGGATAAAATGTCAGGCTTTTCATTGATCTCTTGGACAGCAAATGCCAAGGCCAGGATGTGCTGGTAGTTCTTTGGCACCGAACTGTCATGGAAATTACAGATGTTATAGCTGTTGACAAACAACAGTAACAGAAGCAACCAAAGGACATTCATACTCTTCTTCTCTCATCTGCTTGTTTCCAAGATTGACTTGCAGTTTGAACCTCAGTTGAGTCATTCCCTTTGCCAATCAACTGAGTATAAAAGTAAGATTTTCTTTACATGTTTTCACAAGGTACATAAAATATTTTGTTTAGTTTTAATCTTATTTCTCATGGATCAGTATGTTTATTCATTATTAGTTATTAAATGTATAACCTACCTTTTCTCCCTGAGTTTTATATACCTAACCTACTCCCATTTTCTTTCATTATTCATCTTGCTAATCAGCCACATGATTACAATTTTCATCCTTTTACTGGCATTTCCCAAAATCACTTTAATTCCTATTTATTCTATTTATTATTGTTTTAACTCATTGCACCATTACCTTAGCACAATTTCCCCTTAAATTCGTGTATAGAGAGAACCTATGTGATTCCTCTATCCTAACTTTTCTCATGCCACTATGGGCACACACTTTCCCAGGTTCCCCCCTCCCCATTTGATCATTATTTCCTTCCTCGGTTCCAGTTTAGGACTGTGTTTCAGGGATGATGTGTTTCCTAGTATTTTAAAAGGAAACTATAAGGAGAGAAGTAATATAGAATCAGACCCTTTTGCCAACTCTCCGCTGACAATCTCGTTACTTCATTCTATACAGAGGGGTCCAGACTATATTTCCAAATGCATCTAGCCAACACATTCTCTCATCATATTTGATTGCTGGTTCATCTCCAGTGTACTTAAAGCAATAAAATATTTGACAGCAGGAGGGAATAACTAGCTTTAATATCACCCAGATTTAGTTATGCTTCCTCACTCCTGTCTTCATTGAAGGAGCTTGCTGGAGCAAAATCCTCCATGTAGATATTCTGTGCAAGGCTGGTGGAAGTGCTCTTGTGAGACTCGGCCACATTGAGATTTGTTGTGTGGCAGAGACTATCACCAGGCAATGGGTAGCAAAGCAAAAAGGCTTTATTCTTATGCAAGAATGGTGGCTCATCCATCTCATGGCGCAGACAAGAGACTACGGGGGCTGCAGGTTACACATATGGTTTTATACTGTCACATATACAGCTTGATGACCTGTTTGCTCCCAGCTTGACTCACCTTTATGTAGGAGCTAACCATAACCTTTGATAAGCCGCCTTCATTATGCATTTGGGGGGGATTTCCACTGCCCCTTTGTTCCCTCTATTATTTCTGGTTTTGCTCATTTCTCTTGAGCAGAGTGCCTCAGTTTCCCAGCACAAACACCAACCTAATTCCAATACAGTGCACAACTTCCATACATTTCAAGAACACTTTTGAGAGAAAACTATGAATGCTTTCTGCCACCAATATGCTGTAGGTGCCACTTTTCTCACTCCAGAAATGAACAAACCCAATTGTTCCTTAAATATAAGTTCTCAGCAACTATACTTGGAACTTATTAAATAAGCAGCATGAGTGAGAGGGAGAGATGGTGTCTTACATTGGCTCATTAATCACAATCTGTGTCGGCTGTTTCAGGAAAGAGAGGAGATTATGGAGGAAGAAGACCTGAGAAACAATCTCTCCAATGACCAGGTCTCCAGGATGGTAAAATTCATGAGGGATCGGGAGGGGATCATCTTGTATGCTACAGTTAATGGAATGTTTCTGGCCCACAACATGACACAGCAAGACAAGCAGAAGCATTGCAACCAGCATGATTCTGTTGGAAGAACAGAGCCATGAAATGCAGCCTCCCATCTTTGCCTCTGCAGCATCACATACCACTTTCATCAGGATTGACCTCAACAACATCTAAAATAATTCTTTTTGTTTTAAAAATCCTCATACAGAGCAACAGTTATCACAGCACTGGTGTATAAAGAGGGGGAAATGGTGCAACCTTGCAAATCAGTTTGTCTAAAAGAAAGTGGGGTCAGTTAGGATGAAGCAGTTTGCTTGGATATGTGTGTTAATTAAGAGCCACAGAATGAGGTCCAATTTTCCAGTGGCCAAAGACAAATGCTCAAAGAAACAGAGGGGAAATGATCATAACAGGAATGATACAGAGTCCTGCCTAGACCCAAATCTAGTTCTAAATAATGTGAGATCTTTATAACTTGAGATGGTGATTGTTGATGTAGCTGAAGAGCTCTGGAAGCACTTTGTGTTTTTCAGGATGGAAACTAGCAATTCTGCTAATGATGGGGAGGATTATCTGTTCCCCAGGGTGTTCCTTCCTTTGGAAGTTGCATCATGCATGATGAACCTGTGAGGAGTCTTCCTCCCAACTTGGAATCCTATGAATCTTATTATTTCTTTTGAAGAGTAATTAGCAGGAGGAGGCACTTAGCTCAGAAGGTCCAAACTTCACCTGCCCAGAACTAGAGGAAATAGTAATAATAATTTATTATTTATACCCCGTCCATCTGGCTGGCCCCCCCCCAGCCACCCTGGGCGGCCCCCAACAAAACACTAAAATACAATAACCTATCAAACATTAAAAGCTTCCCTAAACAGGGCTGCCTTTAGATGTCTTCTAAAAGTTTGGTAGTTATTTTTCTCTTTGACATCTGGTGGGAGGACAATCCACAGGGTGGGCACCACTACCGAGAAGGCCCTCTGCCTGGTTCCCTGTAACTTGGCTTTTCGCAGCGAGGGAACCGCCAGAAGGCCCTTGGAGCTGGACCTCAGTGTCCGGGCAGAATGATGGAACACATCCCTGATATTGGGCATAATCCAGCAAGCCTTCATTTCCCCACAAAATGTGAAGGCCTAGAGTTAAAGGTAAATCACAGCCTAGGGAAATTCCAGGTTCAGATGCATCGTGATTATGGGTTCATCTCTTTAAATTATTTGCCCCATTTGCTTATGCAGTATTATCAACATGAATGTCATCAAATAACATCTATACATCATTTTCATATAGTTTTCCCTCAAACCATAACTTCCCGTAGACTTCAGATCTATATTCCACAACCGCTCCCATGTCGACATGAGAGAAAGGAAGAAAGGACTGTTTCACTGTAGCTGCAGCAGCATCTTTTTACTGCCCTCTCTCCAATGTGAAGGAGAAGAAAATTACCTCCCTGCAAGCAAGAAACTGGGGCAATGGCTTGGCCAGCAGACAAGTGGGATCCAAACTGGGAGGAGGTCAATTGATGCAGCAAGACAGAAGGCAGAGGAAGGAAGTTTCGTGTGTGTCATCGCAGGCTCAGAAGGGCCAGGTTTTACAGGGGAAATCAGAGCCCCCCTTTCTTCGATTTCAAGGGGGAATAACTATCTGCTGAGGTCGGGGCTCCCCCCCTTCGCCCACCAACCTGCATCCTAAGGAGGCCTGGCAGCCCCCTAATAAGGAGACCCCCACCCACCAAATAAAAGCCCCCTCCAGCCCCCAGCTCCCCTTTGCAAGAAACATCCCTGGTGCTGGTGTCTGAGGAGGCACAAACACCCGGGGGGGGGGGAGAGACAGAGAGGAGCCCCCGCAGCCCATTCCCTGCAACAGACCCCTCCCCTCTTGGGAAGATGCACCCCCCCGCAAAAAAGTTCCCCTTTTCCAGCTGCTCTTTTCGCTCCGTCTCCGGCTGAGGCTCCTGCCTGGGGATGGTTTACCTGGAGACAGGCTGGTCATTGCCAGGGCGCTTGTTCATTGGCCGAGGTGGCAGGGACTATTCTGCTCCGCCAAACCACCCCCTGGCCGTCCCCGCCCCCCACAGCCCCTTGGAGGACGAGCATCCAGGAGGAAGGGGCAAGGGACACTCGGGCTTGAATCGCCCCTCACCCGCCTCGGTCCAGGAAGAGGAGGAAGAGCCCTTTGCTGCCTCTGGGCAACCCCCCTCCTCGCCCCGCCAAGGACCGGAGCCCTGAAGGGTCTCTGGGACTTGAACTCACAAACCCAGATTTTTAGCTCATAAGAAGCAAGTTCTGATTATCAGAGCAATTTATTCAATTGAAGTATACTTGCACTTTTGCATAATTCATTCTGCTCTTTCTAGCCATAGGACAAAATAAGGTGCTCAGCTCCCTTCAAGGTATTGTCCCTCAATTTAACTTAAAAGTGTATATTAAAGGGTGTAGGGTGAGTGTGTCAGGACTCTTGGGTTCTTTCTTCTGCTGAACACACACAGAGAAACAGAGTCCCTCCTTAGCCCTGTCCTCTCTCTCTCTCCATCCCAGTTTCCAAGGCGCCCTCTCCCATCCCAGAGATGATGGAGAATGTGCTGGGTGCCCTGGCTTGGCCTTTGATATCCTTGGCATCATCTCTGGCACCATCCTTTTCTTCAAGGCCATGAGGATTAACGGTTGCAGGGGCCTCTTGTGAGCTGAACCCATTTCACTTCATGGGCTCAGAGACAAATTCAAGGGAAGCCAAAATAGGGGACAGCGGCTTTGTCATAGCAATGGAGTAGGGTGGGCCTCATCCTGCCCAGAAGCTGCTCAACCTCAATACTCCCAGCTCACATGCTCCCTTCTCCTTTCTTTTCAGATAATGGAGGATTTGTTTCCTGACAGCCTCTTCTGCAAGGCCCTCTCAGCGCAGCTCCTTTGGCAAGAGTCTCTTCTGCTATAAATAAGCTGGAAGGAGTTGCTACCTCCATGTGAAGCTTATTCTTAGAAGCTTTTCTGATAATGTGTTTAACTTCCGAGAACAATAATGATAGCCAAAGATCTTAGGCAGACTTACTGTACATTACTTTTCTCCCTTTTATGTTTCCCTCTTAACAAAGAAATTGCTCTCAGACTGTTGACAGCTATACTCAGATTTTTTTTTTTAACAAGGGGAGGCCATCAACCATAAGGGTTTTTAATGCAAAATCTGTTTCCCAACATCTCTATGCTTCAAACATCTGGTACAATGACTCATTTCCTAAGTTGGACGGGTGCCATCATACCTCTTATATCATCTGGGCTACGACACTCCCCTTGAATCCCTGAGGCAAAGGCTTTGAGACATCTCACATAGTGACCTGCAATCCCGATCTTGTGTAATTTGTAGCCCAGTTGCAGCTGGAACCCAATACAGGTACGACTTTCAGATATCCTCATACCTTAGGAATTTGTCTGTACCTACCTATCTGCGTTTATTTACCAAAGCCAGACTAAATGTATTTTCCTTGGAAGTTCTAAATGGCAGAGTGAGAGGCATCCCCTACCAGAATAGGCTTTGTTTACCTTCCCAGGACATCAATTGTATGAAGCATATCCTACTGCATTGTGGGCAACATGAGCAAGCAAGGGGCCAACTGATCAAACCTTTACTGGCAAATTTGCAGGGAAAATCTGAAGCCTCCCATATTAAATATCTTTTGGAAGACAGGTCAAATGATATTACACTGGCCGTGGCAAAGGTTCTATCGGAGATTGTAAGAAACAAAGATCATTATGCCCTATGTGAAACAAAATGACTGCCTTGGTTCTACCATCTGTCTGTCTAGTTGTTTTAACTTTATCTAGTTTTGAAATTGTTTTATGGTTTATGTTTTATGGGTCTTTGGACCGCAATAAAGTATTGATTACAGTGGTACCTCTGGTTAAGTTCTTAATTCGTTCCGGAGGTCCGTACTTAACCTGAAACTGTTCTTAACCTGAAACACCACTTTAGCTAATGGGGCCTCCTGCTGCTGTCGTGCTGCCGGAGCATGATTTCTGTTCTCTTCCTGAAGCAATGTTCTTAACCTGAAGCACTATTTCTGGGTTAGCGGAGTCTGTAACCTGAAGCATATGTAACCTGAAGCCTATGTAACCCGAGGTACCACTGTATTATGTTTTTATATATTTTGGAAGCACCAAGAGTGGCTGGTGGAACCCAATCAGATGGGGAAGAAGAAGAAGAAGGAGGAGGAGGAGGAGGAGGAGGAGGAGGAGGAGGAGGAGGAGGAGGAGAAGAAATTATAATAATAAATGGAGGGTGGTATACAAATTGAATAAATAATTATATTATTGATAGTCTGGTTGGCCCCTCTGAGAACAGGATGCTAGACTAGATGCATCATGGGCTGGATGCAGCAAATTCTCCCAATGTTCTTATGTATTACTGTGTTTAGACTTAGATTTCTGTCCAAACCACTTTGACACCGATTGTGAAAAATGCTGTAAATAAATAGACAATGACAAGAGAGGGGTGAAAACACTGAGTATGATAAAAATTAGAATTGGGACACACAAGGGATTTCCTTGGCCAGATTTATTCCAATAAACATCTGCATGTTCTAATAATGCAACAATTAAAGGCATCAACGCAAGTTGACTCCTATTTGCTCCTCAGAATCAAGTGGTCTTTGCTGTTCAAGTCCGGCCTCAGAATGATTATGTACAATTTGGGGAAGAAGATGCAAGCGAGCAAGCCTGCACTGGAGGCCAAGATGCAGAAGATCTCCACAGCCACCATCTGCTTTCCTTTGGTGCTCAGATAAGAGGGAACAAAGGACAGCCAAACGCTGCAGAACACCAACATGCTGAAAGTGATGAACTTGGCTTCGTTGAAACTGTCTGGCAACTTCCTGGCCAGGAAAGCCATGGTGAAGCTGACCATGGCCAGGAATCCCAGGTACCCCAGGACACAATAAAACATGGGGGCAGAGCCTTCATTGCATTCCACAATGATTTCCTCCGCCAGAGAGTTCATGTCCACATCTGGGAAGGGAGGAGCCATACAGTGCCAAACAGCACAAATACTGGCTTGAAGTGAGCAGCAACCCAGAAGAACAGAGTTGGCCAGAGATTTCCCCACCCATTTCCTCATCCTGGATCCTGGTTTGGTGGCCATGAAGGCCAGAACCACCGTGATGGTTTTGGCCAAGACACAAGACACCGCAATGGAGAAGATGATGCCAAAGGCCGTTTGTCGTAAAGAGCAGCTCACTGGGTGAGGCTGGCCAATGAAGAGCAAGGAGCAGAGGAAGCAGAGCAAGAGGGCAAGGAGCAGAGTGTAGGTGAGGTCCCGGTTGTTGGCTTTGACAATGGGAGTGTCCCTGTTCTTAGAGAAGATGCCAAGGACCAAGGCTGTGACCAGAGCGAAGAGCAGAGCTAAGGCAGCTAATGTGATTCCCAAAGGCTCTGTGTAGGAAAGAAAATGTTGGCTCTTGGGAATGCAATGATCTCTGTTGTGGTTTGGAAATTGACCTTCTTGGCATTTGAAACAATAATCCGCATCTACAAAAATCAGATTAATGATGTATGAGTTCCCACAAACAAGGCAACCTTTTTCTTCTGGCATATTTCATTCTTTGTAATGAAATGGATTCTTCCATCTCCAATGGCCTTTCAAATTTCCTTTGAAAGAAATACTACTTCTGTCCCCAAAACACAATTCTGAGATGTTAGTTAGTTGGAAACAAGTATCAGAGATAAGTGGAAACCACAAAAATGCAACGGGTATTATTTCTTCATAAACCATGTAGGTGCTATCAATCAAATCACCAGGAATCTCAGATGCAACGTATTGATGACTGTTAATATGGTGCCATTAAAAGAGCAAACTGTAGTCTCTTCTGAAAAGTAAGAAGCCCGCTATGATATCTTGGAGCAACAGAATTTGATTAAAACTATGGGGATGGAGGATTAGGCAAGTCTCCCCTGACTCCGCAAGCTGTGGCAGGAGGGAAGCAGGCAGAGTACACTGGACATGATCCACACCTATTTCCACAGGTCTACTTTGTAAAGGTTAAAGTTGTGGCTTTAGTTTGCCCCACTCTCTGTGTGTGTCTGTCTTCTTTCTTCCAGATCTGAGTGCAACTGCTGTCCTGTTTAGGAGCACTGAACTGCTAATAAGGGGAAACTGTTTAAATAGACTAGGAAGCATTGTTTAAAATAATAGATGATGTCTCCTACCCATTTGATTTGAAATCATCCCACCTGGACATGAAGCACAGTCATAGCAACAAAATGGCAGCCCCTCCTTCTTTTTCCTGCTGTAGCCTGGCTGGCACCGATCATTGCACAAACCAAGGGGCAGCACCTAGCCAGAAAAAGAGGAGAAAAGGAAGCTCCCTTTTGCATGGTAAAGAACACAGTTTGAACCAAAGAGATGAGATCATTTGGCAAATTCATCTTATTCCAGAAAAGTGGTGTGTACGTGAATAAATTGTAATATAAATTTTGGGGGTGAAGCAGAAAGGAAACTGAAAAGACAACAGATTCTGAATTACAGGGAGTTGGCAGAGAAGGCAAAATGGGAAGCATATACATTAAGCTCAGAGAGACACTACAAGACAAATACTCTTCCTTCAACACAAATGGGTAATTTACCCCCTCCTTGTCTTCTGAGAAATAAATCTTGCTTGGTTCCATAGGATTTACTCCTACATTAGGGCATAGCTGTCAACTTACAGATTTGAAAATAAGGAACCAGCAGCCTCAGAAATAAGGGATCAGCAGCCAAAATAAGGGATCAGCAGCCTCACCTGTCCCAGGCACTCCTGTCTTCCACTGCCTCCCCTCCCCAGCGTTAAAAAACCCCCTCAGCTTGCATTAACTAACCACACACACACAGCCTCCCCCCTCACCACGAGATCGCCACCCGCTCTTTTCCTTTTCCCCATAACAGTCAACCGAAGGAGCCTCCAAAACAAATCCAAATCCCCCCTCCCACAAGATCGCCTTTCCTTTCCCCCCACATGTGCCCACGCTCCAGACAGACCTTTTCCCCGGCAAGGGTGAGTGGGCTGTCGATGATGTATCCATCCGATTCTGAGCACAGGTATGTTCAGCTTCTGAGCCCCTCCGAGCCAAAGACAGAAAGCCCAGCCAGCAGCCAAACGAAGCCTCAAGCGGTGGTTCCCACAGTGCAGCAACCCGGCATAGGGGATGCAGCAAGGAAAACCACCGTCACCTCTCCGTTGGGAAGCGTTGAGCAAAGGCGAGTCCCTAGGCAACACAGCCGGGCACAAGGCATACAAGCTTCACCCCACAGTCATTCTTAGACTCCTTATTGGGTGAGCAATGCAGCCAAGCAACACAGTTGGGGCCTCCCTCCTTCCTGGCCGGCAGGGAGGGAGGGAGAGGACCTGCTTCCTTTGAAACCCGGGAAATTTAAGGGACATCATCAATCAGGGAGGGCAGTGGGAAACGGCACTGGGATAAGGGAGTTTCCTGCCAAATAAGGGACAGTTGACAGCTATGCATTAGGGATGTGGGTGATGCTGTGGTCAAAACCCCTGAGTCTCTTGGGCTTGTTGATCGGAAGGTAGGTGGTTTGAATCCCCCTATTGGGTTGAGCTCCCATTGCTCTGTCCCAGCTCCTGCCAACCTAGCAGTTCAAAAGCACATCAGTGCAAGTCTATAGGTACCACTGTGGTGGGAAGGTAAATGGTGTTTCTGTGCGCTCTGATGTCACAGTGCTCCATTTCACCAGAAGCAGTTTAGTCATGCTGGCCACGTGACATAGAAAGATGTCTGAGGACAAATGCCAGCTCTCTCTGCCTGAAAAGCAAGAGGAGTTGCCTTTGTCTGGACTTCACCATCCAGGGGTCCTTCAACTTCTCTTTACCTTTACTCTGACATTAATGTGACCTAGCTAAACCTGACAGGAGGGCTTCCTCTATTGTATAAACCCCTTCATTAACGGGACTTAGGAATGTTATTAATATCAGACCTTATTCTTGAATTTGTATTCATAATGTTAAAAAAAAACCTTCTCCCTTAAGAAAAGAACCAAGAGTCCACTCCCACCTGATTGAATGCTTTGTGCCATGTGATGTCTTCTTCATCCATGCTGAAGTCAACATAGTGTGATTCCTGTGGTTCTGTCCTTCCTACTTTCACTCGTGAGAAGGTTTGGTTGGGGAAAGTAACCCAGTTAATAACGTCAAATCCAGCTGCCAATTCCCCATTCTCATCAAAAGATACAAAGTCCCCAGCACTGTTGTTGAAGGAGATGCTCCTCAGGAAAGAGGAAAGCTAGACAGAAGAAAACAAGGCAAAGTTCAAAAAGTAAAGAAGGGAGAAGCATTATTGGTTTTATAAAGGAAAAAGTGTCAATCAATATATGTCACACAATGGCAAGGAGTCAAAAATGGTGTGGTCCACCTTTGGAGCACATATGGATTTCTATAAAGTCCACTTAGCCTGATATTTAAGCATTTGAGGGTTCAGTTCTGGGGTTCCATGTGCAAAGGTAAAATCGTGCAAAGTTATTGGTTCAAAAAGTAAAGAAGGGAGAGCTTTATTGGTTTTAGAAAGGATAAAGTAGTTTATTGGTTTTATTGGTTTTACAAAGGAAAAAGTATCAATCAATGTATGTCACACAATGTGTGGTCCACCTTTGGAGCAGATATAAAGGACCCTGGGATGCTCTCAGAGCCGTGTCATGACCTCCCCACAACCTGATAAACAAGGGGGCACCTTCTTTGCTGGTCTGTCAGATGCACCCAGTGGCCTTGTGTCTCCTTCCCTGAGGCTGGCATGGAATGCACTGCCCTGCTCACCTGGCCTTGGGAGGGAAGCGCCCTCATGCCTCCTTCCCAGAGCCCAGCAAGCAAGGGGGAGGGCTGCACACCCAGGACCCTCCCTGGACCTGCTGAGAGTCTGGTATGAAAGGAAGACCTTCTGGGAGGGCAGGGGGAAGGGGGGAAAGAAATAGAGAGCAGGTTTCCTGAGAAATCTCTATGTGGGACAAGAAGCTACAGTTAGAACTGGATATGGAACAACTGATTGGTTCAAAATTGGGAAAGGAGGACGACAAGGCTGTATATTGTCTCCCTGCTTATTTAACTTATATGCAGAATTCATCATGCAAAAGGCTGGGCTGGATGAATCCCAAGCCGGAATTAAGATCGCCGGAAGAAATATCAACAACCTCAGATATGCAGATGACACAACCTTGATGGCAGAAAGTGAGGAGGAATTAAAGAACCTTTTAATGAGGGTGAAAGAGGAGAGCACAAAATATGGTCTGAAGCTCAACATCAAAAAACCGAAGATCACTGCCACTGGTCCCATCTCCTCCTGGCAGATAGAAGGGGAAGAAATGGAGGCAGTGAGAGATTTTACTTTCTTGGGCTCCATGATCACTGTAGATGGTGACATCAACGACAAAATTAAAAGACGCCTGCTTCTTGGGAGAAAAGCAATGACAAACCTAGACAGCATCTTAAAAAACAGAGACATCACCTTGCCAATAAAGGTCCATATAGTAAAAGCTATGGTTTTCCCAGTAGTGATGTATGGAAGTGAGAGCTGGACCATAAAGAAGGCTGATCGCCGACGAATTGATGCTTTTGAATTATGGTGCTGGAGGAGACTCTTGAGAGTCCCATGGACTGCAAGAAGATCAAACCGATCCATTCTTAAGGAAATCAACCCTGAGTGCTCACTGGAAGGACAGATCCTGAAGCTGAGGCTCCAATACTCTGGCCGCCTCATGAGAAGAGAAGACTCCCTGGAAAAGACCCTGATGTTGGGAAAGATGGAGGGCACAAGGAGAAGGGGACGACAGAGGATGAGATGGTTGGATAGTGTTCTTGAAGGTACCAGCATGAGTTTGACCAAACTGCATGAGGCAGTAGAAGACAGGAGTGCCTGGTGTGCTCTGGTCCATGGACACGAAGAGTCGGACACGACTAAACGACTAAACAACAGCAATGGTGAGCTTTCCCTGCTGTCTATTCTTTATTTACTTTTCCCCGACCAACATGCGGTTGCAATCCCATATGTAAAGTGAACGTAACTTGTGGGACCCCTGTAAATAACATTCTAGCAGCATGTTACAAAATTGACCAGACAATTACACTTGAAAATAGCCATATATGTTCCTCTTTTGTGCAGAAACAACTGCAGGCTCTAGAAGATAGTTGTTGTTGGTGAACAGAATGTTTTGGCAGTCAGGGGTAGAAACAAACCTAAATATTTTCAAATGCATTCTTGATAGTTCTCCTTCTCTTGCCTGACTTTGCACATTATCATATGGATAATGAAACCAGTCTAGTTTCAGAACCACTTTTATATAGAATGCATTATGATGTTTGGCATCTATTCAGGGGTTTTTTAAGTACTCATATTGCAGGGAAGTTTTTAATGTTGGAGTTTTAATATTATTATGGAGTGCTGAGAGACAAACATCAGTGGTTTGTGCAATGTCAAAGGGTGAGATGCTGTCTGAGGAAAGTACTGGAGACGTTCTTCCTGGATAAAAACTTCCCATCTTTCTGATATTAACACATCATGACTCCCAGTTTAGCATGCCTCTTTCTTCACCACTCCTGACATATCAGCATCACAAACACATAGGACAGCAGAACATGCAGCTCCTTCCACAACATTGTTGAGTTCTACAAAGAGGTGGCATTTCTGTGTGAGGAAGAGCAGGAGGAGATACTTCCACCTCTGCAACTTGAAGGGGAAGTACAGGGAATATGTTTATTCTGGCTCCAACTTGAAGGCAAGGGAAAACAGGGAAGCACTGAAAAGAACATTTGTTATGTCTGGGAGAGGTAAAAGCTGTAAGAGGCGTTTTTCTTCCATGTGTTTTTCTTCCATTAGATTAGCCTAAGCAAACATCAATTTGACCAAACTGCGGGAGGCAGTGGAAGATAGAAGTGCCTGGCGTGCTCTGGTCCATGGGGTCACGAAGATTCGGACACGACTAAACGACTAAACAACAACAACAACAAGCAAAGATTTATCCTGAATATGAAATCTTACCTGCCAAGGTTGCAGTTTGGGAGGATCAAGTCCACCTCTGCCTGATGTAATTCTGTGTTTTGGTCTGGATGAGAGAACCTTGTGCAAAGTATATGCAATGGCATAAACCGCATTATAGGTACTGTAACTTTGACCAGTCATGGTCATTTCAAAAATATGCCCAGGAAGGCTCTCCAGACTCTCTTTCCCAGTGCATGTTTCTCTGCTTTCAGTGGGGTCATTGGAAACAGAAAATAAGCAGTTGAATGCCTTTTCCCAAAAAGCCTGGAGGAACCCATCTCCATTTGGTGAGTTGGGATTTAGTGTCTGAAGGAATTCTTTAAATCCCTGGACTTTTTCTGTGTGGATTGCAAAAGAGAGGGCACCATCAAAAACTTGAATATCGTAATACCTTTGCATTGTTTCTGATGAGAAGGCCCATTGGGCTGTCAAAATCCACACTGTGCCTTTAGAATTCTCTGCAATTTCTTCATCTAATGAATAAAAATATGTCAACCACTTCACAGCTGCAGTAGTTTGAGGTTCTGCACATAGCACTAATATATTGACGTCTGAGTCCATCAGGAAAGAGAACTTAGTCTGAATGAGATCAAGTGAGATGAGATTATCTATCCCTTGAGATAAGGATGGTAGTTTTTCATTGAAGGCTGTGCAGACTCCATGCTGGGAAAGCATTGGCTCCAAGATTTGCATAAACGTCTCTCCATTCTCATCATCTGAAGCAACAAGTCCGACCCACGTCCATTGGAAATGAAGAAGTAGCTTGACAATCCCTGCATATTGATATTTCTCATTGGGCACCGTCCGGAAGAAGGTTTGGAGCTGCAACTCAGTCCTCCTCACTGGAGCCAATACACAATAAGCAATCTAAGGAAGAAGTCAATCTCACAATTGATAGCAGTGAGAGAGTTACAGCAAACTGTTAGGATTCATCCTGCATAACTGACTGAAGTGGAACCCATGAGAATTTATTGAAGGTAAAAATAATTTTTTGAGTTTTGTATATTGGACGAATTTGAATGAATGTAAGCACAAGTTCCCTGTTTTAGAGGTGTTATAACATACACCTCCGTTACCCATCAATGACAACATCTTGGTCAGCTTTATCATTTACCATGAAGTATGTAGAAAGTGAAATATTTCTTAAGTGATATTAGATTTACCTGAAGTGGAACTCATGATGATTTTTTTTGTTGGTAGCTCAGCAGAGTGGCTGAGGGCACCCAGTCAGATGGACAGCATATAAAATTATTATTAATATTATTATTATTATTATTATTATTATTATTATTATTCCTAGTTCACAATTCCTGAAACAATTTGTGAACCAAAATGCAGCTTACTGGGAGGAGAACTCCTACTGGTGCATTTGCACTGTACTAACCTCCCTCCCGCTTCCCTATCCCTCTCCATTTACAGACAAGCTGCAGGGACACAGGTGACAGGAGGTCAGGCAGTCATCCAAGCCCTTTCCCTACAGCCAGGACTGTATAGCTTCCTGCCCAACATGTACCGGTACACCATGAATATCAGTAAAAACTCTGTATCTTTGCAGGTAGGACGTTTTACTGAAAAAAATGTGCAAAGCCAGATGCTTTTCTATCAGTTACATATTTTTCTCTCTTCTTTTTCAGAAAAGGGAACCAAAGTAAAAGAAAGTATGGAGAACCCAGAAGAGAATTATTGTACCAGAGCCAGAAAGGCTCCACTGCCCACACACTCACTATATCTGTGGGATCCTGTAGATGCCTAAGATTGTAGTCATGTGAAGGGAGACGTCACAGTTAACTGCCCCAATAACAGCTATCATATTTCTTTTCTTGTCACATTTGAAGTTGGGGACAATCCTTTCTGTGGTGGACAGAAGTTTCAGGGTGTTCTGATAAGTCATCCTTGCATTTAAGTAGCTCTCATAGAGGTGGAACCCAAAGCTCATATTCAGTACAATATTAGGGTTCTCATTGATTTCGATCACAGCTAAAAACCAGGGAGAGAATATTCTGGTAGTACTTTGGTGCTCCACTAATAAAATAGTTGTGCCATGTGTCAGAGATATCCTCCTCCTCTACTTTTTAAGTACACACGTTATATTCTGGCTTTGTCAGGCAAATTCCAAAGGATTAAATAAAACAAATAAGCAAACAACAGATATGCATTGTGTCTCCTAACAGTTGATAATTGAAACCCATGGACAGTGAGGCAGGGTTTCTTCCAGGCAGACAAATGAAGGACATATCAGAAATATTATAGATATTATAGAATACCTGGAAGTAAGAAATGAAAAACAGGCAGCGTTGATGTTTCTAGATGCCGAGAAAGCATTTGATAATGTGTCATGGAAATTCATGGAAAAAATTCTAGAGGAAATGAACTTTGGTGAAAATTTTAGGAAAGGGATTCAAGCAATATATTCAGATCAAAAAGACAATTTAATTTTAATTCATATGCATTGTGTCTCCTAACAGTTGATAATTGAAACCCATGGAAAATATTCAGTCAGCTTTAGGAACAGAGCATCTAATTTTGTGCAGAACTTTCACATCCTGCAAGATACACATGTACATATGTTATTCTCTTATGTGGAGGTGGACCACAGGAGGTTTAAATCATGGCCCCTCACAGGTTGCTAAAGCAAACAGCAATTGCTTCCTTGTGTGCTACTGGACAAGAGGATGGTTGTATTAATTTCAGTGAGCCTACTCGGGATATGGCTTAGATATAAACCTTTGTTGTGCAAAGAAAAAAAAGGGTTGCAACACTGCTGTTTTTATTGCACAACATTGTTTACATTTTATAGTAGGGAATATTATCCAAAATCTATGATCTTACAGTATCTGTGACAGTCAGATTAAATGATGCTGATTGTGAATGTGGGAATCAAGCTTTGGTGCAAAGTAAAAGCATCCATCCTTGATGTGAAAGGAAACACAATGGGAGTATGAGGATAAAGCATGAGGAGAAAAACATGGGATCATGTGATGAGAAAGCAGAAGAGGCAGAAGACAGAACCGTCCAATTGAGGAATAAGGCAATACAGAAGAAGATGCCGAGAACACAATATAAAGAAAAGAAAAAAATATTTTCCAATTCCTTCAATGGTTAAGTCCCATCTCTGATAATACTGGTATGGATACTGGAAAGGATCCGTCATGGTGCACCTTTCAGAGTCTTCCTTGCACTCAGTTGGAGGCATCTGGAGCCAGAGGAAGAGAAGGAGTAGTAGCAGAAATGTTCCTCTCATCTTGACCAACAGTTATGCATAAAAGCAGATTTATCTGTCATCCACTAAGAATTGCATTAGGTTAAATGGCTCTGGATTATTTTGATAAAGAGGATGTGCCAAATATGTGATCCAAGAAAACCTGCATGTTCAGAATTTCTCACTGGGAGTCTGATTCACACAGGGTTTATTTTTTAAACACTTTGTGTTTAAGGCCTGATAGAATGTATGTGGGCTTCGTCAAGATGGATGGTGAAACCCAGCAATTTGAAATAATTACTTGTTCCAAAGTGATCTCCTTAGAGCATTGTGCTCTGTGAGAGAAAACAGTAAGAGCAAAATAATCATATGCATTTGTTATTGAACTGTGCCCTGGTAATTGTGAGTGTCACAGGCAAGCATGCTGCCCCCAACTGAGTGCCCTTAGGCTGGATCTAGAAGCGTCAAAGAAGCAATTCAGTTAAACACATTGTAAACTCATACAGGGAAATCTAGTAGGGAAAGACAGGACTCCACAGTGCCATCTGGTGTCACAGTTTTATATTGCATATACAATTAATATAGAACGCTTTTCCTTTACCAATCTAGCTGAGTCCTTAGTCTTACTAACAACTCACTTTCCCCTAGATCTTGCAGCCCTTGCTTTAAGTTGAGGCTGCTTATCAGACTACATTCCTTGCATGTTGTTATTGTTGTTGTTGTTGTTATTGTTATCATCATCATCATCATCATCATCATCATCATCATCATACCTGTGGAATCTTGTAGATGCCTAAGATTGTAGTCATGTGAAGGGAGATGTCAGACTCAAATGCTCCAATTACAGCCATCATATTTTTTTTCTTGTCACATTTGAAGTTGGGGACAATCCTTTCTGTGGTGGACAGAAGTTTCAGGGTGTTCTGATAAGTCATCCTTGCATTTAAGAAGCTATTATAGAGGTGGAACCCAAAGCTTATATTCGGAACGATGTTAGGATTCTCATTGATTTCTTTCACAGCAAACACCAGGGAGAGGGTATTCTGGTAAGCCTTCAGTGTTGAACTAATAAAAGAGTTGTACAATGTGTCAGAGGCATTCATCTTTTCTGGCTTTTTTCCAGCAAATTCCGAAAGATTAAATAACACAAATAAGCAAAAAACCCATATGCACTGTAACTCCTAACACTTGTTAGTGGAAATCCATGGTCTGTATTCAGTCAGCTTTAGGAATATAGCATATAAAAGGCATTTAATTTTGTGCAGAACATTCACATCCTGCAACACACAAAAATATAAGTTATTCTCATATCACTTATGATTAATAGATCAGACAAACTTAGAGGTATTAATTTCACTTGGTCTACTTCACATATATCTCAGTTAGATACTTTTTTTAAAAAAAAAAGTTTGCAGCACTTCAGTGATTTTTACCCAATATTGTTTAAATGGTACAGCTGGGAATATAATCCAGAATATATAATATTCCTGTCTCACAGCATCTGTGACTTTCAGATTGAATGATGCTGATTGTGAATGTGGGGATCAAGTTTGCTGCAAAGTAAAACCATCCATCCTTGGTGTGAAAGGAAACACAGAGGGAGGAAGAGGATCAAGCATGAGATAAGGTGAGGAGAAAGCAGAAGAGGCAGAAGACAGAAACCTCCAGATGAGGAATAAAGCAACACAGAAGAAAATGCCATGATCACAATTTAAAGAGAAGAAAATGTAATTTTAACCTTCATACATGGAAAAAAGTCAAGAAGTCAAATGTTTTCCGAGCATGCCATGGTTTGTGTGGTGTAGTTGTAGCCTATAGCAGCATATAGAAGTGTACACTATGAAGGAGAGAGTGATTTTCTTACAAAAGTTCATCTGTAAACTTCATGTTTGGATGTTCCTGGAAATCTATTTCTTCAGATGCATAGGCAAAAGTATTAACAATTCCTCCAATGATCAGATCCCCTCTCTGATAATACTGGAATGGAAGCTGGAAAGGATCCATCATGGTGCATCTTTCAGAGTCTTCCTTGCACTTAGTTGGAGGCATCTGGAGCCACAGGAAGAGAAGGAGCAGCTGCAGAAATGTTCCTCTCATCTTGATCAACAGTTATGCAGAAAGCCTGATATATCTCTCATCCACCATGAATTGCATTAGGTTTAATGGATCTAGATTATTCTGATAAAGGGAAGCGCCAAATATCTGACCCATGAGACCCTCTTTGTTTAGAATTTCTGACTGAAGCTCTGAATGATACAGGGTTTACGTAATATATGCTTTTGGACTCTGAAACTACTGTGTTCATGGCCTGACATGGGATTTGGCAGGATGGATGATGAAACCCATCAGTTTGAGATAATTACTGGTTCTGAAGTTATCTCCGTTGAGCATTGTGCTCTGTGAGACAAAATAATAAGAGCAAAATAATCATGCATATTTCTTGTTCAGCCGTGCACTGGGAATGGCAAGTCACAAGAAAGCATGCAGCCCACCTGCAAACTGGTAATCTGAAGGGAGCTACCTAGTTTTTCCAAATCTCTTCCTCAATCCCACATGCCCCATTTTCCTCAAGTGTACATGTGTCACCAACATAGACCTGATTTTTAAGATTTTGGACCTTAGGGGTGTAACAACAGGTGCAGCAGCAGCAAAAACAACAACAACAATTGGTGTATCCTTGTACAGCACTTAGGGGAGGGAGGAAACAGAATAATGCAGACTCCAGTTACATGTGCAATACAGGGTATTACATTTATTCACAAAATAGAAAAATGGTTAGTGTTTGCCAGACATTTGTGTTGCTAAACACGTCAGAAAACCCTTCTTGCATGAACTAACAGCTTAATCTGACTAGTTACATGTAAAGATGTAGAGAAATGCATATGGAGAAATGTATTTTGTCATCTAAATAGGAGAGCAACGTGAGGGACCCAGCAGGTGACAATGACGGCCTAAATGCAGGGGTGCAACTTGAAACATAAGAGACATGTGGTTGTGGCATATGAGAATGGAAAAGCCAGTGAGATTCTGCAATTTTTGAAAGTGAGCGACAAAGACAATCTGAAGGTTTAAGTTCTAATAATTACCTGTTTATGGGGCAAGGGGACATTATATACAAGATCTTTTTGGGGCTTTCACGGTTACCGAGAAGGGTGAGGTTCGGGTTCCATATGAGCATTCTTGGAGCAGTTCCATTTTTGCGTGGTCCAACATTATTGGGTTTGCAGACAGTAAGATGTCCCTGGTGATGGAAGCAGCCAAGGGAAAGGCTCTAACTGGGGAACAGAAGGTTGGCAAGGTGTTAGAAGTTCTCTTGAGCTCTTCTCAGTGTGGCTCCTAAGCAAGGGTTCCTAACCTGGGTTCTTATGAACCTTCCATGAAGAACAGAAAGCCAACTCCCAGAGGAATGCTGAGGTTTGTGTTGTGTTGTGGTTGCAGGGACAGACCTGATGGATGTGCATGTGGCCCTTCATTCAGAGAAGAAAGAAAAACCAAGGAGCCTGGGTGTTCCCTACTAGTTTCTGTAGCTGCGATAATACAGCAGACATATTTATGAATGAACTGCCAATTCTTTATGAATGAACTGCACTTTTTTCTGAATGAACCATTCAATAAAGCAGTTGGCTTTATAATTGGTGGCTTTTACTGTAGACCCAGTAGGTGGCACTGCACATCTGTCAAATTTGTCAAAGCTGACAGATTGCAATCCTATTGCAGAAAGGATACATTCTGGTTATTACTGTTTTTACATTTTCCAGTCTAGTTATTGCAGTTGCCCTTTCAGTAGTTTCATGCTTTATCCAGTTACACTTTACACAGTTGCATTTTCCAAGAACAGTTACATTTACCTCTAACAGTGAGTTTTGTGTTCCATTTATATTTGCCCCTTGCCCCTACTGGCTGATAAAACGAGCAAGGAGAAAACAGCCAGCTGGGATGGGAGAGGGTGAAATGTTCGGTATAGGGGTTTCATATGCTAAGATAATAACAAGGCTAGTGGAAGTGATGATATTCCATCTGAACTATTTAAAATTTTAAAAGATGATGCTGTTAAGGTGCTACACTCTATATGCCAGCTAGTTTGGAAAACTCAGCAGTGGCCAGAGGACTGGAGAAGATCAGTCTACATCCCAATCCCAAAGAAGGGCATTGCCAAAGAATGCGCCAACTACCGCACAATTGCACTCATTTCACACGCTAGCAAGGTTATGCTTAAAATTCTACAAGGAAGGCTCAAGCAGTATGTGGACCGAGAACTCCCAGAAGTGCAAGCTAGATTTAGAAGAGGCAGAGGAACCAGAGACCAAATTGCAAACATGCGCTGGATAAAGGAGAAAGCTAGAAAGTTCCAGAAAGACATCTACTTCTGCTTCATTGACTATGCAAAAGCCTTTGACTGTGTCGACCACAGCAAACTATGGCAAGTTCTTAAAGAAATGGGAGTGCCTGATCACCTCATCTGTCTCCTGAGAAATCTCTATGTGGGACAAGAAGCTACAGTTAGAACTGGATATGGAACAACTGATTGGTTCAAAATTGGGAAAGGAGTACGACAAGGCTGTATATTGTCCCCCTGCTTATTTAACTTATATGCAGAATTCATCATGCGAAAGGCTGGGATGGATGAATCCCAAACCGGAATTAAGATTGCTGGAAGAACTATCAACAACCTCAGATATGCAGATGACACAACCTTGATGGCAGAAAGTGAGGAGGAATTAAAGAACCTTTTAATGAGGGTGAAAGAGGAGAGTGCAAAATATGGTCTGAAGCTCAACATCAAAAAAACGAAGATCATGGCCACTGGGCCAACACCTTCTGGCAAATAGAAGGGGAAGAAATGGAGGCAGTGAGAGATTTTACTTTTTTGGGCTCCATGATCACTGCAGATGGTGACAGCAGTCACGAAATTAAAAGATGCCTGCTTCTTGGGAGAAAAGCAATGACAAACCTAGACAGCATCTTAAATAGCAGAGACATCACCTTGCCAACAAAGGTCCGTATAGTTAAAGCTATGGTTTTCCCAGTAGTGATGTATGGAAGTGAGAGCTGGACCATAAAGAAGGCTGATCATCGAAGAATTGATGCTTTTGAATTATGGTGCTGGAGGAGACTCTTGAGAGTCCCATGGACTGCAAGAAGATCAAACGTATCCATTCTTAAGGAAATCAGCCCTGAGTGCTCACTGGAAGGACAGACTGTGAAGCTGAGGCTCCAATATTTTGGCCACCTCGTGAGAAGAGAAGACTCCCTGGAAAAGACCCTGATGTTGGGAAAGATGGAGGGCAGAAGGAGAAGGGGACGACAGAGGAGGAGATGGTTGGATAGTGTTCTTGAAGGTACCAGCATGAGTTTGACCAAACTGCATGAGGCAGTAGAAGACAGGAGTGCCTGGTGTGCTCTGGTCCATGGACACGAAGAGTCAGACACAACTAAACGACTAAACAACAACAATGCTAAGATAGGTAAGATAGGTAAGAGAGGCACAGTTTGTGGGTGGTTCCTTAGACCTGATGGATGGGAGGTTGTCTGCTCTTGAGGGGGCTGAATCCCCTCTGAAGGAGCAGGTTCACAGCTCCGGGGTACTACTGCTTGAGGCTCAGGTGGCCTCCATGGTGCAGAGCGTCTTTCATCAGCTTCAGCTCATGGCCAGGCAAAGCCTAACTAATGTTGCCTTTGCTCTGGTAACCTCTAGGTTAGACTAGAAGGCAAAAACCTTCCTCTTCAACCAGGCCTTAGGCTGGTTGACCTCCAGAGCCCTTTTAAATGTGTTGTGGAAGGGGAGATAATTGGATTGTTGTTGTTCTTAATGTTATTATATAGCCTCCACTGTTCAGCCTGGACACTGAGCTCCAGCTCTGAGAGCCTTCTGGCAGTTCCCTCATTGCATGTCCATCTGCTGTCAGCAACTCTCAGCTGGTTGCCAGGAACGGTCAAAGACAAGGGAATGTTTCTTACCATCTTCAGTATTTACAGAGAGAGGCTATAGAACCCAGCCTCTTGGATAATGGTGTTGTCCTGAGTGAATCTCCACCCCTGTTTCTCCCACTTTCTCATTTTTCTCTCCTGCAGGTGCTACCAAGTGCCCTCTGTCTTTTAAAGCTCTTTGCTCTCCTACGTTCAAGACTCGCCAGGTTCTGGGAGAGAAGTGGGTCTGGAATACTTTCTAAAGACACTGTATCCATCAGCTGTCACCCCCTGCTGCTTCCTCCTCATCCTCTCCCATTATTTCCCAGCTTTCTCCCTCATCTGCCTCTGAGCTGTGACTTCCCTCAAACCCCTGTTGCAAATCTACACTTTCTTCCTCTCCCCCCTCCCTGGAGGGGTCAGGATAGGGAGGCAGGCTCCACCATTCCTCCTCTGCTGAGTCCCTGGTGCTATGAGAAGTGAGATTACAGGGAACCAGGCAGAGGGCCTTCTCAGTAGTGGCACTTCCCTGTGAAATGCCCTACTGTAAGATGTCAAGGAGAAGAATATCCATATATCCTTAGAAGACGTCTGAAGGTAGCCCAGTATCATGAAGCCTTCTAATGTGTAATGTTTTATTATATTTTTATATATGTTGGAAGCCACCAAGAGTGCCTGGGACAACCCAATCAAAGGGACGGGGAACAGTAACCATAACCATAACTATAACCATAAATGATGGATGGTATACAAATTTAAAAAATAATAATATTAATGATAATCTGGTTGGCACCTGTGAGAACAGGATGCTGGACTAAATGCATCATGGGCTGGATCCAGCAAATTATCTTTATGTTCTTATGTATTACTGTCTTTAGACTTGGATTTCTCTGCGAACCACTTTGAGCACAGATTGTGAAAAATGCTGTATATAAATGATGAGAGAGGGCTGAAAAAACTGAGTATGGAAAAGATAAGAATTGGGACACACAAGGGATTTCCTTGGCCAGTTTTCTTCCAACAAATGTCTGTATTTTCTCATAATGCAACAATTAAAGGCATCAACGCAAGTTGACTCTTATTTGCTCCTCAGAATCAAGTGGTCTTTGCTGTTCAAGTCGGGCCTCAGAATGATTATGTACAATTTGGGGAAGAAGATGCAAGCGAGCAAGCCTGCACTGGAGGCCAAGATGCAGAAGATCTCCACAGCCACCATCTGCTTTCCTTTGGTGCTCAGATAAGAGGGAACAAAGGACAGCCAAACGCTGCAGAACACCAACATGCTGAAAGTGATGAACTTGGCTTCGTTGAAACTGTCGGGCAACTTCCTGGCCAGGAAAGCCAAGGTGAAGCTGACCATGGCCAGGAATCCCAGGTACCCCAGGGCACAATAAAACATGGGGGCAGAGCCTTCGTTGCATTCCACGATGATTTCCTCCGCCAGAGAGTTCATGTCCACATCTGGGAAGGGAGGAGCCGTACAGAGCCAAACAGCACAAATACTGGCTTGAAGTGAGCAACAACCCAGAAGAACAGAGTTGGCCAGAGATTTCCCCACCCATTTCCTCACCCTGGATCCTGGTTTGGTGGCCATGAAGGCCAGAACCACCGTGATGGTTTTGGCCAAGACACAAGACACCGCAATGGCGAAGATGATGCCAAAGGCCGTTTGTCGTAAAGAGCAGCTCACTGGGTGAGGCTGGCCAATGAAGAGCAAGGAGCAGAGGAAGCAGAGCAAGAGGGCAAGGAGCAGAGTGTAGGTGAGGTCCCGGTTGTTGGCTTTGACAATGGGAGTGTCCCTGTTCTTAGAGAAGACGCCAAGGACCAAGGCTGTGACCAGAGCGAAGAGCAGAGCTAAGGCAGCTAATGTGATTCCCAAAGGCTCTGCGTAGGAAAGAAAATTGTGGGTCTTGGGAATGCAATGATCTCTGTTGTGGTTTGGAAATTGACCTTCTTGGCATTTGAAACAATAATCCGCATCTAAAAAAGTCAAATAAATGATATATGAGTTTGAATAAACAAGTCAACCTTTTTTTTTGTAATGAAATGGATTCTTCCATCTCCAATGGCCTTTCAACTTTCCTTTGAAAGAAATATTGCTTCTGCTCCTAACACACAATTCTGAGCCACTAATTAATTGGAAACAAATATCAAAGATAAGTCTAAACCAGTAAAATGCAACGGGTAGATTATCTTCATAAACCATAGAGGTGGTATCAATCACATCACCAGGAGTTTCAGATGCAATGTATTGACGAATGTACATATGGTGTCATTGAAAGAGCAAAGACTCGTGTCTGCTGAAAAGTGAAAAACCAACTATGATATCTTGGAGCAGCAGAATTTCATTTTGTGTTTCTGGCTCTCAGCCCTAAAACTATGGGGATGGAGGGTGAGGCAAGACTTCCCTGACTTCGCAAGCTGTGGCAGGTGGGGAGCAGGCAGAGAACACTGGACATGATCCACACCTATTTTCACAGATCTACTTGCTCAATGTTAAAGATGTGGCTCTAGTTTGCCTCAGTCTCTGTGTTTCTCTTCTTTTTTCCAGATCTGAGTGCAACTGCTGTCCTGTTTAGGAGCACTGAATTGTTAATAAGGTAAAAATGTTGAACTAGACTAGAAAGCAAATTATAAAAGAGCAGATGATGTCTCCTACCTGTTTGATTTGAAATCATCCCATCTGGACATGAAGCACAGTCATAGCAACAAAATGGCAGTCCCTCCTTCTTTTTCCGGCTGTAGCCTGGCTGGCACCGATCATTGCACAAACCAAGGGGCAGCACCTAGCCAGAAAGAGAGGAGAAGAGGAATCTCCCTTTTGCATGGTAAAGAACACAGTTTGAACCAAAGAGATGAGATCATTTGGCAGATTCATCTTATTCCAGAAAGGTGGTTTATGTGTGAATAAATTGTAATATAAATATTGGGGTAGAAGCAGAAGGGAAACTTAATTTTTCATCTGTATAAGACAGTGGATGGAAAGAGGACAGGGAAAGATCACTGATTTACTCCTACATTAGGGATGTGGGTGATGCTGTGGTCAAAACCCCTGAGCCTCCTGGGCTTGTTGATTGGAAGGTTGGTGGTTTGAATCCCTCTATCGGGTTGAGCTCCTGTTGCTCTGTCCCAGCTCCTGCCAACCTAGCAGTTCAATAGCACACCAGTGCAAGTTTATAAATAGGTACCACTGTGGTGGGAAGGTAAACAGTGTTTCTGTGCGCTCTGAAGTCACAGTGTTCCATAGCGCCAGAAGCAGTTTAGTCATGCTGGCCACATGACCCAGAAAGATGTCTACCGACAAATGTCAGGCCCCTGTGCCTGAAAAGCGAGATGTGTGCTGCGCCCCATAGTCGCCTTTGACTGGGCTTAACCTTCCAGGGGTCCTTGACCTTCCCTTCCCCTTTACTCTGACATTAATGTGACCTAGCTAAGCTTGGCAGGAGAGCTTACTCTATTGTAAGAACCCCTTCATGCATTTACTGGACTTAAGTATGTTATTAATATCG
The DNA here is from genome assembly GCF_027172205.1 of Podarcis raffonei. Lineage (NCBI taxonomy): Eukaryota > Metazoa > Chordata > Lepidosauria > Squamata > Lacertidae > Podarcis > Podarcis raffonei. The sequence continues at coordinate 53,513,020 of NC_070615.1, forward strand.
GACCTCATTTTTGTATTTGTATTCATAATGTTAGAAAACTGCTCCCCTTTTTGAAAACCAAGAGTCCACTCGCACCTGATTGAATGTTTTGTGCCATGTGATGGCTTCTTCAACCATGCTGAAGTCCACATAGTGTGATTCCTCTGGTTCTGTCCTTCCTACTTTCACTCGTGAGAAGGTTTGGTTGGGGAAAGTAACCCAGTTAATAACGTCAAATCCAGCTGCCAATTCCCCATTCTCATCAAAAGACACAAAGTCCCCAGCACTGTTGTTGAAGGAGATGCTCCTCAGGAAAGAGGGAAGCTAGGCAGAAGAAAACAAGGCAAAGGAAAAGTATCAATCAATACAATGTCACACAATGGAAAGGAGTCCAGAATTGTGTGGTCCACCTTCAGAGGACCCTGGGATGCTCCTGGAGCCTTGTAATGACCTCCCCACAGCATGGGAAGCTAGGGGGCACCTTCTTTCCTGGCCTCTGGGACACAGCCAGTGGCCTTGTGTCTCCTTCCCTGAGGCTGGTATGGAGTGCACTGCCTTGCTCACCTGGCCTTGGGAGGGAAGGACCTTCATGCAACTTCCCAGAGCCCAGCAAGCAAGGGGGAGGGCTGCACACCCAGGGCCCCCCCTGGACCTTCTGAGAGCCTGGTAAGAAAGGAAGACCTTCTGGGAGGGCAAGGGGAAGGGGATGAGATGCTGCCGAAGGAATGTTCTGGAGAGGTTCTTCCTGGATAAAAACATACCATCTTTCTCATATTAACACATCATGACTCCCAGTTTAGCATGCCTCTTTCTTCACCACTCCTGACATATCAGCATCACAAACACATAGGACAGCAGAACATGCAGCTCCTTTCACAATATTGTTCAGTTCTACAAAGAGGTGGCATTTCTGTGTGAGGAAGAGCAGGAGGAGATACTTCCATCTCTGCAACTTGAAGAGGAAGTACAGGGAATATATTGATTCTGGCTCCAACTTGAAGGCAAGAGAAAACAGGTGTGCACTGAAAAGAACATTTGTTTTGTGTGGGGAGAGGGAAATGCTGTAAGAGGTGTTTTCCTTCTGTGTGTATTCAGTCTATGGACGTTGTGTCATCATCCATTAGATTAGCCCAAGCAAAGATTTATTCTGAATATGATATCTTACCTGCGAAGGTTGCAGATTTGAAGGATCAAGTCCACCTCTGCCTGCCATCCTTCTGGGTTTTGGTCTGGATGAGAGAATATTGTGCAAAGTATGTGCAATGGCATAAACTGCATTATAGGTGCTGTAACTTTGACCAGTCATGGTCATTTCAAAAATATGCCCAGGAAGGCTCTCCAGAATCTCTTTGCCAGTGCATGTGTCTCTGCTTTCATTGGGGTCATTGGAAACAGAAAATAAGCAGTTGAATGCCTTTTCCCAGAAAGTCTGGATGAACCCATCTCCATTTGGAGAGTTGGGATTTAGTGTCTGAAGGAATTCTGTAAATCCCTGGACTTTTTCTGTGTGGATTGCAAAAGAGAGGGCACCATCAAAGACTTGAATGTCATAATACCTTTGCATTGTTTCTGAGGAGAAGGCCCATTGGGCTGTCAAAATCCACACTCTGCCTTTAGAATTCTCTGCAATATTTTCAGCTAATGAAGAAAAATAAATCATCCATTTCACAGCTGCAGTAGTTTGAGGTTCTGCACATAGCACTAATATATTGACGTCCGAGTCCATCAGAAAAGAGAACTTAGTCTGAATGAGATCCAGTGAGATGAAATATTCTATCCCTTGAGATAAGGATGGTAGTTTTTCCTTGAAGGCTGTGCAGACTCCATGCTGGGAAAGCATTGGCTCCAAGATTTGCATAAACTTCTCTCCATTCTCATCATCCGAAGCAACAAGTCCGACCCACGTCCATTGGAAATGAAGAAGTAGCTTGACAATCCCTGCATATTGATATTTCTCATTGGGCACCGTCCGGAAGAAGGTTTGGAGCTGCAACTCGCTCCTCCTCACTGGAGCTAATACACAATAAGCAATCTAAGGAAGAAGTCAATCTCACAATAATGGGAGAGTTATAGCAGACGATTAGAATTCATCCCACATAACTGCCTGAATTGGAACCCAGGAGGATTTATCGAAAGTAAAAATATATTCTTAGGTTTTGTATATTGGACAAATGAATGTAAGCACAAGTTCCCTATTTTAGAGGTGTTATAACATAAAACACGGAATCCATTACCCGTCAATGACAACATCTTGGTCAGCTTTATCATTTACCATGAAGTATGTAGAAAGTGAAATATTTCTTAAGAGATATTAGATTTACCTGAAGTGGAACTCATGATAATAATTTTTTTTTGTTGGTAGCCAACCAGAGCTGCTGATGGCACCCAGTCAGATGGGCAGCATATAAAATAATAATAATAATAATAATAATAATAATAATAATAATAATAATTATTCCTAGTTCACAATTCCTGAAACAATTTGTGAACCAAAATGCAGCTTACTGGGAGGAGAACTCCTACTGGTGCATTGGCACTGTACTAACTTCCCTCCCGCTGCCTAATTTCCCTCTACTTCCAGACAAGCTGCAGGGACACAAGTGACAGGAGGTCAGGCAGTCATCCAAGCCCTTCCCCTACAGCCACGACTTCAAGGCTCCCTGCCCAACATGGACACCATGAATATCAGTGAGAATTCTTTATCTTTGCAGGTAGGACGTTTTACTGAAAAAAAATTGCAAAGCCAGACACTTTTCTATCAGTTACATATTTTTCTCTCTTTCTTCTTTTTCAGAAAAGGGAACCAAAGTAAAAGAAAGTATGGAGAACCCAGAAGAGAATTATTGTACCAGAGGCAGAAATGCTCCACTGCCCGCACACTCACTATATCTGTGGGATCTTGTAGATGCCTAAGATCGTGGTCATGTGAAGGGAGACGTCAGAGTTAACTGCCCCAATAACAGCTATCATATTTCTTTTCTTGTCACATTTGAAGTTGGGGACAGTCCTTTCTGTGGTGGACAGAAGTTTCAGGGTGTTCTGATAAGTCATCCTTGTATTTAAGTAGCTTTCATAGAGGTGGAATCCAAAGCTCATATTCGGTATGATATTAGGGTTCTTGTTGATTTCTTTCACAGCAAATACCAGGGAGGGAATATTCTGGTAGTACTTTGGTGCGTCACTAATAAAAGAGCCGTGCTATGTGGCAGAGATATTCTCCTCTACTTTTTAAGTACACAGGTTATTTTCTGGCTTTTTCAGGCAAATTCCAAAAGATTAAATAAAACAAATAAGCAAACAACACATATGCATTGTGTCTCCTAACAGTTTATATTTGAAACCCATGGACAGTGAGGCAGGGTTTCTTCCAAGCTGACAAATGAAGGACAATATCAGAAATATTATAGATGTTATAGAATACCTGGAAGTAAGAAATGAAAAACAGGCAGCGTTGATGTTTTTAGATGCTGAGAAAGCGTTTGATAATGTCTCATGGAAATTCATGAAAAATGTTCTAGAGAAAATGAACTTTGGTGAAAATTTTAGGAAAGGGATTCAAGCAATATATTCTGTTCAAAAAGCCAATTTAATTGTATATCATATGCATTATGTCTCCTAACAGCTGATAATTGAAACACATGGAAAGTATTACGTCAGCTTTAGGAACAGAGCATCTAACAGGTGTTAATTTTGCAGAACATGCACATCCTGCAAGATACTCATGCACATAAGTTACTCTCTTATCTGGAGGTGGACCACTGGAGCTTTAAATCATGGCCCCTCACAGGTTGCTAAAGGAAACAGCAATTGCTTCCTTGTGTGCTACTGGACAGGAGGATGATTGTATTAATTTCAGTGAGCCTACTTGCGATATGGCTTAGATATAACCCTTTGTTGTGGGATGGGGAAAGGGTTGCAACACTGCTATTTTTATTGCACAATATTGTTTACATTTTATAGCAGGGAATATTATCCAAAATCTATGATCTCACAGCATCTGTGACTGTCAGATTAAATGATGCTGATTGTGAATGTGGGAATCAAGCTTTGCTGCAAAGTAAAACCATACATCCCTGATGTGAAAAGAAACACAATGGAAGGATGGGGATAAAGCATGAGATCAGGTGAAAAACATGGGATCATGTGATGAGAAAGCAGAAGAGGCAGAAGACAGAACCGTCCAATTGAGGAATAAGGAAACACAGAAGAAGATGCCAAGATCACAATATAAAGAAAAGAAAAAAATATTTTCCAATTCCTTCAATGGTTAGGTCCCATCTCTGATAATACTGGTATGGAAACTGGAAAGGATCCGTCATGATGCATCTTTCAGAGTCTTCCTTGCACTCAGCTGGAGGCATCTGGAGCCACAGGAAGAGAAGGAGTAGTAGCAGAAATGTTCCTCTCATCTTGGCCAACAGTTATGCAGAAAGCCAGATTTCTCTGTCATCCACCATGAATTGCATTAGGTTAAATGGCTCTGGATTATTTTGATAAAGGGAAGTGCTAAAGATGTGATCCAAGAAAACCTGCATGTTCAGAATTTCTCACTGGGAGTCTGATTCACACAGGGTTTATTTTTTAAGCACTTTGTGTTTAAGGCCTGATAGAATGTATGTGGGCTTCGTCAAGATGGATGGTGAAACCCAGCAATTTGAAATAATTACTTGTTCCAAAGTGATCTCCTTAGAGCATTGTGCTCTGTGAGAGAAAACAGTAAGAGCAAAATAATCATATGCATTTGTTATTGAACTGTGCCCTGGTAATTGTGAGTGTCACAGGCAAGCATGCTGCCCCCAACTGAGTGCCCTTAGGCTGGATCTAGAAGCGTCAAAGAAGCAATTCAGTTTATCAGACTACATTCCTTGCATATTATTATTATTATTATTATTATTATTATTATTATTATACCTGTGGAATCTTGTAGATGCCTAAGATTGTGGTCATGTGAAGGGAGATGTCAGACTCAAATGCTCCAATAACAGCTATCATATTTCTTTTCTTGTCACATTTGAAGTTGGGGACAATCCTTTCTGTGGTGGACAGAAGTTTCAGGGTGTTCTGATAAGTCATCCTTGCATTTAAGAAGCTATTATAGAGGTGGAACCCAAAGCTTATATACGGAACGATGTTAGGATTCTCATTGATTTCTTTCACAGCAAACACCAGGGAGAGGGTATTCTGGTAGTACTTCAGCACTGAACTAATAAAAGAGTTGTACAATGTGTCAGAGGCATTCATCTTTTCTGGCTCTTTCCCCAGCAAATTCCGAAAGATAAAATAACACAAATAAGCAAACAAACAAACAAACAAACAAACCCATATGCATTGTAATACCTAATACTTTTTAGTCAAAATCTATGGTTTGTATTCAGTCAGCTTTTGGAAAACAGCATCTAAAAAGCACTTAATTTTGTGCAGAACATTCACATCCTGCAACACAAACACATATAAAAGTTATTCTCTTATCACTTACAATTAACAGATCAGACAAAATTAGAGGTATTAATTTCAGTTGATCTACTCTGCCTATACCTCAGTTAGATACTTTGTTTCAGGGAGAAAAAGTTTGCAGCACTTCAGTGATTTTTACCCAATATTGTTTAATTGTTACACCTCTGAATATAATCCAGAATCTATGATATTCCTGTCTCACAGCATCTGTGTCTGTCAAATTGAATGATGGTGATTGTGAATGTGGGGATCAAGCTTTGTTGCAAAGTAAAACCATCCATCCTTGGTGTGAAAGGAATCACAGAGTGAGGATGAGGATCAAGCATGAGATCAGGTGAGGAGAAAGCAGAAGAGGCAGAAGACAGAAACCTCCAAATGAGGAATAAAGCAACACAGAAGAAGATGCTAAGATAACAATATAAAGAGAAGAAAGTGTATTTTTAACCTTCACACTGGGAAAAAGTCATATGGAAATGTTTTCTGAGTATGCCATGGTTTGTATGGTGTAGTTGTAGCCTATAGTATCATATGAGGGACGCGGGTGGCGCTGTGGTCTAAACCACAGAGTCTAGGGCTTGCCGATCAGAAGGTCGGTGGTTCGAATCCCTGCGACGGGGTGAGCTCCCATTGCTCGGTCCCTGCTCTTGCCTACCTAGCAGTTCAAAAGCGCATCAAAGTGCAAGTAGATAAAAAGGAAGGTAAATGGCGTTTCCATGCGGTGCACTGGTTCGCCAGAAGCGGCTTAGTCATGCTGGCCACCTGACCCGGAAGCTGTATGCCGGCTCCCTCAGCCAGTAAAGCGAGATTGTCCATAACTGGACCTAACAGTCAGGGGTCCCTTTACGTATAGCAGCATATAGAAGTGTACTCTTAGATAGATAGAGTTATTTCCTTACAAAAGATCACCTGTAAACTTTTTGTTTGGGTGGTCCTGAAAATCTATTTCTTCAGATACACAGCCAAATGTATTAACAATTCCTCCAATGATCAGATCCCCTCTCTGATAATACTGGAATGGAAGCTGGAAAGGATCTGTCATGGTGCATCTCTCAGAGTCTTCCTTGCACTCAGCTGGAGGCATCTGGAGCCACAGGAAGAGAAGGAGCAGCAGCAGAAATGCTCCTCTCATCTTGACCAACAGTTATGCAGAAAGCCAGATTTCTCTCTCATCCACCATGAATTGCATTAGGTTTAATGGATCTGGAATAATTAAATGCCAAATATAATGCCAAATAAAATGCCAAATATCTGACCCATGAGATTCTCTTTGTTTAGAATTTCCCACCAAAGCTCTGAATGATACAGGGTTTACTTTATATACACTTTTACACTCTGATACTGACTGTGTTCATGGTCTGACATGGGATTTGGCAAGATGGATGATGAAACCCAGCAGTTTGAGATAATTACTGATTCCACAGTTATCTCTGTAGAGCATTGTGCTCTGTGAGACAAAATAATAAGAGCAAAATAATCATACATTTCTCGTTGAGTAGTGCACTGGGAATGGCGAGTCTCAGGAAAGCAAGCAGCCCACCTGCAAACTGGTAATCTGAAGGGAGCTCCCTAGTTTCACCAACATATACCAGATTTTTAGAAATTTGGACCTCAGGGGTGTAACAACAAGAGGAGCAGCAACATCAACAGCAGCATCAACTGGTGTATCATTGTACACCAGTTCAGGGGAGGGAGGAAACAGTTAGAATAATGCAAAGTTCAGTTGCAGGTGCAATACAGGGTATTACATTTCCTTACAAAATAGAGAAATGATTATTGTTTGCCAGACATTTGTGTTTCTAAACACTTCAGGAAACCCTTCTTGCATGAACCAACAGCTTAATCTGACTAGTTATATGTAAAGATGTAGAGAAATGCATATGGAGAAATGTATTTTGTCATCTAAAGTAGGAGAGCAACGTGAGGGACCCAGTAGGTGACAATGAAGGCCTAAATGCAGGGGTGCAACTTGAAACATGAAAAACATGTGGTTGTGGCAGGTGAGAATGGAAAAGCCAGTGAGATCCTGCAATTTAGAAGGTGAGCAACAACCTGAAGGTTTAAGTTCTGATTATTACCTGTTTATGGGGCAAGGGGACATAATATACTAGATCTTTCTTGGGCTTTCACTGTTACCCAGCAGTGTGAGGTTCGGGTTCAATGTGAGCATTCTTGGAGCAGAACCCTAACCTGGGGACTTCCGGGTTAGCGCCATCGGCGAATGGCGGATTCCCTCCGAGCTCCAGAGGGAATCGGCTCCGCAGGATTTGGGTCTTCCCGCTGCGGCGACGCGGGGACCCTTAAAAATCACAGGCGGTGAAGCCTGTGAACCTGGCGACTCGGCGGGCACCATTTGCGCCCCCCGACCTGCGAAGGAGCCTTTTTAAAGGCTTCGGAACGGGGGACGGGGTGAGCGGCGCGGTGCTGAGAGTCGACTGCTTCTCCTGCGGAGTGAAGCCGCATTGCCATGGCCGGAGAGCGCTGACTTCTTCTTGTGAGTAATTGGACTTTAAAGCAACAACCCGTGAGTAGTACGGAAATTGGATTTGCAAAGAATTTTTTTTTTTAATTAGGCACGATCGGGGAAGGCGCAAACAGGAAGTCTGTCTCCCCGTCTTGTAAATAATCTAAAGCAAGGACCTGCTAACTAAGGTCGAGAGAATCTTTTCTTTTTTATTGGGTAAAAGACATTAATTTCACGATTTGGCAGTATAAGAAATCTTACTGGAGGATAAGAGCTAATTTTGGGAGCTGAAGTGCCACCCCCCTGGACCCGGGAGTGATCCGCGAGAGAGCCTGTTGAAGAGGCATTGAAGAGTTTGACAGCTGTCAAATTAGCTGTCAAGACTGAAAAAGAGAGCTTTGTTTCTGTTGTCTCTGCTGGTTATATTTGTTACAATTTGGTTATAATTTGTTGAAAACAAGGAAGAACTGATACAAACTAACTTGACTTTTGGATTTGAACTGGAAGGAATATTAAGTAACCAAAATCCCTCTAGAGGGGGTTTTGGGACATCACAAGAATGGCTGAAGGAGGGAAAATACAAGCTAAATTGGACAGAGTTTTTGTTCTCTTGGGAAAGTTACAAGGCCAAATTGATGTTTTGGCTACAAATGTTGCAACTCTGGATTTAACAGTAAATAAACTCATTGAATTTGATAAGGACTTGACTCAGGAAGTCCATGCAGCTGGACAAGAAGAGAAACTTGAGAGCTTTGAGAGTGTGGAGAAAGAGATATATGTTGTTCCTGAGGAAAAGGAAGGAGGAGCTGTAATGCTGCAGATGACAAAGGAGAGCCAGAGGCCTGACATGATGGCTACAAAGGAAAATAAGAACTTGATGTCGAAAATCTGGTTTGAATTGGAGATTGAAGAATGGAGAGATCTCCTTATGTGGAGATCTGAAGATCCAAGGATTACAAATCTGATTAAGGTGGAAGTTGGAGCTTTGGGGACATTTGGACTTGAAAGGAGTAAGAAACAAGATTCAGGCTCCACTTTTAAGTATGGAGGTCTGGCTGGAAGAAACATGGATCCCATTGGGCTAGAGCTTCTCCGAGATCTGGTGTTTAATATTAAGGACCATCAAAAAAACCGGCAGAGAGGAATTGAGAGAGAATTAAGAGCCTCGGACGTGAGATCTCCAGGCTGATAGTAGATTAAGACTGATGGACATTTGTTGGGGATTGAAACCGGGAAAGGGGGGGGGAGTTTGGGAATCCAAAGGGTGCATAATTATAATCTGTTTTTGTTTTTATTCTGTTTTGTTATTTGTATGAAGATTGGGGAAGTCGTGGAAGGGAATTTGGGTTGACTTTAGAAAAAGGTTTTAAGAATGAGTACTGATGTATAAATATTGATGTTTATAAGGTAAAATTGGCTTTTTTAAAATGAACTAAATAGAAAAAGGTAAAAAATTAGGGATAAGAACTTGCTGAACTAACAATTTGAATTGGAATATAAGAAGGGGAGGTGTGGAGAAGTCAGGGAAATATGTTATAGAAAAATAAGGATTGTGAACTCTATGTGTTTTTAAACTTTTTTGTTTTTCTTTTTTGATTTTTTAAATGTATTAAAGTGGAAAATTTCAATAAATATCTTTTTTTTTTAAAAAAAGAACCCTAACCTGGGTTCTTATGAACCTTCCCAGCTCCATGAAGAACAGAAAGCCAATTCCAAGAGGAATGGAGAGTTTTGTGCTGTGTTGTGGTTGCAGGGACAGACTGATGGACATGCATGTGACGATTCCTTCAGAGAAGAAAGAAAAACAAAGGAGCTGGGCATTCCTGTTATCATCATCATCATTTTATTTATATTCTGCCTTTCCATAGTTAAAACAATGCTCAAGGCAGCTTACAACATGTCAAGATTTACATAATTACCAACATAACAAAAGTCATAAACAATAAATGAAACACATCAAAAGGTAAACAACCAAATGGAAATCAATTTCCACATAAATCTAGAATCTAAAACTAAAAATACGTCATTAATATCAATAACAATTTAAAATGACAGAGGTAAAAAATAAATAAAAACAATTTGAAAAGGAGCCTTCTCTGTCGAGCAGCAGCAGCCACAGTCCTTTATGGAGCCCGTCAGGCCCTGCCCCAAGGCAGGTGGAGAGGGGCAGGGCAGGGACCTTCCAGCTCCCAGCAGGTCTGGGACCCCTCCTAAGAGTCCCAGGTGCTATCAGTACCATTCAGAGTTTGTCTGAGGCCTAGGATGGCTGGGAGGCACAGGGATTGGCATAACAGTGTAAGTCCAGCAGGCCCCTGGCCAGCTTAGCCCTCCGAGGTCTGGGGCTGCCCCCAATCATCTGCATAGGTCTGGGTGCTATAGCTCAGAGACATTCAGAGAATTCCCTGTTGGTAATCACTCGCGGCCACACACCCACATCACAGAACTCCCAATTTCCAAGCTTTCTGGAGATGGAAGAATTATAATTAAGGAGCTATGTTGATTTGAGCACAGGGCTTAAGAGAACCAGATCCAAAAGTTTTGATGTAGTTACTTTTTGTTTGATTAGGACACAGCAAACAGCAGTATCCAACTGTCACAGCATTTATGCATGAAAGCAATTTGAAGCAGTTCGTTCCTGTAGATGTGATAATACAGCAGACATATTTATGAATGAACTGCCAATTCTTTATGAATGGCCTGCACTGTTTTCTGAATGAACTATTCAATAAAGCAGTTGAATTGGTGGCTTTTGCCATGGACCCAGTAGGTGGCACTGCGTATCTGTCAAATTTGTCAAAGCTGACAAATTGCAATCATATTGCAGAAAGGATACATTCTGGTTATTACTGTTTTTACATTTTCCAGTCTAGTTATTGCAGTTGCCCTTTCAGTAGTTTCATGCTTTATACACTTACACTTTACACAGTTGTGTTTTCCAATAACAGTTACGTTTAACTATAACAGTGAGTTTTGTGTTCCGTTTGTATTTGCCCCTTGCCCCTACTGGCTGATGAAACTGACCAAGGAGAGGACAGCCAGCTGGGCCGGGAGGGGGGAATAATGTTCGGTATAGGCAGGGAGGGCAGTCTTAAGCATATGTGGCGGCAGGTGCAAAGATCCACCTGGCGCCCCCCCCCCAAGGTTGCCCAGAGTTGTCGACGTTTTTTAAGGGAGCTGATACCACACTTATCTCTCCTCAGGAAAAGAAAACAGGGGCAGGCTAGTTACATAGATTCCTTTGCCATTATGCCAGCAAGCAATCTAATAAATTGAGCAATCCAGCGCAGTAACAAGGCAGAAATTATTTTATTTTATTTTTTATTTTTAAAAGCTCCCTAAAAGCTCAAGATCCGAAATGAACAAACACAATGTTTAGTTTGAATGGAACCCTTTATTAATTCAAGGAACCAGCAAGAAAGCTGACAATGAAAACTCCTTAATAGCCTCTGCCAGCCCTTATCAAAAATGATCGCTGCTTAGTAGACCAGAATATGAGTCAACAACGTGATGCTGCAGCAAAAAAAGCTGATGCTATTCTAGGCTGAATCAACAGAAGTCTAGTCCCTAGATCAAGTCCCACTCTACTCTGCCTTGTTCAGACCACACATGGAATACTGTGTCCAGTTCTTGGTGCCACAATTTAAGAAGGACATTGGCAAGCTGGAACGTGTGCAGAGGAGGGCAGCCAAGATGATCAAGGGCCTGGAAACCAAGCCTTATGAGGAGTGCTTGAAGGAGCTGCGTAAGCATAGCTTGGAAATGTGGGGTCTGAGGGGGATATGACAGCCATCTTCAGATGTTTGAAGGGCTGTCACATGGAAGATGGAACAAACTTGTTTTCTCCTGCTCTGGAGGACAATGGCTTCAAGTTACATGAAAGGCGATTCTGACGAAACACCAGGAATAACTTTTCTGACAGCAAGAGCCCTTCAGCAGTGCAACAGACTCCCTTGGGAGGTTTCATATGCTAAGATAGGAATGTTCAAATATATATTGCTGTGTGGTTACAAAAAGCACTTTTAGTTTTGATTGGTTAAACAGCCAATTCTAGTAGGTTCTCTAGTGGCTCTTGTGTGATTGGTTAACTTGTCACATAAGAAGCACCAAGTCACAGTGACTTCACTGTGATGTCACAGCGCAGGAAGATGGCTATGCGATGAACACAGCTGGGAGAGAAGTCTTAGGATCTTCTCTGGACACTATTGAGAAGAAACACTCTTGATGTTCCTTCTCAAGATGAATAGAGAGAGAGCAGAGCAGCGGTGAATGAAGACTCTGAAGTGAAGCAGAGAGAAGGACAGAAATTGAAATCAGATTTCTTCAAATAGCTGCATGGCCTCTATCCTAAAGTACAGGCCGAGAGCATATCTGGAAGAGGGAGAGACACACGGTTGGGTTTAAAGCAAGAAGTTGTGGGATTAAGCTTCCAAGAAAAGTAGAATTACCAAATGCTCTGACCAATCACACGATGTTCCCTTTATCTAAGCTGTTGACCAGTCACACGATGCCCTCTTTATTTAAGTTGATAGTTAGTATGCATGCTCTCCAGTGTAGGAACTTTAGAGTTAAGTGCCTTATAAGGAAATGGGGTGAGGGGAACTAATTTTCGATTGGATATGAAATTTAAACTTAATGGAATGTATAGAATGTATATTATCTATGTATAAAATGGTATGGAATTCTTTGTCCTAAGTCCAGTTACTTTGGGTGTTATCCCTGTTGGACCTTTCTGCTCAGAAATAAAATACAGAAGGACTCCTTTTCCACTCACTGTCTCATGTGGTTTTTGGTTTATCCATGAGAAAGGGCAGGCTTTGCCTGCAACACAAGCCGCTCAATATTGCTGCTGTGCAACAATTAAGGCCTCCTTGTGCAAGGGGATGGCCTCTGCTTGCTTAGATGAGGCAGTGATAAGACCACTTCCTAAGAAACACTTAGGAATGACTGGCCAGTCACTAATCTCCTCCTCTTGGGCAGAGCCAGACTCTCTTGCATGAAAAAATTTTCTAGAGCCCTTTAAGTCTAGGTTTAGGCCCAGTTTGGGCATGAAAAATGCTTTTATGGCCTTCTATGATAACTTCTGTTAGGAGAGAGATGGGGTGAATGTGTCCCTGTGTCTCCTTGATCTTTTCAGTGCTATTAACTATGGGGTCCTTGTGCAGACTGAGTTGGGGGTGAGCAGCATGCTTCCTAGAAGTTCCAAGTCCTCCTTGCATGGTCGTTTTCAGAGGGTGATGCTTGGGGAGTGTCACTTGGCCCAGGGAGCCTTCCATGTGGGGCTCTGCAGAGTTCAATTTTATCCCCAATGTTGTTTAACATCTACATGCGACTTCTGAGGAGGGTTATCTAGAGTTTTGGAGCATCTTGTCAGAAATATGCTGATCACACACATCTCTACTTCTCCTTTTCACCTGCAAGTGTGGCAGTTTGTGCGCTGGATTGTTGTCTTGGTAATGGACAGGGTGAGAGTCAATAAATCTGAAGCTCAATCCAGACTAGAGTGAGGCACAGTTTGTGGGTGGTTCATTAGAACTGATGGATGGGAGGTTGTCTGCTCTTGATGGGGCTTTATCCCCTCTGAAGGATCAGGTTCACAGCTTCTGCTTGAGGCTCAGATGGCCTCCATGGTGCAGAGCGTCTTCCATCAGCTTCAGCTCATGGCCAGGCAAAGCCAAAGTAATGTTGCCTTTGCTCTGGTAATCTCGAGGTTAGACTAGAAGGCAAAAACTTTCCACTTCAACCAGGCCTTTGGCTGGTTGACCTCCAGCGCCCTTTTAAATGGGAAGATTATTGGTTTGTTGTTGTTCTTAATGTTATTGTGTAGATTGCGGTTTTAACATTGGAAGTCCACGTGGTGAAGAACCCTGAGATCTATGGGTGTATACTTGAAGGGGCCTCCATCGTTCAGCCTGGACACTGAGGTCTAGCTCTGAGAGCCTCCTGGCAGTTCCCTCACTGCATGTCAAGCAACTCTGGGCTGGTTGCCCAAGAATGTACAAAGACAAGGGAATGTTTCTTACCGTCCTCTTTTTACCACCCTCTGTGGCCTCCCTCAAACCCCTGTTGTAACTCTAAACTGTCATCCTCTTCCCCCTCCCTGGAAGGGTCAGGCTCCTCTGGCCAGTCCCTAACACTGCAAGAAGTGAGGTTACAGGGAAGCAGGCAGAGGGCCTTCTCGATAGTGGCTCCTTCACTGTGGAACGCCCTCCCTTCAGATGTCAAGGAGATGAATAACTATATAACCTTTAGAAGACATCTGAAGGCAGCCCAGTATTGGGAAGCCTTCTAGTATGTGATGTTTTATTATGTTTTTATATATACTGGAAGCCACCAAGAGTAGCTGGGGCAACCCAATCAGATGGGCAGGGAATAATACTACTACTACTAAATGAAGGGTGGTATACAAATTGAAAATAATAATAATAATAATAATAATAATAATAATAATAATAATGATAATCTGGTTGGTCCCTGTGAGAACAGGATGCTGGACTAAATGCACCATGGGTTGGATCCAGCGAGTTCTCCCAATCTTCTTAAGTATTAGTGTGTTTAGGCTTAGATTTTTGTGTGAACCACTTTGAAAACAGATTGTGAACAATGTTGTAAAGAAATGCACAGTGACAAGAGAGGAGTGAAAACACTGAGTATGAAAAAGATAAGAATACACAAGGGATATCCTTGGCCTGTTTACTTTCAATAAATATAATGATAATATATAATAAAATTTGGCTGGGTTGCGGCTTCCAACACAAAATATCAAACATTAATAGTAATAATCTGATGCAATATAAAAAATCACAACAACTTTGAAATGAGCAACTTATATCGAACAAAGCAACATTCAACAATACATCAGAATCTAATAGATTAAACATCAGCAAATAATAATTAAGCAGTTCACATGTATCATATTAAGGAATTACCAATCTATAATCAATAAAAATAACAGCAAATCACAATCCACAGAATACCACAAAACAAACAAAACCATGTAAAAGGATCAAATTCGGAAACAAAGACACACAACTTATAAAACTATTCTTATAACATATCCCTGAATTCCCCTCTTTCCAGCTGCTGCTGCTGCTGTTCTCAAAGTCACAGTCTGGGAAAGGCTGGGTGGTGCAGATGGAAACACCATTGCCTGATGAGGAACAGAAAGTCTCTCTCTCCTCACATTTGTCAGGGATTGTCAGTGACTCCTGCACTGCAGGGGGTTTGAGTAGATGATGTTGGGTGTCAGGAACGTGGCCCCCCAGGGAGCAGCAGAAGGGTCAGCCTTGGAAAGTGAACAAGAGGCAGACTCTGCAGATGAGAGAGAACAGTTAG
Source organism: Podarcis raffonei (assembly GCF_027172205.1). Classification (NCBI taxonomy): domain Eukaryota; kingdom Metazoa; phylum Chordata; class Lepidosauria; order Squamata; family Lacertidae; genus Podarcis; species Podarcis raffonei. Next base: position 53,528,246 of record NC_070615.1, read on the forward strand.
AGTCCAGGCAAGGCAGCCCGCAGCTCCTCCTTCCCAGGGGAGAAGCTGTTAGCTCCCAAGGAGAGGAAGTGTTGGAAGCCGGCCAAAGCGTGGCCAGGGAACCATCAGATAAGCCGGAGTCTGAGACAGTGTCTTCTGGGGAAGAGACTCGTCAATCTTTCAGTCCCCATAGCAGGAGTTTGGGAGAAGATCTGAGGACTGTGGAAGGGAAGGAGAAGAAATGCAGGGTTCCAGCGTCATTCCTGTTGGAATGATTCAGATTAAGCAAATAACGTTACTGAGCAGGAGCAGGAAAATGAACCTACATAAAACTGATGGAGTCTCATTATTGCTTACTGGACTGGTTGCATACCATGGGATCATTACATTGGGGTACCTTCCAATTCTTTGATGCTATGACCTCCCCCAATTAGGACACAAGCTGCCCAATCAGTGCTGTCCCTTTAGGGATCTCTCAAGCCCTCTGTCAGCCTAGTACCTCTCTGGTGGCCACCACATAAATGTCTGCTTGTTCTAATAATTAAATTAAAGGCATCAACACAAGTTGGCTCTTATTTGCTCCTCAGAATCAAGTGGTCTTTGCTGTTCAAGTCGGGCCTCAGAATGATTATGTACAATTTGGGGAAGAAGATGCAAGCGAGCAGGCCTGCACTGGAGGCCAAGATGCAGAAGATCTCCACAGCCACCATCTGCTTTCCTTTGGTGCTCAGATAAGAGGGAACAAAGGACAGCCAAACGCTGCAGAACACCAACATGCTGAAAGTGATGAACTTGGCTTCGTTGAAACTGTCTGGCAACTTCCTGGCCAGGAAAGCCATGGTGAAGCTGACACTGGCCAGGAATCCCAGGTACCCCAGGACACAATAAAACATGGGGGCAGAGCCTTCGTTGCATTCCAGGATGATTTCCTCCGCCAGAGAGTTCATGTCCACATCTGGAAAGGGAGGAGCCGTACAGAGCCAAACAGCACAAATACTGGCTTGAAGTGAGCAGCAACCCAGAAGAACAGAGTTGGCCAGAGATTTCCCCACCCATTTCCTCACCCTGGATCCTGGTTTGGTGGCCATGAAGGCCAGAACCACCGTGATGGTTTTGGCCAAGACACAAGACACCGCAATGGAGAAGATGATGCCAAAGGCCGTTTGTCGTAAAGAGCAGCTCACTGGGTGAGGCTGGCCAATGAAGAGCAAGGAGCAGAGGAAGCAGAGCAAGAGGGCAAGGAGCAAAGTGTAGGTGAGGTCCCGGTTGTTGGCTTTGACAATGGGAGTGTCCCCGTTCTTAGAGAAGACGCCAAGGACCAAGGCTGTGACCAGAGCGAAGAGCAGAGCTAAGGCAGCTAATGTCATTCCCAAAGGTTCTGCGAAGGAAAGAAAATTGTGGGTCTTGGGAATACAATGATCTCTGTTGTGGTTTGGAAATTGACCTTCTTGGCATTTGAAACAATAATCCGTATCTAAAAAAATCAAATGAATGATATATGAGTTCGCACAAACAAGGCAACCTTTTTCTTCAAGCATGTTTCATTCTTTGTAATGAAATGGATTCCTCCATCTCCAATGGCAGTTCAAATTTCCTTTGAAAGAAATATTGCTTCTGCTCCAAAACACAATTTTGAGCCACGAATTAGTTGGAAACAAGTATCAGAGACAAGTAGAAACCAATAAAATGCACCGGGTATTATTTCTTCATAAACCATATAGGTGGTATCAATCAAGTCACCAGGAATTTAGGAAGCAAAGTATTGACAACTGTTAATATGGGGCCATTGAAAAAGCCAAAATATGGGGATGGAGGGTTAGGCAAGTCTTCACTGACTCTGCAAGCTGTGGCAGGTGGGGAGCAGGCAGAGAACACTGGACATGATCCACACCTATTTTCACAGATCTACTTTGGAAAGGTTAAAGATGTGGCTTTAGTTTGCCCAACTCTCTGTGTCTGTCTTCTTTCTTCCAGATCAGAGTGCAACTGCTGTCCTGTTCAGGAGCACTGAACTGTTAATAAGGTGAAACTGTTGAAATAAACTAGGAAGCATTTTATAAAAGAGCAGCTGATGTCTCCTACCCGTTTGATTTGAAATCATCCCATCTGGACATGAAGCACAGTCATAGCAACAAAATGGCAGCCCCTCCTTCTTTTTCCGGCTGTAGCCTGGCTGGCACTGATCATTGCACAAACCAAGGGGCAGCACCTAGCCAGAAAAAGAGGAGAAAAGGAAGCTCCCTTTTGCATGGTAAAGAACACAGTTTGAACCAAAGAGACGAGATCACAAAGAGATGAGTCATGTTATTCCAGAAAAGTGGTTTATGTGTGAATAAATTGTAATATAAATATTGGGAGTGAAGCAGAAGGGAAATTGAATATCTTCACCGGTATTGAATATTTTCATCTGTATAAGATGGTGGCTGGAAAGAGGACAGGGAAAGACAACCAATTCTGAAGTTGGCAGAGAAGGCAAAATCGGAAGCATATACATTAGGCTCCAATTGGCTCCAATACCATCAATTGTATGAGACATTTAAAGTAGATAAAAGAAATAGATTCGCAATAGAAGCATCTAGATTAGAGGATGATCAGATCATTTCAAAAGCTGAAACACTTTCCAAAATGTACTGAGTCCTCCTTGACTGGGAAATCAAGGAGGAGGTGGTAAAATCTGCTATGATAAAATGGGCACAGGAGTTTGGCAATAATATCTTAATGAAGACTGGGGAAACCTCTGGAAAACCAATATGAAATTCCCTGCTTGCTACACACTGAGAGACAACTTTTTGAAAATGTAGTATCGTTGGTACATCACTCCTTTAAAACTATCGAAAATGTATAAAAACGTATCAAATAAATGTTGGAGATGTGGAGCAGCAGTGAGATCGATGCTGCATATGTGGTGGACATGCAGGAAAATTTAGGAATTCTGGGACGAAATATATATGGAACTCAAAAAAATGCTGAAGGTTGTGTTTATCAATATTCCTTCTCAGAATATTAGGTCCTGGTGTTCCAAAAAGTGTAATGGAACTATTTTTATTTGCAACAGTGGCCACGAGAATTTTAATAGCCTCAAACTTGAAAGGAAGAAAAGTACCATCAAAATCAGAGGGTTAACAAAAAATGGCTAAGCTATCAGGGAAAAGAAGAGACCATGCAGACCAAGTGTTTTTCAATAAATGGTTTTTTTCAATAGTTTCATAAAAGATTGTAATAACATGAAGTCTGTGGCAGCCTTTGAATAGCTTCTGTTACTCACCGAATAAGTTTAAGAAAGCACAATATCTTGGATAAGTAATTATTAAAAAAAAAAAGATAAACAGTGTGCTAGATAAATACGTTTTTAAAATTAGATGAACTAAAAGAAGACTGTGATAAAATGTAATAGATACTGAATTTTTGTTGCTTATTTGTTATGGAGAACTTTGATTTGTATTATTATTATTATTTTAAGTACAATAAAACTTTTTTTTTTAAAAAAAGAGAAGGCAAAATAGGAAACATATACATTAGGTTCAGAGAAACACTACAAGACAAGTACTCTTCTTTCAACACAAGTGGATAACTTATCCTCCCCTTGTCTTCTGAGAAATAAGTCTTGCTTGGTTCCATAGGATTTACTCCTACAGTAGGAACTCAGGTGGTGCTGTGGGCTAAACCCCTGAGCCTCTTGGGCTTGTTGATCAGAAGGTTGGTGGTTTGGATCCCTGTGAAGGGGTGAGCTCCCTTTGCTCTGTCCCAGACCCTGCCAACCTAGCAGTTGGAAAGCAAAGGATTGCAAGTCGATAAATAGGTAGTGCTGTAGTGGGCAGGGAAATGGCATTTCCATGCGCTCTGATATTTGTCATGGCATTTGACTGGACCCTTTCCCTTTACTCCACCATCAATAAGACCTAGCTAAGCCTGGCAGGAGACACTCTATGGTAGAAACCCCTTCATGCAATAACTGGACTTAAGAATGTTATTAACACCATACCTTATTCTTGCATTTGTATTCTTAATATTAATAAAAAACGCTCCCTTTTTAGAAAAGACCAAGAGTCCACTCCCACCTGATTGAATGCTTTGTGCCATGTGATGGCTTCTTCATCCATGCTGAAGTCAACATAGTGTGAGTCCTGTGGTTCTGTCTTTCCTACTTTCACTCGTGAGAAGGTTTGGTTAGGGAAAGTAATCCAGTTAATAACGTCAAATCCAGCTGCCAATTCCCCATTCACATCAAAAGACACAAAGTCCCCAGCACTGTTGTTGAAGGAGATGCTCCTCAGGAAAGACAGAAGCTAGACAGAATAAAACAAGGCAAAGGAAATAGTATCAATCAATACATGTCACACAATGGAAAGGAGCCAACAATGGTGTGGTCCACCTTTGGAGCACATATAGATTTCAAGGAAGTACAGTTGCCCTGACATTTAAGCATTTGAGGTTTCAGCTCTGGGGGTCCATGAGCAAAGGCAAAATTGTGCAAAGTCAGGAGTCCCTGGAATTGCCCTCCACAAGGCAGGGGGGCTTCCTAGGCTCTGGGAAGATTGCAGGAGGACCCTGGAATGCTCCTAGAGCCCTGTCATGACCTCCCCACAGCCTGGGAAGCTAGGGGGCACCTTCTTTCTTGGGCTCTGGGATGCACCCAGTGGCCTTGTGTCTCCTTCCCCGAAGCTGGTATGGAGTGCACTGCCTTGCTCACCTGGCCTTGGGAGGGAAGCGCCCTCATGCCTCCTTCCCAGAGCCCAGCAAGCAAGGGGGAGGGCTGCACACCCAGGACCCTCCTGGACCTGCTGAGAGCCTGGTAAGAAAGGAAGACCTTCTGGGAGGGCAGGGGGAAGGGGATGAGATGCTGCCGAAGGAATGTTCTGGAGAGGTTCTTCCTGGATAAAAACATACCATCTTTCTGATATTAACACATCATGACTCCCAGTTTAAGATGCCTCCTTCTTCACCACTCCGGACATATCAGCATCACAAACACATAGGACAGCAGAACATGCAGCTCCTTCCACAACATTGTTGAGTTCTACAAAGAGGTGGCATTTCTGTGTGAGGAAGTGCAGGAGGAGATACTTCCCCCGCTGCAACTTGAAGGGGAAGTACAGGGAATATATTGATTCGGGCTCCAACTTGAAGGCAAGGGAAAACAGGGAAGCACCGAAAAGAACATTTGTTGTGTCTGGGAGAGGTAAAAGCTGTAAGAGGCGTTTTTCTTCCATGTGTATGCATTCTTTGGACTCTGAGTCTTCACCCATTATATTACCCCCAAGCAAAGATTTATTCTGAATATGAAATCTTACCTGCCAAGGGTGCAGTTTGGGAGGATGAAGTCCACCTCTGCCTGCCATCATTCTGTGTTTTGGTCTGGATGAGAGAATCTTGTGCAAAGTATATGCAATGGCATAAACCGCATTATAGGTACTGTAACTTTGACCAGTCATGGACATTTCAAAAATGTGCCCAGGAAGGCTCTCCAGACTCTCTTTGCCAGTGCATGTGTCTCTGCTTTCATTGGGGTCATTGGAAACAGAAAATAAGCAGTTGAATGCCTGTTCCCAAAAAATCTGGAGGAACCCATCTCCATTTGGAGAGTTGGGATTTAGTGTCTGAAGGAATTCTTTAAATCCCTGGACTTTTTCTGTGTGAATTGCTAAAGACAGAGAACCATCAAAGACTTGAATATTGTAATACCTTTGAATTATATCTGATGTGAAGGCCCATTGGGCTGTCAAAACCCACACTCTGCCTTTAGAATTCTCTGCAATATCTTCAGATAATGAAAATAAATAAATCATCAATTTCACAACTGCAGTGGTCTGAGATTCTGCACATAGAACTAATATATTGACTTCTGAGTCCATCAGGAAAGAGGACTTGGCCCGAATGGGATCCAGTGACACGAAATTATTCATCCCTTGAGATATGGCTGGTATTTTTTCTTTGGAGGCTATGCAGACTCCATGCTGGGAAAGCATTGGCACTAAGATTTCCATAAACTTCTCTCCATTTTCATCATCTGAAGCAACAAGTCCAACCCACGTCCATTGGAAATGAAGAAGTAGCTTGACAATTCCTGCATATTGATATTTCTCATTGGGCACCGTCCGTAAGAACGTTTGGAGCTGCAACTCGGCCCTCCTCACTGGAGCTAATACACAATAAGCAATCTAAGGAAGAAATCAATCTCACAATAATGGGAGAGTTATAGCCACCGGTGAGGATCTATCCCACATAACTGCCTGAATTGGAACCCATGAGGTAAAAATAGATCCTTTAGTTTTGTATATTTGAGTAATTAGAATGAACGTAAGCACAAGTTCCTTGTTTTTGAGGTGTTATAACATAAAACACTGAATCCATTATTCATCAATGACAACATCTTGGCCAGGTTTATCATTTACAATGAGGTATGTAGAATGTGAAATATTTCTTAACTGATATTAGATCTATGAGGATGAAATGCTCAAATCTTTTGTTCCCTAATGCCAACAATAATGTCATTTTCCTCCCAGAATCACCCTTTTGATTAACTACTTCAGTTTTGCAATGTTAATCCTTTTGATTAACTTCATCAGTTTTATAGATAATGTCAACAATTTCATGGAAAGCATCAGACATTTGAGGAATATTAGTTTTGTTGTTTTTCTTTTTCAATGGCTGATTACTTTCCAACCCTCCCAATAGATCAATCAATCAATCAATCAATCAATCTTTATTGTGGTCAAAGACTAGACAGCAAAGTTAAGAACATCTACATATGCCACATCCACATGAAGAAGCTGATGTAATAAAAAATTCCCAATAAACTTATTACATTAGGTAACATTCCTTTAGATTAAATCTGTATTCTGGAGATTAAAATCCATACTCGTTCGCCAGCCAGCACCGCAGCCTGTCTTATACTTGTTGCCATAAAACAGAGTTTTGCAACAGGGCTGATGATATCCAGATTATTTTGCATCCTCCCCTCTCCATGGGGTATTTTGCTTATCTTGACTGCAACTACTTGGGAAGGTGAAGAACACCACTAAAGGAGCACAAGATCTTGACATCTTCCTACAGGTTCTGCAACCTTGGAAGGACACCTCAAGGGAACTATGCATGGATTGTCTGTCAATAAACTATTTTGCACTTGGACATCATGTTTTATTTCATGAATGAGGAACCTATGGTCCCCCAGAACTTCCTGAACTCCAAGTCCAAGTGCTCATCTTTGACCATTGAGCTATAGTGGCTGAGGCTAGTGGGCAACATATGGACAAGCAACAGCCAGTTCTGATGAGAAAATTCCAGGAACAGGAGAGAAATTTACTTCAAATTGTTGTACAAATTTTCCTGTTTTATTTTGTTGGGAATAATAATATTATTATTCCTAGTTCACATTTCTGACAGTATTTCTGCAGCTTACTGGGAGGAGGAGAACTCCTACTGGTGCATTGGCACTGTACTAACCTCCCTCCCGCTTCCCAGTCCCCCTCTACTTCCAGACAAGCTGCAGGGACACAAGTGACAGGAGGTCAGGCAGTCATCCAAGCCCTTCCCCTACAGCCACGACTGCAGAGCTCCCTGCCCAACATGGACACCATGAATATCAGTGAGAACTTTCCAGGTATGTCATTTTACCAAAAAAAGGACCTAAGTCAGATGCTTTTCTATAAGTGATAAATTTTTCCTCTCTTACTTCTTTTTCAGAAAAGGGAACCAAAATGAAAGAAAGTATGGAGAACCCAGAAGAGAATTATTGAACCAGAGGCAGAAAAGCTCCACTGTCCACACACTCACTTACCTGTGGGATCTTGTAGATTCCTAAGATCGTCTTCATGTGAAGGGAGACGTCAGAGTCAATTGCCCCAATGACAGCTATCATATTTCTTTTCTTGTCACATTTGAAGTTAGGGACAATCTTTTCTGTGGTGGACAGAAGTTTCAAGGTGTTCTGATAAGTCATCCTTGCGTTTATGAAGCTATCATAGAGGTGGAACCCAAAGCTCATATTTGGTACGATGTTTGGGTTCTCATTGATTTCTTTCACAGCAAACACCAGGGAGAGGGTATTCTGGTAGTACTTTGGTGCTCCACTAATAAAAGAGGTATACTATGTGTCAGAGATATTTTCCTCCTCTACTTTTTAAGCATGTAGCTTACTTTCTGGCTTTTTCAGGCAATTTCCAAAAAAATTAAATAAAACAAATAAGCAAACAACAGATATGCATTGTGTCTCCTAACAGTTGATTATTGAAACCCATGGACAGTATTCAGTCAGCTTTAGGAATAGAGCAACTACCAGGTGTTTAATTTTGAGCAGAACATTCACATCCTACAAGATACACATGTACATAAGTTATTCTCTTATGTGGAGGTGTACCACTGGAGCTTCAAATCATGGCCCCTCACAGGTTGCTAAAGCAAACAGCAATTGCTTCTTGTATGCTGCTGCTGGGCAGGAGGATGGTTGTATCAATTTCAGTGGGCCTACTCTGCATACAACTCTGTTAGATATAACCCTTTGCAAAGAAGAAGAAGATTGCAACACTGTTGTTTTAATTGCACAATATTGTTAACATTGTATAGCAAGGAATATAATCCAAAATCTATGATCTCACAGCATTTGTGACTGTCAGATTAAATGATGCTGATTGTGAATGTGGTGATCATGCTTTGCTGCAAAATAAAACTATCTCTGCATGGTGTGAAAGGAAACACAGAGGGAGGATGAGGATAAAGCATGAGATCAGGTGAGGAGAAAGCAGAAGAGGCAGAAGACAGAAACCTCAAGTTGAGGAATAAGGCAACACAGAAGATGATGCCATTATCACAATACAGAGAAAATAAACTATTTTTAAACCTTCATTCATGGAAAAAAGACAAATGTTTTCTGAGCACGCAATGGTTTGTGTAGTGTAGCTGTAGCATAGAGAAATGTACACGAGGAAGGAAAGAGTGATATCCTTACTAAAGTTCATCTGTGAACTTTGTGTTTGGGTGGTCCTGGAAATCTATTTCTTCAGATAAATAGCCAAAAGTATTAACAATTCCTCCAATGATCAGATCCCCTCTCTGATAATACTGGTATGGAAGCTGGAAAGGATACGTCATGGCACATCTCTCAGAGTCTTCCTTGCACTCAGTTGGAGACATCTGGAGCCACAGGAAGAAAAGGATCAGCAGAAGAAATGTTCCTACCATCTTGACCAACAGTTATGCAGAAAGCCAGATTTCTCTCTCATCCACCATGAATTGCATTAGGTTTAATGGCACTGGATTATTTTGATAAAGGGGATGTGCCAAAGATTTGATCCATGAAAACCTGTGTGTTCAGAATTTCTCACTGGGAGTCTGATTGACACAGGGTTTATTTTATATACACCTTGTGTTTATGGCCTGATAGAATGGGTGTGGGATTTGGCAAGATGACGAAACCCGCGTTTCGAAATAATTACTTGTTCCAAAGTGCTTTCCTTAGAGTATTGTGCTCTGTAAGGGAAAACAGTAAGAGCAAAATAATCATATGTATTTGTTATTGAATGGTGACCTGGTAATTGTGAGCTACCAGCATGAGTTTGACCAAACTGTGGGAGGCAGTGGAAGACAGAAGTGCCTGGCGTGGCGTGCTCTGGTCCAGGGGTCACGAAGAGTCGGACACGACTAAATGACTAAACAACAAGCATGCTGTCCCCAGCTGAGTGCTCTTAGGCTGGATCTAGAAGCGTCAAAGAAGCAATTCAGTTAAATGCGCTGGAAACTCATACAGTGGTACCTCGGGTTAAGAACTTAATTCGTTCTGGAGGTCCGTCCTTAACCTGAAACTGTTCTTAACCTGAGGTACCACTTTAGCTAATGGGGTCTCCCGCTGCTGCAGCATGATTTCTGTTCTCATCCTGAAGCAAAATTCTTTACCCGAGGTAATATTTCTGGGTTAGCAGAGTCTGCAACCTGAAGTGTCTGTAACCCGAGGTACCACCATACAGGGAAATCCGATAGGGACAGGTGGTTCTCCACATGCTTTTTGTTTGGCTTTCAGCCTTTTAATTATCATTTTTTCTTAAATCAGAAGTTGGGTTGCAACTGGCTGATATATAACCTAGGGTTGCCACATTTCAAGAAGTAAAAATCTGGACATTTGTTGAGCCCCAAAATTGTTGAGCTTCTTTTCAGCGGTCACCCACTCACCCCCGCCCCCACCAAACCCGAACCACCCACAGCTGTGCCAGACCCCGGGGCCCAAACCTGGACCCAAGTCACGCCTTCCCCCAAACCCAAACTTTTGGTTTAAAATTGCTGCCCAAAAGAGAACATGTTTGGGAGGAGTGGTGCACAGCCAGACAGCACAAATACTGGTTTAACTGAGCAGCAACCAGGAAGAACAGAGCTTGCGAGATATTTCCGCACTGTCAGGATGCTGTCAGCAGCTCCAGGCTGGTTATGCAGGAAAGTATAAAGACAAGGGAAAGTTTCTTACAGTCTTTTTATTATTATTATTTCAAACTTTACAGAGAGAGACTATAGAACCCAGCCTCTTGGATAATGGCGTTGTCCCGAGTGAATCTCCACCCCCCGTCTCTCCCACTGCCTCATTGGTCATCATCACCTTCTCTAGGGCTGCTGCTACGTGCCCTCAGTCTTTGAGCTCCTTGATTTCCTACTTTCAAGGTTTGCCAGGTTCTGGGAGGGGTGAGGTTTGGTGGGGTCAGCTGTTTCCCCCTGTTGCTTTCTCCCCCTCCTCTCCCATTATTTCCAAACTCATTATTTCCCAACTTTCCCCCTCATCTGCCTCTGAGCTGTGACCTATCTCAAACCCCTGTTGTAAATCTAAACAGTCTTCCTCTTCCTCCTCCCTGGAGGGGTAAGGCTGGGGAGGCAGTCTTCACCATTCCTCCTCTGCCCAGTCCCTGTGGCACCTTCCCTGGGGAAGGCCCTCTCTATGTTCTTATGTTTTACTGTGTTTAGACTTAGATCTTTGTGCCCTGAGGCCCCTAAGCCCTTCCCCAGAAAATAACTACACACTAACACATAATTTTGGTTTAAGTTAATGGGTAAAATTTAGGCCACAACTTTATTGATTACAGCAAAATGAATGTTATTGGCTTAGGCATTGGCAACAGACTATAATTGACTCCTGCCTCTCTGGCTGGTAGTCTGAAAGGGTAAACACCAAACGGGGGAGCAACATCGATGAAGATCAACTGAAGCTCACCTCAGGGTTCCTGTGGTCCTGGCATGGCCCTAGCCCCACAAGCAGACTTCGGACGAGATCTAGGACCCCCAGATTCCTTTACCGGAATACCCTATTCCTGGAGGGGCAGGTGATGGCTGCACCTCCCCTCCCACACACTTCAATAAGCCAATGCCTAACCTCCACATGAGCCTAGCGCTCGCCCCCAATACCCTCACTCCGCAGTCAGTCCTTCAAGCCATCATGGACTTTAGCCAACCACACATCATTACCTTTGTCAGAAAAATGCACTCCATCTGCCCTAAACAGGGCTGCAATACAGAAGATAATACCTAGGTGGGGGGTCACCCTGCCACCCAAGGACAACACTTTCCACACCACCTTGCAGTCAACCCGCTTCTGGGTATTATCAGTCGCAGGTGGGTTAACGCTGTTGCGACATGTGCGCCTCACCAGGAAATGTGACCAGAAAATCTTTGTGTTGGGGCAAGATGCGGCTAGCTCCTGCAAATCCCTTTTAATGCAGGACCTTTAATGCAGGACTGTAAGTCCATGCCTCTCAAAGATGGTGTAATGGGAAAAGGTGTTGCTCATGCGTAAAACTCCAAACTGCCTCCAAGCAGGTTATATAGCTCAAACTTTCCCTGGTTTGACAGAGCCTTGCAAATGCGACTGTCTTAATCACTGCTAGATTCCGTCAGTGGGCGTTTCCTGAACTTCTTCCAACATAAGAATTCCTTAACCGCCAGTCTCCGCCTAGCTTCTCTGCGCGGAAGCCTTCTGCGCAGAGTAGGCGTGCCAAGCGGAGGTCCTGCGCTCTCCCCACTGGTCTCACTGGCAGAGTCTCGGAGCCTTCCCTCCGAAGTACTCTCAGCCTCCCCTTTCTTCCTGGTGTCACCTTGGTTTCCTTCCCCAGCGGAAGCTCTCCCTCTCTCCTTGCTGGTCCCCTCCCCTGCATCCTCGGAGCGTCTTCCCTTTCCGTTGATCTCTGATGTCAGTTCCCTGACAGATGGCAAGTCATTTTCACCCAGCTGCATGATCATAGTGGACAGCGCCCCCAAACTGGCTACTTAAGCCATCACCAATGGCAACAGTTCTCTCCACAGCATCCCACGCCTGGTGAACCATGAGACTTTAACTTGAGCAGGTAAAGCAAGGTCACTCCCTATGCTGGCCTCTACTGCTCACACGCCGGCCCAATGCACGATACTATGGCCAAGGATCCAAATGTGCAACGCCAGCAGCACTAAAAGAAAAGAAATGACAAGCAGGTAAGTAAACTGATAAATTGCCAAGGGATATTACCTAACTTAGCCCTTGTATGCATCTGACTTCCAGCGACCTAGATTCTTAATCTTTTTGGCCGACAGACCCCAATGAGCTACAGTCATGGCAGCACCAGTTCGAAAAGAATGTGCTGCGTACTGTCCAGATGAGAGCCCACAGGTCTGAATAGCTTTGCACATGACTCTTGTGAATTGGTTTCTGGACAAAGGGGTCCCATCTTCATGAATTAAGAACAGGCCCATGCCACGAGGTCTCACTTGCAAAAAAATTCTTGTATCCTTAACAGGGCAAGGGCCCCTATGAACTGACGCTGGAAGCTGCAGCTGTGCTCCCAACACTCTCTGGTCCGTCTTAGACCTGCAAATGAAAACCAACAATTCTGTCTCCCCGAAGGCAACGTCTTCCAAATGGAGACCCTGAGGAGTCTCGCCTGGGACCATTTCAAACACCACTTCACCTACTCTAAGTGCACCAAAAAATGATATTGAGTATGCGGCTGAAAATAATTGCACCTCATAACGAGACCAGCACAGAAGATCTTATGGATTCTGCACAGAAGATCAAAAGTGATTGGCCTCCTGGCAATGCCCTTTGAAGACTGCAGGCGACATCAACCTTCCAACGCCTTACGCAGTAGAAAATCTGCGCACGGGACATAAGCAAAAAGGGACTTGCTAAAAAATGAAATCGCTGCCGATTGAGTGTCTTAGGCACGCGACCCCGCTGAAAGAGGCGTGCCAGGTACTGTGGCACCTGAGAGGTAGAGGGGGGCTGATCTGGAGCACTGGCCAGAGAGCGCACCCTAAAAACCAGGAAGTCCTGCCAAACTTTCTAATAGGCTTTAAGTGTAGAGGGGGCAAAGGCAGCTACTACTCTCCGCATCACTATATGCTTAATGTCTCCAAAGTGCATCCGGAAAAAGTTCTGGCAATGTCTGTGCCCCCGGTGCCAGGGATCTGAAGTGGTCCATCTGAAAGCGAGACAATGCATCAGCAATGTCATTCGACATGCCAGGGATAAATTTAGCAGAAAAAACGATGTTATACCTCAAACACTGTAAAACAAACACATGCAAAAGGGATGACACCTGTGGAGAGCGTGCTGATTGTTTAGCTAACACACTAACAACCGACTGGTTGTCAGTCCAGAAACAAACCCTGTGGTCCCCAAACTCAGCTGACCAAATATGGACGGCTATTACAATAGGAAAAAACTCAAGGAAGGTTAGATCACACCTGATGGACTTGCCACACCAAGCCTTGGACCAATGCTGAGCACACCAACAACCTCTGAAATAAAGTCCAACGCCCAAAGATCCTGCAGCATCAGAATGGACCTGAAAATCGGCTTGGAAGTTTAAAGTGTCCTGCCAAAGAGAAGCACCATTATATTCATCCATAAATTGGAGCCAAACACAGTGGCGGAGCTTCAAGCACAGGCAGGGTGGCGGAGAGCAAACGGGGGGATGGCTGGTGCACGTCCCGGGGGTGTGGCGCGCATCCTGGGGGCGTGGTGCGCCGCCTGCAGGGGTGTGGTGCACAACATGGGGGGCAGCTGTGATGGCACCCCACTGGGATTGTGCAACTGGGGGCGGTGCATTCCCCCTGCACCCCTGTTCCTCTGCCAGTGCCCAAACACCCAGGTCAGACTTGACTTCCTTAGATAGGCAGACATGGTGATGTGGGAGTTTTAAACCGGCAAATAACCTAGCTAAATGTGAGCAAAAGGGACGGCCTGGAGCACCTACTCGACAAGCAAAATTCAAATGCCCTAATAAAGGGGTAGCAGCTGAGTAATAAGGGTCTTAGGGGGCAGCAATTTGGCGTCCGGCAACCTAGATGGCTGTAGGATCGTGTCAAGCTCTATTCCTAGATAAATTAATTTGGTAGAAGGTCCTTCAGTCTTTTTGTCTGCTAGCGGGAGTCCCGACTCCAGTGCCAATGCGGTGAACACCACAAGTAAAGTTGCACGGTCAGTAGTACTCGCGGATCTGGCCAATAAAAAAAACCATCTAAGTAATGGGTCACCCCCGTTAGACCAGATCTAAAATGAAGGGTCGAATGTACTAAATGCCTCCAAGGCAGCACAGGCAACTGAGCATCCTATAGGCATTGATTTATCGATATAGTAAGTTAAAGGTAAAGGGACCCCTGACCATTAGGTCCAGTCATGACCGACTCTGGGGTTGCGGCGCTCATCTCGCTTTATTGGCCAAGGGAGCTGGCGTATAGCTTCCGGGTCATGTGGCCATCATGACTAAGCCGCTTTTGGCGAACCAGAGCAGCGCACGGAAATGCTGTTTACCTTCCCGCCGGAGCGGTACCTATTTATCTACTTGCACTTTGATGTGCTTTCGAACTGCTAGGTTGGCAGGAGCTGGGACCGAGCAATGGGAGCTCACCCTGTCGCAGGGATCTGAACCGCCGACCTTCTGATCGGCAAGTCCTAGGCTCTGTGGTTTAACCCACAGCGCCACCCGTGTCCCATTATCGACATAGTAGGCCCCTTCAAATTTGAATCCCAGCCAGTGAAAATCTGAAGGATGAACTGGGAGCAAGCGAAAGGCAGGTTCCACATCACACTTTGCCAACAATGCTCCCTTGCCGGAACACATAATAAGTTTAACTGCCTGATCAAATGTTGCATACTTAATGGAACGGAGCTCCTCTGGAGTGGCATCATTCAGTGACGTTCCTCTAGGTTAAGACAAATTGTGAATGAGGCCATATTCGCCTGAGACGTTTTTAGGAATAATCCCTAAAGGGGATAAATACAAATTGGGAATAGGAGGAGCATCAAAGGGGTCGGCCATCCACCCCAAAGAAAACTCCTTTGCCACTTTCCTCCTGGTCACCTCAGGCATTTCCTTAACTAACTTCTGATTGACCAGATTATTAGAGAAAGGAAACCGGAATTCTAAAAACTGCACAATCACACCACTTGCTACGATTGGGTCAAAGGCCTGGTGTGATTGAGGGGGCCAAAGTACAAGGGCTGCAACACCCCCAGGAACCCTAACCTGGTGGGGGTGTCTCAGAGGCCCGTACACAACCAGGACCCTCCCTAAAGAGGATCCCATTTGTGTAAACCACTTTGAGCACAGTTTTTGAAAAATGCTGTAAATAAATAGACAATCACAAGAGAGGGGTGAAAACACTGAGTATTAAAAAGATAGGATTTTTAAAATAATTTTATTTATACTTTTTCAGATATATACATTTCACTGATTTTACAGCCATTTTGAAATTTTTAAAACTTGACTTCCCCCTCTTTCTGCTGTTTCTTAATTTATTTTTAATATCTTCTGCATATACAAATTATCTTAACTTATTTATTTATCTTCTTTATATACATATTCTCTTATGTAACTGCAGGTTATTACAATAATCCTGCCAGTGTTTTTAACTGTTTACAATTTATCTGTAAATATTCATTAAACAATTTCCTTTATTTTATAAAAAGTTTGTTATCTTGATTTCTTCTGGTAAGTTTTGCCATTTCTACACAGTACATAACTTCTTTGCATCCATTCTTCTTTTGTCGGGACTTTTTCTTTCCATTTTTGGGCAAGTAACATTCTTGCCACTGCAGTCACATACATGAATAAATTTCTATACAATTTAGGTAGTTCTATCCCTATAAGACAAAGGCTTCTGGTTTTTTCTTACAAATGTTATTTTTCTCAGCCAGATGGGTGGGGTATAAATAAATTATTATTATTATTATTATTATTATTATTATTATTATTATTAATGTATTTTAATTTATTTACTGGTTTTCACATATTACATTATAATACATGAATAAATTTCTATACAATGCAGGTAGTTCTGTCCCTATAATTACCAAGAGAAAGGCTTCTGTTTTTTTCTTACAAATCTTATTTTAAACATAGTTTTCAATTCATTATATATCATTTCCCAGTAAGCCTTAACCTTATCCAATAAGACTACCACATATGACAAAAAGAAACTACTTTCTCTTTACATTTCCAACACTTATTTGATATAGTTTTAAACATTTTTGAAAGTTTACTTGGTGTTAGATACAATTGATATATGGTTTTCATATACTTTACCCTTAAAGCATAGCATGGAAAAAGATAAGAATTGGGACACACAAGGGATTTTCTTGGCTGGTTTTATTCCAACAAATGTCTGCATTTGTAATAATGCAACAATTAAAGGGATCAACGCAAGTTGACTCTTATTTGCTCCTCAGAATCAAGTGGTCTTTGCTGTTCAAGTCGGGCCTCAGAATGATTATGTACAATTTGGGGAAGAAGATGCAAGCGAGCAAGCCTGCACTGGAGGCCAAGATGCAGAAGATCTCCACAGCCACCATCTGCTTTCCTTTGGTGCTCAGATAAGAGGGAACAAAGGACAGCCAAACGCTGCAGAACACCAACATGCTGAAAGTGATGAACTTGGCTTCGTTGAAACTGTCTGGCAACTTCCTGGCCAGGAAAGCCATGGTGAAGCTGACCATGGCCAGGAATCCCAGGTACCCAAGGACACAATAAAACATGGGGGCAGAGCCTTCATTGCATTCCACAATGATTTCCTCCGCCAGAGAGTTCATGTCCACATCTGGGAAGGGAGGAGCCGTACAGAGCCAAACAGCACAAATACTGGCTTGAAGTGAGCAGCAACCCAGAAGAACAGAGTTGGCCAGAGATTTCCCCACCCATTTCCTCATCCTGGATCCTGGTTTGGTGGCCATGAAGGCCAGAACCACCGTGATGGTTTTGGCCAAGACACAAGACACCGCAATGGAGAAGATGATGCCAAAGGCCGTTTGTCGTAAAGAGCAGCTCACTGGGTGAGGCTGGCCAATGAAGAGCAAGGAGCAGAGGAAGCAGAGCAAGAGGGCAAGGAGCAGAGTGTAGGTGAGGTCCCGGTTGTTGGCTTTGACAATGGGAGTGTCGCTGTTCTTAGAGAAGACGCCAAGGACCAAGGCTGTGACCAGAGCGAAGAGCAGAGCTAAGGCAGCTAATGTGAATCCCAAAGGCTCTGCGTAGGAAAGGAAATTTTGCCTCTTGGGAATGCATTGATCTCTGTTGTGGTTTGGAAATTGACCTTCTTGGCATTTGAAACAATAATCTGTATCTTAAAAATCAAATGAATGATATATGAGTTTGAATAAACAAGGCAACCTTTTTTTTGTAATGAAATGGATTCCTCCATTTCCAATAGCATTTCAATTTTCCTTTGAAAGAACTATTGCTTCTGCTCCCAAAACATAATACTGAGCCATTAATTAGTTGGAAACAAGTATCAGATATAAGTGGAAACCAGTAAAATGCAACGGGTATTTTTTCTTCATAAACCATATAGGTGGTATCATTCAAATCACCAGGAATTTAGGAAGCAAAGTATTGACAACTGTTAATATGGGGCCATTGGAAGAGCCAAACTATGGGGATGGAAGATTAGGCAAGTCTTCACTGACTCCGCAAGCTGTGGCAGGTGGGGAGCAGGCAGAGAACACTGGACATGATCTACACCTATTTTCACAGATCTACTTTGTGAAGGTTAAAGATGTGGCTCTAGTTTGCCCAACTCTCTGTGTCTGTCTTCTTTCTTCCAGATCTGAGCGCAACTGCTGTTCTGTTTAGGAGTGAGTACTGAACTGTTATTAAGGGGAAACAGTTGAAATAGACTAGGAAGCATTTTATAAAAGAGCAGCTGATGTCTCCTACCTGTTTGATTTGAAATCATCCCATCTGGACATGAAGCACAGTCATAGCAACAAAATGGCAGCCCCTCCTTCTTTTTCCGGCTGTAGCCTGGCTGGCACCGATCATTACACAAACCAAGGGGTAGCACCTAGCCAGAAAGAGAGAAGAAGAGGAAACTCCCTTTTGCATGGTAAAGAACACAGTTTGAACCAAAGAGATGAGATCATTTGGCAGATTCATGTTATTCCAGAAAGGTGGTTTATGTGTGAATAAATTGTAATATAAATATTGGGGTAGAAGCAGAAGGGAAATTGAATATTTCATCTGTATAAGATGGTGGGTGTAAACAGGACAGGGAAAGACCACTGATTCTGAAATCCAGGGAGTTGACAGAGAAGGCAAAGCAGGAAGCATATACATTAGGCTCCAATTGACTCCAATACCATCAATTGTATGAGACATTTAAAGTAGATAAAAGAAAAGAATTTGCAATAGAACCATCTAGATTAGAGAATGATCTGATTAATTCAAAAGCTAAAATACTTTCCAAAATGTACATCTCCTCATTGACTGGGAAGTCTAGGAGGAGGAGGTAAATGACAAAATGGGCTCAGGAGTTTGGCTATAATATCTTAATGAAGGATTGGGAAAACCTCTGGAAAACCAATATGAAATTCACTGCTTGCTATACACTGAGGGAAAAACTTTTGAAATGCAATGTCGTTAGATAAATAGGTAGCACTGCATCGTGGAGGTAAATGGTATTCCATTGTGCCAGAAACAATTTAGCCATGCTGCCTACATGACCTGCAAAGCTGTTGAGTGCACGTGACTGTCCAGAGGTCTTTGACCTTCCCTTTACTTTCCCTCTTACATTAATGTGACCTAGCTAAGCCTGGCAGGAGATCTTACTCTCTTGTAGTAATCCCTTCATGCAGTAACTGAACTTAAGAATGTTATTAATATGAGACCTTATTCTTGAATCTGTATTCTTAATATTAATAAAAATGCTCCCTTTTTAGAAAACCAAGAGTCCACTCCCACCTGATTGAATGCTTTGTGCCATGTGATGGCTTCTTCATCCATGCTGAAGTCGACATAGTGCGATTTCTGTGGTTCTATCTTTCCTACTTTCACTCGTGAGAAGGTTTGGTTGGGGAAAGTAACCCAGTTAATAATGTCAAATCCAGCTGCCAATTCCCCATTCTCATCAAAAGACACAAAGTCCCCAGCACTGTTGTTGAAGGAGATGCTCCTCAGGAAAGAGGGAAGCTAGACAGAATAAAACAAGGTATATGAAAAGTATCAATCAATATGTCACACAATGGAAAGCAGTAAAAAATGGGGTGGTCCACCTTTGGAGCACATACAGATTTCTGGGAAGTACAGTTGACCTGGAACTTAAGTATTTAAACGTTCAGCTCAGAGGATCCATGTGAGGGGCAAAATCGTGCAAGGTCAGCAACCCCTACAATTGCCGTCCACAAGGTGGAGAGGGGCTTCCTGGGCTCTGGGAAGGTTGCAGGAGGGTCTTGGGATGCTCCCAGAACCCTGTCATGACCTCCCCACTGCCTGGGAAGCAAGGGGGCACCTTCTTTCCTCGCCCCTTGGAGTCACCCTTTGGCCTTGTGTCTCCTTCCCCGAGGCTGGTATGGAGTGCACTGCCTTGCTCACCTGGCCTTGGGAGGGAAGCGCCCTCATGCCTCCTTCCCAGAGCCCAGCAAGCAAGGGGGAGGGCTGCACACCCAGGACCCTCCCTGGACCTTCTGAGAGCCTGGTAAGAAAGGAAGACCTTCTGGGAGGGCAGGGGGAAGGGGATGAGATGCTGCCGAAGGAATGTTCTGGAGAGGTTCTACCTGGATAAAAACATACCATCTTTCTGATATTAACGCATCATGACTCCCAGTTTAGCATGCCTCTTTCTTCACCACTCCTGACATATCAGCATCACAAACACATAGGACAGCAGAACATGCAGCTCCTTTCACAATATTGTTGAGTTCTACAAGGAGGTGACATTTCTGTGTGAGGAAGAGCAAGAGGAGATGCTTCCACCTCTGCAACTTGAAAGGGAAGTACAGAGAATATATTGATTCTGGCTCCAACTTGAAGGCAAGGGAAAACAGGGAAGCACCGAAAAGAACATTTGTTTTGTGTGGGAAAGGTGAATGCTGTAAGAGATGTTTTTCTTCCATGTGTATTCAGTCTATGGACTGTGTGTTGACACTCATTAGTTTAGCCCGAAGCAAAGATTTATTCCGAATATGAAATCTTACCTGCCACAGTTTCAGATTTGAAGGATCGAGTCCACCTCTGCCTGACGTCATTCTGTGTTTTGGTCTGGATGAGAGAATCTTGTGCAAAGTATATGCAGTGGCATAAACCGCATTATAGGTACTGTAACTTTGACCAGTCATGATCATTTCAAAAGTGTGCCCAGGAAGGCTCTCCAGACTCTCTTTGCCAGTGCATGTGTCTGTGCTTTCACTGGGGTCATTGGAAACAGAAAATAAGCAGTTGAATGCCTGTTCCCAAAAAGTATGGAGGAACCCATCTCCATTTGGAGAGTTGGGGTTTAGTGTCTGAAGGAATTCTTTAAATCCCTGGACTTTTTCTGTGTGAATTGCAAAAGACAGGGCACCATCAAAGATTTGAATATCATAATACCTTTGCAATGTATCTGATGAGAAGGCCCATTGGGCTGTCAAAATCCACACTGTGCCTGCTGAATTCTCTGCAATATCTTCAGCTAATGAAAAGAAATATTTCAACCACTTCACAACTATGATGGTCTGAGATTCTGCACATACAAGCAATATATTGACTTCTGAGACCACCAGGGAAGAGGACTTAGCCTGAATGGGATCCAGTGAAATGAAATGATCCATCCCTTGTGATATGGCTGGTATTTTTTCCTTGAAGGCTGTGCAGACTCCATGCTGGGAAAGCATTGGCCCTAAGATTTGCATAAACTTCTCTCCATTTTCATCATTTGATGCAACAAGTCCAACCCATGTCCATTGGAAATGAAGAAGTAGCTTGACAATCCCTGCATATTGATATTTCTCATTGGGCACCGTCCGGAAGAAGGTTTGGAGCTGCAACTCAGTCCTCCTCACTGGAGCTAATGCACAATAAGCAATCTAAGGAAGAAATCAACCTCACAATTATGGGAGAGTTATAGCAAACGGTTAGGATTCATCCCATGCAGCTGCCTGAAGTGGAACCCAAGTGAATTCATTGATGGTAAAAATATATTCTTTAGTTTCTGCATATCGGAGAAATTTGAATGAATGTAAGAAGAGTTTGGATTTGATATCCCAAATCACTACCCAAAGGAGTCTCAAAGTGGCTAACATTCTTCTTTCCCTTTCTCCCCCACAGCAAACGCTCTGTGAGGTGAGTGGGGCTGAGAGACTTCAAAGAAGTGTGACTAGCCCAAGGTCACCCAGCAGCTGCATGTGGAGGAGCGGAGACGCGAACCCCGTTCACCAGCTTACAAGTCTACCGCTCTTAACCACTACACCACACTGGCTGTAAGGACAAGTTCCTTGTTTTGGAGGTGTTATAACATAAAACACTGAATCCATTACGCATCAATGACATCTTGGTCAGTTTTATCATTTACAAGGAATTATGCAGAAAGTGAAATATTTCTTAAGTTATATTAGATCTATGAGGATGAAATGCTCAAATCTTTTGTTCCCTAATGCCAACAATAATGTCAATTTTCTCCCAAAATCATCCTTTTGATTAACTAATTCGGTTTCATAGATAATGTCAACTAATTTCAGGGAAAGCAGCAGACATTTAAGGAATATTCATTTTATTCTTCAGTGGTTGATTATTTTGCAACCCCCCCATAGATCGATCGATCAATCATCAATCAATCAATCATCAATCAATCTTTATTGTGGTCGAAGACTAGACAGCAAAGTTAACAACAGCAACATGTACCACATCCACATGAAGAAGCTGATGTAATAAAAAAATTCCCCATAAATTTATTTAAATTAGGTAACATTCCTTTGGATTTAATCTGTATTCTGAAGGTTAAAATCCGTACTCATTCACCAGCCAGCATTGCAACCTTGCCTGGTTCTGCAACCTTGGAAGGAAGGACACCTCAAGGGAACTGCGGATGGATTGTCTGTCAAGAATCTATTTTGCAATTGGACATCATGTTTTATTTCATGAGTGAGGAACCTATGGTCCCCCAGAACTTCCTGAACTTCAAGTCCAAGTGCTCATCCTTGACCATTGAGCTATAGTGGCTGAGGCTAGTGGGCAACATATGGAGAAGCAACAGCCATTTCTGATGAGACAATTCCGGGAACAGGAGAGAAATTCGCTTCAAATTGTTGTACAAAATTACCTGTTTTATTTTGTTGGGAGCTGACCAGAGTGGCTGAGGAAACTCAGTCAGATGGGCAGCATTTGTGAACCAAAATGCAGCTTACTGGGAAAAGGGGAACTCCTACTAGTGCATTGGCACTGTACTAACCTCCCTCCTGCTTCCCAATCCCCCTCTACTTCCAGACAAGCTTCAGGGACACATGTGACAGGAGGTCAGGCAGTCATCCAAGCCCTTCCCCTACAGCCACAACTGCATATGGACACCATGAGTAACAGTGAGAACTCTTTATCTTTCCAGGTAGGACGTTTTACCGGGAAAGAATGAGCAAATCAGATGCTGTTCTATCAGTAATATATTTCTTTCTCTTCTTTTTCAGAAAAGGGAACCAAAGTAAAAGAAAGTCTGGAGAACCCAGAAGAGAATTATTGAACCAGAGGCAGAAAAGCTCCACTGTCCATACACTCACTTACCTGTGGGATCTTGTAGATGCCTAAGACCGTAGTCATGTGAAGGGAGATGTCAGAGTCAAGTGCTCCAATAACAGCTATCATATTTCTTTTCTTGTCACATTTGAAGTTGGGGACAATACTTTCTGTGGTGGACAGAAGTTTCAAGGTGTTCTGATAAGTCATCCTTGCATTTAAATAGCTATCATAGAGGTGGAATCCAAAGCTCATATTCCGTACGATGTTTGGGTTCTCATTGATTTCTTTCACAGCAAACACCAGGGAGAGGGTATTCTGGTGGTACTTTGGTGCTCCACTAATAAAAGAGTTATATTATGTGTCAGAGATATTTTCCTCCTCTACTTTTTAAGCATGTAGCTTACTTTCTGGCTTTTTCAGGCAAATTTCAAAAGATTAAATAAAACAAATAAGCAAACAACACATATGCACTGTGTCTCCTAACAGTTGATAATTGAAACCCATGGACAGTGAGGCAGGGTTTC
This sequence comes from Podarcis raffonei, assembly GCF_027172205.1. Lineage (NCBI taxonomy): Eukaryota > Metazoa > Chordata > Lepidosauria > Squamata > Lacertidae > Podarcis > Podarcis raffonei. The sequence continues at coordinate 53,551,662 of NC_070615.1, forward strand.
TTACAAGTAGACAAATGAAGAACAATATCAGAAATATTATAGATGTTATAGAATACCTGGAAGTAAGAAATAAAAACCAGGCAGCGTTGATGTTTTTAGATGCTGAGAAAGTGTTTGATAATGTGTCATGAAAATTCACGAAAAAAGTTCTAGAGAAAATGAACTTTGATGAAAATTTTAGGAAAGGGATTCAAGCAATATATTCGGATCAAAAAGCCAATTTAATTGTATATCATATGCATTGTGCCTCCTAACAGTTGATAATTGAAACCCATGGATAGTATTCAGTCAGCTTTAGAAATAGAGCATCTAACAGGTGTTTAATTTTGAGCAGAACATTCACATCCTGCAAGATACACATGTACATAAGTTATTCTCTTATGTGGAGGTGTACCACTGGAGTTCTAAATCATGGCTCCTCACAGGTTACTAAAGCAAACAGCAATTGCTTCTTGTATGCAGCTGCTGGGCAGGAGGATGGTTGTATTAATTTCAGTGAGCCTACTCTGCATATAACTCTGTTAGATATAACCCTTTATTTTGCAAAGAAAAAGAAGAAGATTGCAACACTGCTGTTTTAATTGCACAGTATTGTTTACATTGTATAGCAAGGAATATAATCCAAAATCTATGATATCAGAGCATCTATGACTGTCAGATTAAATGATGGTGGGAAAGGAAACACAGAGGGAGGATGAGGATCAAGCATGAGATCAGCTGAGAAACATGAGATCAAGTGATGAGAAATCAGAAGAGGCAGAAGACAGAAACTTCTAGATGAGGAATAAAGCGACATAGAAGAAGATGCCATGATCACAATAGGAGAAAATGTATTTTTAACCTTTATACTTGGAAAAAGTCATATGCAAATATTTTCTGAGCATGCCATGGTTTGTGTAGTGTAGTTGTAGCATAGAGAAATGTACACTATGAAGGCAAGAGTGATTTCCTTACTAAAGTTCATCTGTAAACTTTGTCTTTGGGTGGTCCTGGAAATCTATATCTTCAGAAAAATAGCCAAAAGTATTAACAATTCCTCCAATGATTAGGTCACCTCTCTGATAATACTGGTATGGAAGCTGGAATGGATCCGTCATGGCGCATCTCTCAGAGTCTTCCTTGCACTCAGTTGGAGGCATCTGGAGCCACAGGAAGAGAAGAATCAGCAGCAGAAATGTTCCTGCCATCTTGTCCAACAGTTATGCAGAAAGACAGAGTTCTCTCTCATCCACCATGAATTGCAGTAGGTTTAATGGCACTGGAATATTTTGATAAAGGGGATGTGCCAAAGATTTGATCCATGAAAACCTGTGTGTTCAGAATTTCTCACTGGGGCTCTGAATAACACAGGGTTTATTTTATATACACCTTGTGTTTATGGCCTGATAGAATGTATGTGGGATTTGGCAATATGATGAAACCCGCGTTTTGAAATAATTACTTGTTCCAAAGTGATCTCCTTAGAGCATTGTGCTCTGTATGGGAAAACAGTAACAGCAAAATAGTCATATGTATTTGTTATTGAATGGTGACCTGGTAATTGTGAGTGTCGCATGCAAGCATGCTGCCGCCAACTTAGTGATCTCAGGCTGGATCTAGAAGTGTCAAAGAATCAATTCAGTTAAATGCATTGTAAACTCATACAGGGAAATCCGATAGGGGAAGGTGGGCCTCCACATGCTTTTTGTTTGGCATTCAGCCTTTTAATTATCATTTTTTCTTAAATTAGAAGTTGGGTTGCAACTGGCATATATATAACCCAGGGTTGCCACATTTCAAGAAGTAAAAATCTGGACATTTGTTGAGCCCCCAAATTGTTGAGCTTCTTTTCAGCGGTCACCTACTCACCCCCGCCCCCACCAAACCCGAACCACCCACAGCTGTGCCAGACCCCTGAGCCCAAACCTGAACCCAAGTCACGCCTTCCCCGCTGCCCAAAAGAGAGCATGTTTGGGAGGTGAGGTGCACAGCCAGGCAGAACAAATACTGGTTTGAACTGAGCAGCAACCAGGAAGAACAGAGCTTGCGAGGTATTTCCCCACTGTCTGGATGCTGTCAGCAGCTCCTGGCTGGTTGCCCAGGAAAGTATAAAGACAAGGAAAAGTTTCTTACAGTCTTTTTTATTTCAAACTTTACAGAGAGAGGCTATGGAACCCATCCTCTTGGATAATGGTATTGTCCCGTGTGAATCTCCACCCCCCCATCTCTCCCACTTCCTCATTGGTCATCATCATCACCTCCTCTATGGGTGCTGCTACGTGCCCTCTGTCTTTAAGCTGTGTGCTCCCCTACTTTTAAAGATCGTCAGGTTCTGGGAGATGGAGGGTCTGGGATGCTTTCTAGTGACAACATGTCAGCCAGCTGCTGCTCTGGCTCTCCCATTATTTCCCAACTTTTCCCCTCATCTGTCTCTGAGCTGTGACCTCCCACAAACCCCTGTTGTAAATCTATACTGTTTCCTCTTCCTTTCACCCTGGAACGGTCAGGATGGGCAGGCGGTCTCCACCACCCCTCCTCTTTTGCCCAGTCCCCGACACCCACCCATTTCCTCATCCTGGATCCTGCTTTTGTGGCCATGAACGCCAGAACCACCATGACGGTTTTGGCCAAGACACCGCAATGGCGAAGATGATGCCAAAGGCCGTTTGTCGTAAAGAGCAGCTCACTGGGTGAGGCTGGCCAATGAAGAGCAAGGAGCAGAGGAAGCAGAGCAAGAGGGCAAGGAGCAGAGTGTAGGTGAGGTCCCGGTTGTTGGCTTTGACAATGGGAGTGTCCCCGTTCTTAGAGAAGACGCCAAGGACCAAGGCTGTGACCAGAGTGAAGAGCAGAACTTCATTGAAACTGCCTGACAACTCATTATTATTATCATTAGTTTTTAATGTTTAATGTTTTACTGTGGTTTTATAATATGTTGGGGCTAAATATTCCTGGTAAGGAAAGCCTCAATAGATCTGGCAATGGTCAGAAGTCCCAAGCCCCCTAGACCCAAGAAATCATTATAAGACACCATTCATTGCATTCCACTATTATTTCTTCTGCTCAGGTGCGCATGGCAAAGCTTGGAAGTGGAGGAGCAATAAAGAGCCATATAGCACAAAGAATGACTGAGCAGCCAAGAAAAATAGAGTTGGTCAGTCTTTCCCCCACCCATTTCCTCATCCTGGATCCTGGTTTGGTGGCCATGAAAGCCACAACCACCATTATCGTTATTGCTCATATCCATGAAACCACCACCAAGAGGGTTATTCCAAATGCAGTTTGTCCTGTTTAGTAGGTTACTATGTAAGGCCAGCCAAGGAACAGCAAGGAGCAGAGAAAGCAGAGCATCAGGGAGGGAGAGCAGAATGTGGGTGAGGTCTGAATTCTGGCTTTGACAATGGGAGCATTCCAGTGCTTAGGGAAGACTCCAGCACCAAAGCCAAACTCGGAGAAAAAGGCAGAGCCAAAAAATATCAAGTGATCCCCATAGGTTCTGAGAATGAGAGAAAATTGGGTTCTTGGGAATGCATTGAACTCAATTCTTGTTTGAAAATTGATCTGGGCATTTGAAGCAACGTCTGAAAAAATGAAATGATACATTAACTTCCAGATTTCTTTGAATATTTATTATCCTGGGCATAATGAGGTGAATGTATTAATATTATGTCATTGAAATATTCATTTTGTTCAGATGCATAAATCTGATCCATTAGATGAGGAGAAACTAATAGAAACATATAGTGAAATACCACAGATGTATACATGAGACCCATGAGAGCAGCAAAATAACCATACTGTACAACTGTGATGGGATAGAATCAGGCCAAATCTTGATTGACAGCAGCAGGCAGGTTAAGGGTTGGCATGGCATTGAGTCCTAGGATCAGTCCCTCATTCCACAAATGTCATGTTGATGGAATGGATCCGCTGGGTTTGGACCACCCCAAACCTGTTCCATGGGGGTCAGCCAGTGTTGAACCTTCCCACGGTTCAAGCGAAGCAAACAAGGTCTCACTGGGCAACCAGGGTGCAGATTCCAACCAGGCGGATACCCCAACCCAAGTTTGGGAGTGCTGTGGTTAACCCCCCCAAGCCCCTTATAGATCACCCTATACTATATTGATCCCCCCATACTATGTTGATCCATTGCCAATTCTGCCACAAGGGAGGACCTACTGTGGTCTGACTCTCGCCAACCTGCCCCCACAACCAATCCAAAAGGCCTGAACAAAAATCTTCCAACAAATGTCACTTTCTAACAGGTGAAACAAGTCTGCAAGCCCAACTTGATCAGGGGGTGACAGATCAACCAACGCGTGCCACTGCCGTGGCCCCATTGTCCCATATCCACCTTCTGCGAGGTCCAAGGTCCCCTCCAAAGGCATTGTTGCAACCAATATGACCATGTGATGCTCACTTTCATGTGGCTGTCAGACAATCGAACGTCTTTATAAATGGCCAACTCTAAGTCAGTAGTCTTCCATGTACACAGATAGAACTTGCTAAGCTGAGTGACTAGCAGCTTAGCCCAAAGAGCTGGATGCAGAGCTGGTGAGACCACAGCTTCAACCCTGCATGTTGTTCTGCCCAGTACACTACACTGTGCCTAATGATCCACACCTGTTTACAGCCTGAAAAAGAAGTGGAATTACTGGCAGCATGGTGCCCCTAGGGAGGGTAGGACCTAGCTTTGGAATGCGCCCAATTGCCAATGGACCATGGCCACTATCTGCTCATCAATAAGCCCCCAGGAAGCAGCAGAAGTAGCAGTGACAATTCGAAAAGAGTGAGTCCCATACTCCTTAGGGGGCTGCCCCAAGGCCCCAGGGCTACTCCAAGTACCCCAGCCACCTGAAACCTGGTTAACCCTGATCCATTCTGGTGATTGAACAGCTGGCTTTCAACAGTGGGCTGCAAGTTCAAAAACCCACGCATGTCCCAGAGAGGACATGGGCCACAACAGGACAGAGTCAGAGCAAGATGATTGTGGCCCTGCCCCATTGATCAGTCTTTGAACATTTAGGAACCCTGATAACTCTGCGTCATATTCCGGCATTGCAGGGGGTTGGACCAGATGGCCAATGAGGCCCCTTCCAACTCTTAATTATATGATTCTGTGAATCTGTACAGCTGACATCACGGAGGCATAAGGCTGCATTGGAAGCATCAGTTTTGAAGTGGCAGCGTAGTCACTCTCCCTCAGGGTGCCAAACAAAGGCCAGTATGAATGCCAGGGCCGAGGTAAGCTCCAAACTCCTATGCCAAGCATTCCCTGATAATCTTGGGATAGTGGCCTTTGTGTGCCAAAAGCTCAAATTCTTCTTCATGGCTTCCTCCTCTTAGGAACTTGAACTTCCATCAGTGCCAGAGTCTGATGGCACAGCAGCAGCATCTGGTGGGAGGGGCATAGGAAGGAGGGTGTAGTGGGGGCAGGCCGCCCTGGGTGTCATCCCAGAGGAGTGTGACAAAATCCCCCCTGGCGGATCATTGCCACACCACAATTGGCCCCATGGGTGGGTCACCCCGCCCGTGGGTGCATGTTATGTGCGCTGCTCCGCTGCTGCCTGGTGGAGGATGAAGACATGATCCCACTTTCCCCACCCCTTTCCAAGGGTTCATGGGACAGCTTTTATCCCATCAGCCCATCACATGGACAAGATATTGGGCAAAGCCTTGCCCAGCATTTTACTGCAATCTATGGTCGCAACACTGCCAGGCAAAGGCCTCCCACACTTACTGGGTGTGGAATAAGGTTTATGGGCAGTTTTGTTTTTGCAGTTCCAGTTTAGTAACAAAGTTTGGGATGCTTCCAGCCAGATTCCTACAGAGGTGCTTCCATTTTGATGACATATTTGACATGACCACCACCAGCAGTAGTTGTTGTTTATTAAAAAAGAAGTTTTTCACTAACTTTGAGTGGCACAGTTTCATTATATATATTTTTTCCCTGACTGTATTATTAATTGTGTTTATGACCTGGGGAAAAAATCCACTTGGGATTTGGCAATATTGATCATGAAACCTAGGAATTTGCGATGATTACAGGGCTCCGAGTGAACTCAGAGGATTATGCTATGCAAGTAATCACTTGCAGCAGTTCAGCAAAACAACAGTCCACGTTGTGTGCCATATCTCAGAATTAGTCGCTGTCCTGATCAAAGTCCCAATCCAGCACTTGAGAGTGGCCCCTACCCTACCCAACCCAAGACCAACCTGCATCTGGGCCCCAAACCAAGTCAGGGGACTTGCTCAGTCTTTAATTAGTTAAACCTGCAGTCGGGAGGGGGAAAGAAACCAGGGTCAGGCTGCCTGCCTGTGTCTTCACTCCCTCCTTGCCACCCACCTGCCAACCTCAGGGCAGCCCTCGATCTCTCTGGGTGGGCACAATACAGGGCTGCCTCAACACACTCAGGCCAAATCCCGGCTCAACACATTGGCCCCATTTTGTCTGGAATATGAGATTTGACCAGAATCCATGCACAGACCTAGATTATACATCCCACAATTAACTCAGGAGAGTACTAACATGCTCCTGTGACATTCAGAGTTGTGTGCTCTGTATAAATCAGCAGGTGATGTTTTTCACCTCCAATATTTGAAGATTCTCGAAAAGCAGAGAACATGGCGCACAGGTAAAAAGATGGCAATCCTACTTAGTGATGCTGTGTAAATCTGTACTTTATGCTGAAGAGCTGTCTTGCAAGGAACACAGATGTTCAGTGATGATGTCATAGCTAAAAGAGCAAGATTTTATGTGTACTCAAGATCAACTAATACGGAATATTAACTTTTTAAAACCACCTTGTAATCATGGTAGTAAAAGGGGGTGGGTGATTGTGCAACTAGGTTGATTTAGGAGGAGATGGTCTTTCCAAAATCCTGGTCCTATGCTGCTTAGAACATTAAGTATCATTATGGGTACTTTGAATTGTGCCTGCAAATGTACTGGCAGCCAATGAGATCGTTCGAGCAGTGAAGTCCCCTTCTCCAGGAAACTGGCCCTGGTCCACAGCCCGACCACAGCACCCCAGGCTAGATGCGGTTTCCAAATACTTTTCAGAGACAGTCCCACATTAATGGACAAGTCCAAACTTAGTGTTCAAATTTTAAGCATTTCAGTGTGATGGGATACACCTAGGATATTTGCCTGGCTGAGTGAGAAACTTTTTGTGTTGTTGATCAGCTCTGCCTGGGTGCTTCTGGCCCCAGTGAGATGTTGATATGACATGTCAGAGACAGCAGATGCGTCCCAGATAGAGAAGAGCAGGTTTCTTTCTCTGCAGGAACTTGATTATCAGCTGCTTGCCGAAGTTTATTTCATAATTAGAAAGCTGGCTGCCAGCTTTAATTGCGCTTTCTGCTGGCTCCCTGACAATCACAGCTTTGCCTTGCCTTGTGCTTTGGGGAGTTGCCCCTTTGGGATTTGGCACAAGGTGGAAAGTACTGTGTCCAGATAAACACAGGTTGCCGTTAATACCATGTAAAATCTAAACACTGTTTACAATGCAGGACAGAAAATTGCACAGCAAAGTTTAAAATAAACTAACTAGTTGCAATACTGAATGCCAAGTACAATTATGATCGCTGGGTCTGTGACAATTGCTCCTAATTGCAACTGCACACGGCATATGTGATGACAATGAGGGCTCTCCATCAATTATCTCTAATTACAGGGTCTTGACGTGGCTTTTGCTCTGGGGAGATGCCCCTAGGAGAGAGTGCTCCAGGTGGCAAGAGCAGCATTCAGTTAGACAGTTTGACACTAGGGCACTTGCCAAGGCAGAAAGGAACTTTGATTTAATGTAGATCAGAAAATCCTTTTATGAAGGATTGCCAACCTAGATCATGGTCTCTTCTAATCCAGCTAGGCCATTCCTACAGTGACAAAAGTGCTTTATGTATGTGCAAAAGACCAAAATCATCTGCCCTGAAATGTGGGATTCTGTTGCTTTGATGCATTAGGCCAAGGCTGGGGAAGTAGCCCCAGGGACTGAACTGGACTCTCTCTGGTCCTTGAAACTCTCCCCAGGCCACAACCTGATTCACAGGCTGTATCCAGTGCTAGTTATACTCAGAGTAGACCCAGTCCCAAAAATGAGCATTATTTTCAGTGGGTCTAAGCAAACCTACTAGCATTAGATACAATCCTGAGTGTTTCTGGCTGGACGGTTTCAGAACTGTCAGGGTTCATCTTGGACTGGCAGGCTCAGTTGGAGCAGACGGGGGGTGAATTGTCATAAACTGGATTAGAGGTGGGGGGGACCTCTCCTTCACACCCCAACATTGACTGACTTGCAGGGAGCTCAATTGTACTTGGTTATGTCATGCCCGCTATTCCTGCTAAGAACTGGCTGGCATGGCCAAATCCTGCAGAAAGCAAGATGAAACTTTCAATCCTGCTTGGTTTGGGTGTGCCAGCGAGTCCCACCTGGGAACTGGCTGGGTCTTCCAAATCCTGCAGAAAGTGCCACACACACACACACACACACACACACACACCGTGCCACAGCTGATGTGAAGGAGTTCAATCCCTCCTTATTCTGAGTACGTGGAGGGCTGAGTTTTCCCTTTGGGTTGCAGACTCTTGCATTGGATAGAGTGGCTGGGAATGTCTACAATGCTGCTTATGCTCTGGCACATGCTTTGCATGTCCTACATGAATCCAGTCCCAAGCCTAGTCGTTTAGTGGAAGGAGGGAGGCTGACATTTCAAAGTTTGCAGCCATGGCAGGTAATTGCACATTGAAAGCAAAAGTCTATTTTTCAAAACTTTCAAGCATGGCATAAAATATACTTGAGTATATCCTTAAACTTTCTTGATCTTGCCTAATCATTAGAAAAACTTTAATCTTGAATCTGACTTTGCTTATTTCCATTTTTGGAAGAACATTGGGATATTATATTTCTAAATACATAATTACTGAAACTAAACAACCAACATCATAGTAGCACCTTCTTTCAGAAACATGGCACACCCTGCCACTCTAATAACATTTAAAGTTGCACAATGACTTTATAAACACTCTGTATTTTGCATCAGGATGGCAAAATATAAATCCCGGACTGTTGTGGCAAAGTTCCTTGTGGCTTGACTCTGGGCAGCTTGGCATGTCTTCATTCCAGAGCCTGGCAGCTTCTCTAGCTTCTGCCCTGAAAATCCAAGAGGAGTGGATACAAGCAGTGGAGATGGATGGGGAATACCTATCTGTGAGCAAAGCATGGTCTTCTGGGTCCATCACGGAGTGGCACCAAACATTTTGGGATTTCTGAATATCCTGAGGGTGCAGAGACAAAAATCAGAAAAAGTTTATTGACCTCAAAACATGCTCGGGGGTTTTGTGATGCACCCAGATGCCATTGTGGGAAGCAGGACACTGGACTAAATGGACAGGACAGTTAAAATATCTCTCCATAGAAATGGCAGTACTAAGAACCAATATACCTAATAATATCAAGTCACAGTGTGCCATTAAATGTAACTCTGTTGCTAAATCTGACGTAATATGAAAGCATTGTTTTATGCTGGGATTTCATCTCTTAACTTTCTTCAGATAATGTCTTGCAAAAACAACAACAACACCGCAATGAAGCTTTATTTTATTTATTTTTAAGACAACTTCACAGGGCCATTTCTCCTCAAATTACTGCGTCAGTTTCACAGTTCTTTAGCTGAATCACTGCTTCTTCCTAGCCCTACATTGCGGTTACTCACTATGACTGTGGTAATATAGTACAAACTCATGATCAGCCATGGAACACGGGGAGGGGATTTTCATACCCTGTTCCTTACTGTTCCAGTGGGTGTGGAGGGGGTCAGGGTGGGAGAAGAAGCCTCAGAAGACGGCTCCAGATACAACCTTGATCAGGAACAATTGAGAGTTAGGGAAGCTAGACATTTGCCCATTTCATTGCAGAGCTTTTAACCTTTTGTTCCCATTGTGTTTCCTTTTCTCATTCACTCAAGCTGCATAAATATATAGGGAGCATCTTGTTCAATAGCAGCGTTGGTGAGAGTGTAGCTTTTGATGAAAATGGAGAACTGATTGCAGATTTTGATGTTACGAATTGGGTCACTTTCCCCAACAGCTCTTTCGTTAGAGTAAAAGTTGGAAGATTGGCTCCTCGGGATCCTTCAGGCAAAGAGTTAACAATTAATGATGAGCAAATCGAGTGGCATAGAAGTTTTAACCAGGTGAGATGAAGCTGCAGATGCTGGAATGTATGAAATAAACAGTAATCGTTCCATTTTTAGCATCTAGGTTTCTTATTGCCTTCAGGTGCTGAATTATTCTGAGTAGCATTGCATTTTTAAACTACAGATTCTCTCCTTCTTGGTAAATCAGCTGTGGGCAGTGAGTAGGTACTACAACCAGTGCTATTTTTCTAGAAAAAGAGGCACTGGAACTCACCTTGAATGCCATCCCTGTTCTCTTTGATTTTTTTTTGATTTTTTTTATTAAAGGATTTTTTTTATAACAACAAAAACATAACAATACAATACAATAAACACAACAAACAAACAAAAAAAACAAGTACAATTTCAGATCTTGTTTTCTTATACCTTACTTCTCCGACTTCCTCATGCCTCCCTTTTCTGTATTCCAATTTCTAATCATTTATTCAGCAAATCTTCCCTTATTTTAATTTAGTTTGATCTTACTTATTCTCCTTATCTTATCCATTACTAATAGTAACCATTTATTTTCTAATCCAACATCATTTTAACTTTCATTAATTTTGTAATATTTCTTTAAATAGTCCTTAAATTTTTTCCATTCTTCTTCCGCTGCTTCTCTTCCCTGATTTCGGATTCTGCTCGTCATCTCTGCCAGGCCCATGTAGTCAATCACCTTCATCTGCCATTCTTCCAGGGTGGGTAGATCTTGTGTCTTCCAGTACTTTGCAATGAGTATTCTTGCTGCTGTTGTAGCATACATAAAAAAAGTTATATCCGTCTTTAACACCCCTTGGCCGACAATACCCAAGAGAAAGGCCTCTGGTTTCTTAGGGAAGGTATATTTAAATACCTTTTTCAGTTCATTATAGATCATTTCCCAGAATGCCTTAATCTTCGGGCACGTCCACCAGAGGTGAAAGAATGTGCCTTCCTTTTCCTTACATTTCCAACATTTATTGTCAGGCAAATGGTAAATCTTTGCGAGCTTGACTGGGGTTATGTACCACCTATAGATCATCTTCATAATATTTTCTCTTAAGGCATTACATGCCGTAAATTTCATCCTGTTCTCTTTGAAGGGCAATGGGGCCCACCTGGGCAGTGCCAGAACTGAGTTCTTGTGAGTTCTGGCTGATAAAAAGACCAGACTATAACCCAGCCTCATGCAACACATATCACATTCCCAGACCTTTAAAGCCCTAAACAGCCTCAGCCCTGTATACCCGAAGGAGCATCTCCTTCGTTCAGCCTGGACACTGAAGTCCAGTTCTGAGGATCTTCTGGCGGTTCCCTCACTGCAAAAAATGAAGTTAGGGAACCCGGCGTAAGGCCTAATCCATACTGGTGCCTGCCCAGTCAAAGAAATAAACATTTATATGACCTTCCATAAACATCTGAAGGCAACCCTGAATCAGGAAGCTTTTAATGTTTGATGTATTGTGTATTCTCTTATATTCTGTTGGAAGCCACCCAGAGTGGCTTGGGGAACCCAGTCAGATGGGCTGGGTACAAGAAATAAATTACTGTTATTATTAATGATAAGGGACTACAAACCAGAATTTGCAAAGGGTCGTGATGAGCCAAGAACCTTGTGACCCCCTCTTTGGCATACTTTCAGAACCAAACCCGTTTGTTCGCATGAAGTATGTGGGAATGCTCTGAATTAAAAAGGGAAATTACAAGGGGAAAACTATAAACAGTAATGGGGAGAAGACAAGAGTCTTTTTCACAGATGACTCATAAAACCAGGAAATTTGGGAACAGGTTTCAGCACAGTATGAAGTATTTAAACCATAGAATCATAGAATCATAGAGTTGGAAGAGACCACAAGGGCCATCGAGTCCAACCCCCTGCCAAGCAGGAAACACCATCAGAACACTCCTGACATATGGTTGTCAAGCTTCTGCTTAAAGACCTCCAAAGAAGGAAACTCCACCACACTCCTTGGCAGCAAATTCCACTGTCGAACAGCTCTTACTGTCAGGAAGTTCTTCCCAATGCTTAGGTGGAATCTTCTTTCTTGTAGTTTGGATCCATTGCTCCGTGTCCACTTCTCTGGAGCAGCAGAAAACAACCTTTCTCCCTCCTCTATGTGACATCCTTTTATATATTTGAACATGGCTATCATATCACCCCTTAACCTCCTCTTCTCCAGGCTAAACATGCCCAGCTCCCTTAGCCGTTCCTCATAAGGCATCGTTTCCAGGCCTTTGACCATTTTGGTACCCCTCCTCTGGACACGTTCCAGTTTCTCAGTGTCCTTCTTGAACTGTGGCGCCCAGAACTGGACACAGTGCTCCAGGTGAGGTCTGACCAGAGCAGAATACATTGGCACTATTACTTCCCTTGATCTAGATGCTATACTCCTATTGATGCAGCCCAGAATTGCATTGGCTTTTTTAGCTGCCGCATCACACTGTTGGCTCATGTCAAGTTTGTGGTCAACCAAGACTCCTAGATCCTTTTCACATGTACTGCTCTCAAGCCAGGTGTCACCCATCTTGTAATCTGTCAAGGTCGTTTTGAAGTGTGATCCTGTCCTCTGGGGTGTTAGCCACCCCAGTTTGGTGTCATCTGCAAATTTGATCAGGACGCCCTTGAGTCCATCATCCAAGTCATTGATAAAGATGTTGAATAAGACCGGACCCAAGACAGAACCCTGTGGCACCCCACTAGTCACTCTTCTCCAGGATGAAGAGGAACCATTGATGAGCACCCTTTGGGTTCGGTCAGTCAGCCAGTTACAAATCACTGAGTAGTAGCATATTCAAGACCGCATTTTACCAGCTTCTTTACAAGAATATCATGGGGCACCTTGTCAAATGCCTTGCTGAAATCAAGGTAGGCTACATCCACTGCGTTCCCTTCATCTACCAGACTTGTAATTCTGTCAAAAAACGAGATCAGGTTAGTCAGACATGACTTATTTTTCAGAAATCCATGCTGACTATTGGTGATCACAGCATTCCTTTCTAGGTGCTCACAGACTGTTTGCTTAATGATCTGCTCCAGAATCTTCCCTGGTATTGATGTCAGACTGACTGGGCGGTAATTATTTGGGTCCTCTCTTTTCCGCTTTTTGAAAATAGGGACAACATTTGCCCTCCTCCAGTCTGCCTGGACTTCGCCTGTTCTCCAGGAATTCTCAAAGATGACTGCCAGTGGTTCTGAGATCACATCTGCCAGTTCTTTTAATACTCTTGGATGCAGTTCATCTGGCCCTGGAGACTTGAATACATCTAAACTAGGCAAGTATTCTTGTACTATCTCCTTAGTTATTCTGGGCTGTGTTTCCTCTGCTGAATCATTTGCTCCAAATTCTTCAGGTCGGGCATTGTTTTCTTTATCGGAGAAGACTGAGGCAAAGAAGGCATTGAGGAGTTCAGCCCTTTCTGTGTCCCCTGTTTGCATTTCACCATCTTCTCCTCTGAGTGACCCCACTGTTTCTTTGTTCTTCAGCCAAGGCTATTTCTCTCCCAAGCCAGTAAAGGAGAAGGAGCCTTCAACTTGTGAATTTCATGGGATACAATGGCACATTCAGATAGGCATCAATATGCACAATTTAGTCCTCATTGCAGGTTCAAATGAAACTCAAGTTAAGCTCTTGAGTCTGAGATATCAGCTCTGTCCTCATCTGATATGGATGCCTGTCCCTCATTGGACCAAATTTTGCCCATGTCTGCAATCGGCTCAGAATCTGTCTTAGATTCTGTGAACAAATGTCTTAACTCTAGAATGTGCTTTTGAGAAATATTATTTTGCAAAGGTTAATGTGTTAAAGCTTTATTTTACAGATGAAAGAAACTCTCATACAAATTTGAACCTTTTCTACATTAATATAATAACAATATTATTATTTTTTAAGTGCTTGAAGAACTGGTGTCAATCAAAGATGTAATGATCTCCATGGCCAATTTGCCATTTCTGGTGAACTATGTATTAATGAAGAATACAGTGGTACCTCAGGTTACAGACGCTTCAGGTTACAGACACTTTGGGTTCAGACTCTGCTAACCCAGAAATAGTACCTCGGGTTAAGAACTTTGCTTCCGGGTGAGAACAGAAATTGTGTTCTGGCGGCGCGGTGGCAGCAGGACGCCCCATTAGCTAAAATGGTACCTCAGGTTAAGAACAGTTTCAGGTTAAGAACGGACCTCCGGAACGAATTAAGTTCTTAACCCAAGGTTCCTATGTACCGAGACAATGCCACTTAAACAACAACAACAACAACTATGATCTCCTTATTAAGTGTTCTTTGCTGTTCAGCTCAGGCCTCAGAATAATGATATAGCATTTGGGGAAGAAAATAGAACCCAGCAACCCAGCACCGGAGGACAAGATGGAGAAGATCTCCACAGCTACCATGTATTTTCCTTTCGAGCTCAGGTATGCTGGAACAAAGGACAGCCACACACTGCAAAACACCAACATGCTGAAGGTGATGAATTTGGCTTCATTGAAACTGTCAGGTAACTTCCTGGCAAAGAAAGCCACGGTGAAACTGGCAATGCCCAGGAAGCCCATGTATCCCAGGACAGAGTAGAACATGGAAGTGGAGCCCTCATTGCATTCCATGATGATCTCCCCATTCAGAGAGTGCATGTCTGCATCGGGGAATGGAGGAGAATGAGCCAGCCAAACCATGCAAATGGCCACTTCAATCAATGAGCCAAAAAGAACAATACCATACGCCAGTCTTTTCCCCACCCATTTCCTCATCCTGGATCCTGGTTTGGTTGCTATGAATGCTAGAACCACAGTGATGGTTTTTGCTAAAACTGTGGAAACGGACAAGGAGAAAACAATGCCAAAAGCCATTTGTCGGAGAAGACAGGTTGCCTTTCCAGGCTGCCCAATGAAGAGGAAGGAGCAGAGGAAGCAAAGAAGGAGGGAGATGAGGAGAACGTAGGTGAGGGTCCGGTTGTTGGCTTTGACCATGGGAGTGTCTTGGTGCTTCCTAAAGACTGCAAGTATTAAAACTGTGATCACAGAGAACAAAACCGCCGACACGGTGAGAAAGATTCCTAAAGGTTCTTTGTAAGAGAGGTAGCTTAGAATCCGGGGAATGCATTGGTTTTTATCCTGGTTGGGATATTGGTCTTCTGGACATATGAAACAAACATCCATGTCTGAAAAAAGGATGGCACATAGAAATGTTTCAGCTGATTCAGGGAGTAACTGAATTTGAGCAGATTAGAAGCACCTATAAGCCAGGAAATATTTGATTCAGAACTGACAACTCTCATTTATTTTCTATGTGTGTTTTGGCAAAATTTTCACCCAGCTTTAGGATTCTCCCTCCCTCCCAAAAGAGTGCTGTGGGAAGACAGTATTTCACCACATAATGGTCACATTTTTCATGCTGATTTTTCTTTACAAAAAAGGGGGGGTGCGACAATTGCGTGAGGAAGAACCTGAGGCACGACCATTATGCGAGGAAACATTTTTGATTCATGAACAGACTTCTGTTTATGTTGCTCATGGCAGCTTCACACACCCCCCCGCCCACTCCCCTTGTGCCTTTGGCTGGCACAGAAAAAGCGCGCTGAGGATGTCCTGCCACTATTATGCGGTGAATGCTCTGGAACTGATTTTAGGGAGCAAAGAAAGGGGGTGCGACTATTATGCAGTGACGACCATTATGTGGTGAAATACGGTAATAATATTAAAAGGAGAAAGAGCACCATGTGTTTGTCCATTACAATTGCCTGGTATGCAAAATTAGAAAATTCAGCCTTTAGAGCTTTATATCCATGCTAACCAGTCTCTTCAGTGGAAAGTTTTTGTCCATCAGCCCCCTATTTCTGCCCCTCCACCAGCTTTGACTTTTCCTCCTCTCCACTTATTCCTGTCTTCTCTCCTTTCAGACTCCACCCACCCGCCTGAACCTAGGCTACTGGCCACTTGTATTAAAGTTCTAGAATAATGTGTGTGCTGCAATGAAAAACCAAAAGCTTTTCTATAAATGATAGGTATTATTATTTTGTTTTATTATTATTTTGTTTTATTATTTTCGCATCTTAAAAAGTAAAGACATCACCTTGCCAACAAAGGTCCATATAGTAAAAGCTATGGTTTTCCCAGTAGTGATGTATGGAAGTGAGAGCTGGACCATCAAGAAGGCTGATCGCCGAATAATTGATGTTTTTGAATTATGGTGCTGGAGGAGACTCTTGAGAGTCCCATGGACTGCAAGAAGATCAAACGTATCCATTCTTAAGGAAATCAGCCCTGAGTGCTCACTGGAAGGACAGATCATGAAGTTGAGGCTCCAATACTTTGGCCACCTCATGAGAAGAGAAGACTCCCCGGAAAAGACCCTGATGTTGGGAAAGATGGAGGGCACAAGGAGAAGGGGACGGCAGAGGACGAGGTGGTTGGACAGTGTTCTCAAAGCTACAAACATGAGCCTGACCAAACTGCGGGAGGCAGTGGAAGACAGGAGTGCCTGGCGTGCTCTGGTCCATGGGGTCACGAAGAGTCGGACACGACTAAACGACTAAACAACAACAACATTTTTATTTTGTATGTTATGAAAATACTAGATGGGGACTAGGAACATAGGAACCCGTGCTATACCGAGTCAGATCCTTAGCATTGCTTACTGTATCTAAAGTCGAAGATTACATTTGTTCCTACTGAAATTCATTTTGTTACTTTTTGCCCAGTTTTGCAGTCTCTCTCTCTTTAAACCCTTTAGCAACTACTTACTCTGCAGGAAATGTCTACACAATGATGTCAGCCTCCAGATGGTGCAAAAGCTCTCACCTGCTCATTCTGCCAATCAGAAAACTCCCAGAGACAGGTGCTTAGACCAGAGCTAGTTGTTGACTGACTGTGGCTCCTACCTTTCTGGTTAGAGATCATCCCTTCTGGACATGGAGCACAATCATAGCAGCAAAATTTCTCTCCCTCCTTCTTTTTCCTGCTGTAACCAGGATAGCAGTTGTCATTGCACACAGAAAGAGGCACAACCTGTCCAGAAATGTGACCAGTAAGATAAGCATAATTTCCCTCACTCATGCCCTGAGCTTGGAAACATTTTCTTAGGGACAAAGTGGGTTCAGGAAGCAGTCCCTAACTTGGTTTCCCAAATCAGTTCATGAAATAATTGGCACATTGTGGCATTTAATCCAGCTTATTTCAGAAGTGATCTCTTAAGAGTTAAAAAAGATGGCATTTTTCAAGGATGAATGTATGAAATCAAATGTCTGCAAACGTAATGCTACCCAGGAGAATTGAAGAGGCAGAACTCTGCACTGGCAAAATAGGAACTACAGTGGTGCCTCGCAAGACGAAATTAATTCGTTCTGCGAGTCTCTTCGTCTTGCGGCTTTTTCGTCTTGCGAAGCACGACTATTAATGGTACTTAGCGGCTTTAAGAAAAAGGAAACAAACTCGCAAGAACTCGCAAGACGTTTTCGTCTTGCAAAGCAAGCCCATAGCGAAATTCGTCTTGCGAAGCGACTCAAAAAACGGAAAATTCTTTCATCTTATGAGTTTTTCGTCTTGCGAGGCACCACTGTATTTCCATTCATTTTATTCATTCCTGCAGCTGAAGTTTTGTCTCACCTGGTTAAAGCTTCTATGCCACACAAGTTGGTCATCATTAATCGTTAACTCTTTGCCTACCGGAGCCTGAGGATCCAGTCTTCCAACTTTGACTCTGTCAAATGATCCATTAGGGAGAGTAACCCAATTGGTAACATCAAAATCTACAATTAATTCTTGATTTGTATCAAAATATACACTCTCTCCAACACTGTTGTTGAACATGGTCTTCTTTAGAAAGCCATGGAGCTTTGGTGAAAGAGACAATGAAACACGGTGAGAATGTGAGTTACTGAGTTCTATGCTTCTCTAAAGATGGAGCGGACTTGTGTCAGATGGTATCAGATGAAGCTATTCTCCCCAGTACTAGGTATTCCCCCGCAGTCTGTAATGTTGTCTCTTTCCCCTCAATATTTAATTTAAAGCTGTCCTCATCAAGTTCATGAGACTCTTAGCAAACACATTCTGGCCAACTGCTGTGAGGTGCAATCAATCTCTTGCCAGCCGTCCTTCCTCAAGGAAGTGGAGGCCAGGTCCAAGAAGCCAAATCTTTCCTAATAACACCACCTGTCCAGCCAGTGGTTTATTTCCAGTATTTTCCCCTCTTTTCCTGGGCCACAACCTTCAACAGGAAGGAGTGATGAAAAAACCACCTGTGCCTCTAAGCCCTTCAACTTCTTACCCTGAACCTCCTAGTTCCTTGCTATATATTGAAGGCTGTCTCTGGCAGTACTGCTTGAACCATAGGGGCCAACTCCTAGGGGCCGAGGTCCCTTCAGTCCCCGCAATAAAATATTTGAGGGGGTCAGACCTCTCAAAGTTGATGGGCATTGCATGTCAAATATGTGCATGTGCCACATCTTGTGATCAGTTATGTGGTGCTGGGCTTACCTGCCCCCTAATATTGTATTCAAGTTGCACCCCTGGTTTTTACCCCCGTGAATCAGAAGGAAGGGGAGTGTGGTCTGTCTTTGTAAGGTGTGACAACTTCTCTGTCACGTC
Organism: Podarcis raffonei; assembly: GCF_027172205.1. Lineage (NCBI taxonomy): Eukaryota > Metazoa > Chordata > Lepidosauria > Squamata > Lacertidae > Podarcis > Podarcis raffonei. The sequence goes on from NC_070615.1 coordinate 53,570,371, forward strand.
ATGCATCTTTGCACCTAAGAGACAGCGCACTTCATGGGACTTCCTGTTATCTCTCTATACTGCTGCTTTTGTCCCCGTCAGTAGGGGGTCCCCTACTATCCCCACATGTCTCTTTCTCCTCTGTACACCATAGGAGCCAACTCTAAAGCAAGGAGCAGGACACCCTGCAGTGGGGAACCTTCTGCTTCCCCGATATTGGAGACCCCTGCTTTTCCTGAGTAGAGCTATTGGGAACCTCCCATGGCTGCTGGGATGCTACCTTTGTCACACTGACATGATCTCACATTCTTCCAGGGATTCGCCTCCTGCACTGGGTGATCTTTCTCCTCCCGAGGGGCACCCCCTGTGTCACTGTCCCAGGACAGTCCACTCTGTTTTATCAATGAATTCCTCATTTTGCCTGATGACTTGAAGTGTGGATATGTGAGCCTCAAGCTATAGTACCTTCCCTTACAGGAAGGAAAGCAGCCTGCACTTGCTTCAGGTGTAGTTTTGCACATTTTCAGGCAGGAAGGCAAACATGGCACAGGGACTGCAGGTCATTGCAACCTCCATGTCTCTTGGTTCTAAGCACATGGTGAGACAAGCCTCCCCTCAAACTCTCTTGCTAAATGCCCTCACAAATGCCCCTGGTTACAAATTCACGAACTCCCAGAGTCTGCAAGCAGCTAAGGAGAACTGCTGCCGGCAGAGAACTCCTTGCCCAGCCCACTTCTTCATGCAGCCCGTCTTCCTCTCAGATCATGTGCTTTAGCAGAGCATGCAGCCAAGCACACCAAGAGCCACAAACCAGTTCACAACAGAGCCTCCAAACAGCTCAGACAAGAAACCAGCCTGAATCCTAAAGAAACAGGCTCACCCTCCTCTTTACAAGCTCCTGGTTAAGTTTATATGGCAGTAAGTCTCATTCCATGAACTTCTGATGAGATGCACATAGGACTCCCCTCAAAAAGCAAAATAAAACACTGGGATGGGTGCCCTTAAATCTTTGCATCTACTTTAAAATTAAGCACATTTGGGTTTGGGTTGTTGTTGGTTTTTTGGTTTTTTTATAAGGTATTATTATTTTTACCTTAGATGTTTAGCCCACTGTTCCCTTATAGGAGGATTATTTGATTGTATTGCATCCTTCCTAACCTGCTGAAGGAATGATCTGCTGACTCTGTAAATGCAGATTATTTTCTGTGGATACTCAACTGTTGCCTAATATAATGGTGGCCCCCAGTCAGGGCCTAAGGAGGAATCCATCTTTTTAATGGGCACATAGATTCAGAATACCACAGGTACCTGGGAACTGGGGGGAATCAGTTGTTGTTCATTCCAATTATTTTCTGCAAATATAGTCATTTCTCCACCCCCACTCCAACCACCAAAAGGAAACACCCAGATTCCATTTGGGTAAAACACATGAGAAATTGCATTCATCAGTTCAGTACAGCCTGAATGCAATATGTTTTGTTTTATGACACAGTTGCTAGATCTCAGCAAAGAGGTGGAATTACCTGCCATGGCTGTATATTGTGAAATGCCGCCCTCTCTCCTTTTACTAATATATCATATTTTGATGTGAACATATACGTGGCATGCAGAGCATGCGCCACAGCATAAGCAGCATTGTAGATATTGTAGCTGTGGCCGGTCATACGCATTTCAAAGAAAGTATGAAGAAGGCTCTCCAACTTCTCTTGGCCTGTGCAGGTCTCCATGCTTTCCACATTCCCAGTGGAATCTCTTAATGAGCAGCTGAATGCCTGCTCCCAGAAATTCTGAATGAAACCATCTCCTTTTGCCCAAAAGGGTTTTATCCTCCCAACAAATGTTTGGAAGCCAGGGGGCTCCTTTGAATGAACTGTGAAGGATAGGGCACCATGAAAGCTTTCTATATCCCAAAGTCTTTGAATTGATATTGAAGGGAAATCCCATTGGGATGTAACAATCCAGACTTTACCCACAGGTGGCAATCCATGCATTGTTGCAAAAAACAGTAACGTTCTTAAAACTTGGAGGGAGGGCTTTTCTCCATATACAACACATGCATTGGTTTTTCCATCCATTAAAACTTGATATTTGTCCAGCTGTTTTAAAACCATGTCTATCAACTCTTCCATATAAGTTCTCTTTGCTGTTCTAAATACGAAGGCACAACAGATGCCGTTTTGGGATAACATTGACTCCATTGTTTCCAAAAACTGATCCGCATTGTCATCATCCACAGCAACAAGACCAATCCATGTCCATCTGAAATGGTGAAGTAATCGGACAACCCCCTTGTACTGATGGGTTTCATGTGGAACCATCTTGTACAAGGAAGAGAACAGGACTTTGTCATTCTGCACTGGGGAAATTGACCCATATGTAAGCTGAAAAGAAATATATAACAATTCATCGCATGGACTATAGAGCATTACAATATCAGCCATCCTTCTAAAATGCCCATATCTCCATGCTTGGGTCTCACCTGTGGCATCTTGTAGATGGCAGAAATGGTGGCCACATTGGCAGAAGTTTCAGAAGCCAGCGCCCCAATGAGAGCAATGAGGTTGCTCCAGGCATCACACTGGAAGTTGGGAACAAGCCTATACTGCCTGGTAAGCAGGTTCAAGGTGGCCTTATAAGTCATTCTTGCTACATAGTAGCTGTTGAGAATGTGGAATCCCAAGGATATATTTGGAAGGATTTGGGGGTTCTCATTAATCTCTTTGATGGCAAAAACCAAGGCCAGAATATGCTGGTAGTTCTTTGGCACGGAACTGCAATGGGAATGGTTGACTATTAACCAAAGAAAATAGTGCCGGCATTTATTTCTCAGGTAATTGTAAAGAGAGTTACTGGCTATTTAATCAAACAAGCAAAAAAGGATTTCTCCTTTCATGGTCACACTTCTGTCTACTTTGATGATTATGGCAGAACTTAATGCAAAAACAGAATAAGAAACGGGTGCATGTGCTCCTTTTGGAGCCTACGAGGGCACTAGCAGGAGCAAATGTGTTGGCTCCACTTCCCTCCATGCCCTCAATTGCACCTTGAGTTAGAACCATCTGTATTCATGAATGCTTTCCCTGTTAGCAACCCCCTTCACTGGAGAACCCTGCTTTTCCTGAGCAGAGCTATGAGCAAGCTCCCATGACTGCTGGAATTCCACCTTCCTCTGCTGTTGCTCTGCTGAATGATCTGAACTTGTCATAATACTGAAAGGAAAGGGAAAGAGTCTTCCTTACACTGGTTTGCCAATCAATGTCTGGGTGGGCCGTTCCATGAAAGAGGGACTGCGGTGAAAGACAAAGACCTGGGAAGCAATCTCTCCAATTACAAAGTCTCCTGGCTGATAAAATTGATGAGGTATAGGAAGAAGATCGTCAGATATACTGCAGTTAATGGAATGGGTTTGGCATACAGAGTAAGGCAGCAGCAGAAGGGAGAGGTGGACTGTCAGCATGATCCTGTGGACCTCAGCCTGTTCTTTCCACAGCATCTTCTGTCTGAATCCTCACTTTCTCTTCCTTCGGAGAAAGGGAAGAAGTTGAACTCAAGGTGCTTTTCTTTTAAAAAGACTCAGAGGCAGCAGTACAGCTTGAGGGTGAAAATAAATGGAACCTTAAAGTTTGTAAATAGACAATTTCACATATGGGGGGGGGGGGGAATCCTATGGTACTAAATCAGACAGAATCATTGACAACAGGACATGCACTGTAAAATCTTTACCCTGAAAGCTCACAAACAGATATTGCAGTGAAGCAGATTTATTTCCTTCTGCCCATGTTATGGAATCCAGTTTTTCACACTTTGAAATATGGAAGTGGAGGACTATATTATAATAGGTGTTCTTTGAAGGTAACCTGAAATATGCCCTGCCTGTCCTCAGATCCCCAGCAATGACCTACATGTTTGTGTTTTTAAGCATCTGTTTTTTCTTATGGTTGATCTTGCAAGGCTATCCATTGAATAACAAGAAGAAAACATATTATTTAAAAATGGTTGGGAAGATAATCACCTCCCTGGTGTCTTGGCCTGTGAGATGGCATCACACATGAGAATATGATGAGTGGAATTGTTTTCTTTTATCAAATGTTTATTAATTATAATCCTCTCTTTTGAAGGGGATCAGGATGAAAGTAATACTATCCATCATAGCAAAAGCCAAAATTTACCACTGGCAGTCATATCACAAGATGTGTGTAAAGCCTTTGATAGAATCAACTGACAAGAAAGGGTTCTTGTCAAAAATGAATATGGGACAATATTTTATGAATTCTATTGTGAGACTATACCAAAACTCATATGCTCAGGTTGCCGTAAATGGTATAGATTCTAAAGCTTTCTCTATTGCAAGAGGGGTGTGAAAGAGATGCCCTCTGTCGCCCCTCTTGTTTGCCCTCTCAATTGAACCACTAGCCATCTCCACTGGAAACAATTTGGAGATAAAAGGAGCAGAAATAAAAAAGAGAAATGCATAAAACACGTTTTTCAGATCCTGTATATAGAGCATATCCCTTTCTACCCTCCTCACTCACTAAAACCCATACAAAAAAAGTGAACCATTTTCCCTCACTACTCTAAATGTGTGGAAATCAAAGTTTTAAAAACCAGTTCCCCCAGTATCTCCCCTTATCCCTCTTCGCTTTCACCCATCTATTAAAGAAGCAGGGCAATACTTAGATTGGAATGGTTGGGAACAAGTGTGTCTTTATAGATTAAAAGATTTCTATGCAAACAGTGTTGTTGTTTAGTCGTTTAGTCATGTCCGACTCTTCGTTACCCTATGGACCAGAGCACGCCAGGCACTCCTGTCTTCATGCAAACCGTATCCCCCTACAAAAAGCAGAATTCATAACTGCCATACTACTCAAGCAAACAGGAAACTAACTGCAATAGAGCACATCTTTGTTAACTTCTCTCCACTCTCTAAGGGCATAGCTTCCTCAATTTATAAAGCTCTAGGAACACTAGAATGTTGTACACAAAAATGCCATGGAAATGGACCTAGATTTGTAAAAATAAGGGAAGCCTCATTAAAACTTCTGCATAGATAGCATTATACACCGGTGAGGCTATCCTGAATATGTAAGGATGTCAATCCCAATTATTGGAGGGGAAGCGTAGTCAAAGGTTCATATTTCCATATGTGGTGGTGTTGTGGCATCATCAAACGCTTCTGGAATGCTGTTGTCAAAGAAATAAGCTTGATATACAACAAAACAATTGAAATATCCCCTGCACTAGCACTACTTGGGCTTCGGATCCTGTCTGCTGATGATTTCCCTAAAGATGACCTCTTAGCCTTTCTATTGACTGCTGCTTGTATGGAGATAGCCACATGTTGGAAAACCAGTGATGGGCCAAACAGTGATTCTTGGTATAACAGAGTATGGTCAATAGCATTGGCTGAGAAACTAATATGCCTGGCGAGAGCAGCAAAGGCAAACACAATCCATATTTGTTCTCTTAATTTGAATTTATTGCAAGCAGGACATTTATCAACTATTTACACTTTGACCAAAGTGGGTCATATTATAGAACAGTGTCACTCATTTATATCTCAGTGGCTCCTCGGCCTGCAGAGGTTAAGAGATTGCAGGGAAGCATACTGGAGATGGAAAAGTTGGAGATCTCAGCCCCTCATGTTTCATTTTGAGAGCAAGAGGGAATGTCACCTTCCTTTCTTGTTCCTTGATCAGTTCAGTGCAGAAGTAGCAGCTGAGCTGCAACCTTGGGAAGAGGAGGCAGAGAAGGAGATGACTTCAGCAAAGGATTGGCTTCCAGAAATATTTCTTCAAACCATGAACATTTTCTTCAAGGCTTCCTTCTGAACTAGGCTAGAATCCCCAAGTTCTACACCTTTTTCATGCTTACGACTAGGCTAGCTTATTTCAGGTGCTCATTCCTCACACAACTGGAGTGATCTGACGGGGGGAGCTGGTGGCTCCATCCTCTGCATTTCGATCTTCTGGGCCACCTGTGTCTCCCTCCAGATTTTAGGGTCTGAATGAAGTGCTCTAAGCTGTACTAAAATGTGACAGAAGTAGAGAAGGCTCCCTCTTACAGGTATCCAACCCAGAATATGTGGAGGAAACATGGAACAAGTGACTCGGGTGTGACAAATGCCCATGGACCCAACTGGCCCTTGCATACTCTCCTCAACACATAATTCTAACCATTTGACAGTTTTATGTTCTTATGTCATGACATTCATGTTGATAATACTGCATAAGCAAATACTTATGTGGGGATTGGTTTTGTTTTGGTGTAATTGTTTTTTGTTTGTTTGTTTGTTTGCTTTTATATTTTGTAAATGGAGGCGAGTATGAGGCTTGGGATTCCTACTGTGGAGGGGCGAGGGAGGTATGGCGGTGGGGGCAGATGTCATAGGCGAAGGGGATTGAGATATGGATATGCTCGTACCCCTTCCAATCTGCGCCCCATCCCGAGAGGATTACTCACCTCCGCCACTGGTGATGTGCAATGCCAGGTCTATAGGCAACAAAACCGCCACCCTGCGAGATTTCTTCATCTCGCAGGGGGTTGACCTGGCTTGTGTGACAGAGACCTGGGTGCCCGAAGGGGATACTGTTACCTTACGAGAGATGGCACCCCTGGGTTTCTCCGTCCTCCACCAGTCGCGGACTGTGGGCCGGGGGGGAGGAGTGGCATTTTTAATAATAATAATAATAATAATAATAATAATAATAATAATAATAATAAAATTTATTTATATCCCGCCCTCCCCAGCCGAAGCTGGGCTCAGGGCGGCTAACAACAATCAAATAATCAAACAGTCAAATAATCAAACATTCTAAAAATATTTCATTATAAAAATTAATTAAAATCAAGTTGATGGCAACCGATTAAGCAAAATTCTGTGCAGGTTGCTGGAGGAGGGAGTCAGGCTGCGCCCTGACCAAAGGCCTGGTGGAACAACTCTGTCTTGCAGGCCCTGCAGAAAGATGTCAGGTCCCGCAGGGCCCTAGTCTCTAATCCGGGAAGATTGTTCTTTCAGGGTTCTACCATCGCCATCGATCCCCAGCATTGAATGTGTTGGCCTAGTGTGGGGCTCTGAGGTGAGCTTGGCTGTCTGGCTGGTGTACCGGCCACCTAGCGCAACAGCAGCCACCCTGTCAGGCCTGCTGGAGGCGGTGGCCGGCTGGGCCTTGGAGCTCCCTAACCTATTGGTATTGGGGGACTTCAACATCCATGCTGATGCCACTCCCTCCTCACAGGCTCTGGACCTGGTGTCTTCCATGGCGACACTAGGGCTCTCCCAGTTTGTTTCGGGCCACACACATCAAACAGGCCACACGCTGGATTTGATCTTTGGTGTAGGTATAGATGTGATCATGTCTCCTTCGATGAAGGTGCCATGGTCTGATCACTACGCCCTGAAAGCCAGGATTGACTTTCCACCCCCACCCTGCTTAGGTGGCGAGCCGATTTGGGCTCACCCACAGAGGTGATGGACCCTGATAGATTCCGTCAAGCCTTGCGGGACCTTGCTCCCCCTGGTGACTCATTGACTGAGCTTGTTGAGGGATGGAATACCCATCTCCTGGCAGCCATCAATGAGATCGCACCTAAGCGCCTGCTGCGACCCCACAGAAACCGGGCTCCCTGGTTTACCGAGGAGCTCCGGAAAATGAAGCGGGACCTCAGATGGCTAGAGCAAGTATGGCGGGGTGCCCGTGACGGAGCTTCAAGAACATCTTATAGGGTTTTTATGAAAACCTACGAGATGGCAGTGAAGGCCGCTAAGAAGTCCTACTTCTCGGCCTCCATTGCATCCGCTAGCTCTCGCCCGGCGCAATTATTTAGTATAATTTGGTCTTTAACGTCCCTCGAAGGACAGCCAAATTTAAATAACAATTTGACACACAGCTGTGAAGCATTTGCGAACTTTTTTGCGGAGAAGGTCCTGTTGTTCCGCCACGACCTCCCTGCCAATTTGGATACAATAAAGGAACTGGAGGCCCCTCGACTGTCCTCGGGTCCAGTATTGGACCACTTTGACCGGATATCCCCAGCCGATGTGGACAGACTCCTCTGAGCTGGAAAGCCCACCACTTGTCCTCTCGACCCGTGCCCGTCCTGGCTGATTAGAGCGTGTCCAGACGAGGTGCGGGCCCCCCTGGGGGATATCATCAATTTGTCCCTTGGCACCGGGACATTCCCAGGGGAACTGAAGGAGGCAGTGGTGCGCCCACTCTTAAAGAAAACATCATTAGATCCCTTAGATCTATCCAATTACCGCCCGGTTTCGAATCTTCCATTCCTGGGTAAGGTGATTGAGAGAGCGGTTGCTGAACAGCTTTGTAGGTTTCTGGAGGAAACATCGGCTCTGGATCCATTCCAGTCCGGCTTCCGCGCGGGTCATGGGACCGAGACGGCTCTGGTTGCCCTAACAGATGATCTTCGTAGACAGCTGGATTGAGGCGGGTCGGGCTGCTGATTCTTCTAGATCTGTCAGCAGCTTTCGACATGGTCGATCACGAACTCGTGGACCACCGCCTTGCCGACGTGGGGATCCAGGGCACAGTCCTTCAATGGCTGTGCTTGTTTCTCTCCAGAGGGTGGTGCTTGGGGGGGAATTGTCATCGCGCCACTCCTTGGTGTGTGGAGTGCCTCAGGGTGCGATTCTCTCCCCGATGCTTTTAAACATCTTTATGCGCCCCCTCGCCCAGCTTGTCCGGAGTTTTGGGATGGGCTGCCATCAGTATGCTGATGACACCCAACTCTATCTGTTGATGGATGGCCATCCTGACTCGGCCCCAGACACACTGATCAGATGCTTGGAAGCTGTGGCTGGATGGTTACGTGGGAGGCAGTTGAAGTTAAATCCTTCGAAGACAGATGTCCTTTGGCTGGGACGGGACGATAGGGGATTGAGGGGGCAACTCCCATCTCTCGCGGGGGTGCAATTAGTGCCAGCACCGTCCGTTAAGAGTTTGGGTGTAATCTTTGATACCTCCCTCTCCATGGAGGCGCAGATTGCAGCTATAACAAAGGCGGCATTTTTTCATCTCCGCCAAGCTAAGCAGTTGGCTCCTTACCTCTCTCGCCCTGACCTAGCCACTGTGATCCACGCGACGGTCACCTCCAGACTGGATTATTGTAACTCGCTGTACGTGGGGCTGCCCTTGAGACTGACCCAGAAACTCCAGCGGGTGCAGAATGCCGCAGTGAGACTCCTTACGGGGTCTTCGCTGCGAGATCACATTCATCCGGTGCTATACCAGCTGCACTGGCTTCCGGTGGAGTACAGGATCAGGTTTAAGGTGCTGGTTTTAACCTTCAAAGCCCTATACGGCCTAGGACCCTTGTACCTACAGGACCGCCTCTCCTGGTATGCCCCACAGAGGAACTTACGGTCTTCAAATAAAAACATCTTGAAGGTCCCAGGCCACAGAGAGGTTAGGCTGGCCTCAACTAGAGCCAGGGCTTTTTTGGCTGCGGCTCCAACCTGGTGGAACACTCTGTCACAAGAGACTAGGGCCCTGCAGGACTTGACATCTTTCCGCAGGGCCTGCAAGACAGAGCTGTTCCACCAGGCCTTTGGTCAGGGCGCAGCCTGACTCCCTCCTTTGGCAATCTTTACAAAACTTTAGTTTATGGTTGCCATCAATTTTGATTTTAATTAATTTTTATAATGTTTTTATAATGTTTTTATAATGTTGCACTACTTGAGTGTTGTTAGCCGCCCTGAGCCCGGCTTCGGCTGGGGAGGGCGGGATATACCGTATTTTTTGCTCTATAAGACTCAATTTTCCTCCTCCAAAAACTAGGTGCGTCTTGTGGTCTGGTGCGTCTTATAGAGCGAAAAATACGGTAAATAAAATTTTTTATTCTTATTCTTATTCTTCTTCTTATTATTATTACTTTTGATAATAACACAATACACAAATAACAATGAATGGGGCAAACAATTCAAAGAGATGAACCCATAATCACAATGCATCTGAACCTTGAATTTCCCTAGGCTGTGTTTGTACCTTTAGCTCTAGGCCTTCACATTTTGGGGGGAAATGAAGGCTTGCTGGGTTATGGCCAATATCAGGGATGTGTAGATGAATTTCCTCTAGTTCTGGGCAGGTGAAGTTTGGACCTTCTGAGCTAAGTGCCTCCTCCTGCTAATTACTCTTCAAAAGAAATAATAAGATTCATAGGATTCCAAGTTGGGAGGAAGACTCCTCACAGGTTCATCATGCATGATGCAACTTCCAAAGGAAGGAACACCCTGGGGAACAGATAATCCTCCCCATCATTAGCAGAATTGCTAGTTTCCATCCTGAAAAACACAAAGTGCTTCCAGAGCTCTTCAGCTACATCAACAATCACCATCTCAAGTTATAAAGATCTCACATTATTTAGAACTAGATTTGGGTCTAGGCAGGACTCTGTATCATTCCTGTTATGATCATTTCCCCTCTGTTTCTTTGAGCATTTGTCTTTGGCCACTGGAAAATTGGACCTCATTCTGTGGCTCTTAATTAACACACATATCCAAGCAAACTGCTTCATCCTAACTGACCCCACTTTCTTTTGGACAAACTGATTTGCAAGGTTGCACCATTTCCCCCTCTTTATACACCAGTGCTGTGATAACTGTTGCTCTGTATGAGGATTTTTAAAACAAAAAGAATTATTTTAGATGTTGTTGAGGTCAATCCTGATGAAAGTGGTATGTGATGCTGCAGAGGCAAAGATGGGAGGCTGCATTTCATGGCTCTGTTCTTCCAACAGAATCATGCTGGTTGCAATGCTTCTGCTTGTCTTGCTGTGTCATGTTGTGGGCCAGAAACATTCCATTAACTGTAGCATACAAGATGATCCCCTCCCGATCCCTCATGAATTTTACCATCCTGGAGACCTGGTCATTGGAGAGATTGTTTCTCAGGTCTTCTTCCTCCATAATCTCCTCTCTTTCCTGAAACAGCCGACACAGATTGTGATTAATGAGCCGATGTAAGACACCATCTCTCCCTCTCACTCATGCTGCTTATTTAATAAGTTCCAAGTATAGTTGCTGAGAACTTATATTTAAGGAACAATTGGGTTTGTTCATTTCTGGAGTGAGAAAAGTGGCACCTACAGCATATTGGGGGCACAAAGCATTCATAGTTTTCTCTCAAAAGTGTTCTTGAAATGTATGGAAGTTGTGCACTGTATTGGAATTAGGTTGGTGTTTGTGCTGGGAAACTGAGGCACTCTGCTCAAGAGAAATGAGCAAAACCAGAAATAATAGAGGGAACAAAGGGGCAGTGGAAATCCCCCCCAAATGCATAATGAAGGCGGCTTATCGAAGGTTATGGTTAGCTCCTACATAAAGGTGAGTCAAGCTGGGAGCAAACAGGTCATCAAGCTGTATATGTGACAGTATAAAACCATATGTGTAACCTGCAGCCCCCGTAGTCTCTTGTCTGCGCCATGAGATGGATAGGCCACCATTCTTGCATAAGAATAAAGCCTTTTTGCTTTGCTACCCATTGCCTGATGATAGTCTCTGCCACACAACAAATCTCAATGTGGCCGAGTCTCACAAGAGCACTTCCACCAGCCTTGCACAGAATATCTACATGGAGGATTTTGCTCCAGCAAGCTCCTTCAATGAAGACAGGAGTGAGGAAGCATAACTAAATCTGGGTGATATTAAAGCTAGTTATTCCCTCCCGCTGTCAAATATTTTATTGCTTTAAGTACACTGGAGATGAACCAGCAATCAAATATGATGAGAGAATGTGTTGGCTAGATGCATTTGGAAATATAGTCTGGACCCCTCTGTATAGAATGAAGTAACGAGATTGTCAGCGGAGAGTTGGCAAAAGGGTCTGATTCTATATTACTTCTCGTCTTATAGTTTCCTTTTAAAATACTAGGAAACACATCATCCCTGAAACACAGTCCTAAACTGGAACCGAGGAAGGAAATAATGATCAAATGGGGAGGGGGGAACCTGGGAAAGTGTGTGCCCATAGTGGCATGAGAAAAGTTAGGATATAGGAATCACATAGGTTCTCTCTATACACGAATTTAAGGGGAAATTGTGCTAAGGTAATGGTGCAATGAGTTAAAACAATAATAAATAGAATAAATAGGAATTAAAGTGATTTTGGGAAATGCCCTTCAGAGAAAGAGTTTTCTTGTTTCCTCAGCATATGCAGGCTCTCATATGACCTCCCAGGGGATTTGGACTAGCAAAGTTGAGAAAGAATCTAGACTGAAAAACTAAGAGAGCCATCACTTGTCACTATATTGAGTTTTGTAGGTCCTGAAGATATTTTTTAATGGGTTTAAAAATCCAGCTGATAAACCTCCTTACAAACACCTACATATGGTCAAAATATAGATTCTAAGATGCTTGGGCCCCAGACTTTTTGACCCCCGTTTTTATTTCATCATTCATATTACTAATACTGCATAAATGAATTCTTTTGACCATAAGAAATTATAGGTAAAAAATATTAGAACAGATTTGTTAAAGGAGATGGTCCCATCATCATGATGAAACTGGGCCTCAAATTTCCCCATTGAATAGAACCTCAAATTTCCCCAGACTGTGATTCTACCTTAAAATCTGGGCTTTCACATTATAGCAAAAATGAAGACTTGTTGGGCAATGCCTAATATCAGGGATGTGTAGTTAAATTTACTCTAACTTGAGGAGAGGCAGCTTGGACCTACTGAGCTAAGTGTCACATATTCCTAACTATTCTTCAAAAGAGAAAATATGAGTTGTAGGACTCCAGGGAGGCGAAGTGGGTGGAGTCCTCACAGGTTCAATAAAAATGCAACTTCAAAAACAAGGGGCACCCTGGGGAATAGTCACCCCTATCATTACCAGAATTGCTGGTTTCCATCCGATTGACAACAAAAAGTGCTTCCAGGGATCTTTAGCACATCTAACATCAGTTTCTGAAAGAAGTTACAAAAGCCTCATATTATTTTAGAACAAGAGATAGGCGAGATTCTGTATAATTCAATAATCATTATTCCCACTTCATATCTTGATGTATTTCTCTTTGGCTGCTGTATCTTCCACTTCCCAGATTTTATTTGAAATCCTGTTTTGGCATTATTTCTGTTCCTTTGCACAAACTGATTTGCAAAGTTTGACCCTTTCTGCCTGCTTTTACATCAGGGCATTGATAACTTTCCCTGTATATGAGGTATTTCCCCTTTTAAAAGTAATTACCACTCACCCCTAAAGAATAAAGTCAACAGAAAAATGATTTGATCCACATTATTTTCATGAAAGCTAGCTCCTGCTGAAATCAATCCTGATCAAAGCCACATGCAATTCTGCAGAGGGAAACATGGGAAGCTGCTTTTCGTGGGAAGACCCTTTCCACAGAAGAATCCTGCTGGTTGTGATATTGCTGCTTGTGCTGCTGTGTCATAGTGTTTGCCAGGCATATTCCATGAATTGCAGCATACGTGACGATCCTCTCCCTATTCCTCATGAGTTTTACCTGCCGGGAGACCTGGTCATCAGTGAAATTGTTTCTCAGGTCTTCTTGCTCTACAATCTCCTCTCTTTCATGGAACAGCCGACACAGATTGTGATTGATGAGCCAATGTAAGTCTCTCTCTCTCTCTCTCTCTCTCTCTCTCTCTCTCTCTCTCTCTCTCTCTCATTCTCTCTCTCTCTCATAAACACACACACACACTTGTTGCAAAGTATGTTCAGAATATAATTACTGGGAATATGTCTTTAAGGAAAAGGTTCATTTTTGGAGTGAGAAAAGTGTCATTTCAGAAGCTTGTTCATATCTATTTAGCCTTCCACATTATACTGTTAACACAAAGCATTAGTGAGTTTTCTCACACAAGTGCCATTGAAGTGTAAGGATCTTCAGTGCTTCCACTGGGCTATTTGTGACTCTAGGTGGAGGAATTTGCATGTATTTGTTTTTCTCCACACTACTTCTTCTTACTCTTTGTTCCCTACCATCCTTGGCCTTCATCTGTATCCCATCCCATTGTCTTTCAGTCATCTGATCTTTTAAATTTTCATTTCATATTATTTTGGTCTAGGTATACCACCCTATTCCATCCTTCCTCTTGATTTCTTCCTGCCCTTCCTTCAGCCTACTCCAAATACATTGGACCCAAAATCAAATCTGATGATAGTATGTGTATGAGAGGAGCATTTGGAAATATTCTCTGGATGCCTCTTCTGGTGCATTTAAATAGGTAGAGGTAATATATTATGGGGTGTGTGTGCGTATAATTTTTAAATTGGTCATAAGACATATTGTATTACATTGTTTGCAAATATATAGACTTCCAGTTGTACCTCTCACTTGCTGTCTTCTCTGATTTCATCACTAAGTGGGAGACGCTCTTCAGTTACCTTGCTATATCCAGATAATAAATAATCCCTTCTTACTTACTTGATGCAATTTCATCTTATTTATTGTTTGATTGTAATAACTGAAAGATGAGCTGAGAGATGAAGAGGACACACATATTTTTCTTGCTTCTCTCGGTATTTGTGTCATCTACTACTTTTATTACAGTTCAGTGCCAAAGAACTACCAGCACATCCTGGCCTTAGCATTTGCTGTCAAAGAGATCAATGAAAATCCCAACATTTTATCGAATCTCTCTCTGGGATTTCACACCCTCAATAGCTACTACACTGCAAAGACGACCTACAAGGCCACCCTCAGCCTCTTTTCTGCACAGCGTCGCTTTGTCCCCAACTTCAAGTGTCACAACCACAAGAACCTGATAGCTCTGATTGGAGGATGCATCTCTGAAATCTCTGCCAACGTGGCCGTCATTTCAGCCATCTACAAGACTCCACAGGTAAGCTGTGTGCAAGCAAGTACAGATAGTTCAGAGTTGTGGCACAATATCATGATTTCAAAAACATGGCCTGTGATATTTTGGATAGCCAACTGGTTAAATGCAGTCCAAGTGATAATCCTATCAGGTTTATTCACAGCTCATTGGAAATGGTGCTGATCATGAAGGTAAATCAGACTTGAGATAAATTTGCAGTGAAGTGGCTCAGGGCTTTGTCACTCCAGAGCTGGGAACTCTCAGGATGCTGTGGGACACAGAGGCTGGGGAGAACTCTTCTGAGGGAAAGATGTGGGGCTCTGCAGAGAAACCCAGGACAACCAAATATCTGGAGGAATCAGCAATGGTCCTAAGGCCACCTCAAGTCCCTGTTCAAATCAATGACCCACTTGGCCCACTAATTGCCTCCTTCCCAATTTTAAAGCCTTGTCTTATTCCCCAATTTCCCCCTTTGTCTCATGGACCTAAAGTTGGATAGTGGCAGCTAGAGATGGAAAATTTCTTAAAATCAATCAGAAGAGGGAAGTTTGAGGAAGTTTCAAACTTTTTTGCAGAAGCCGATCTCATGCCTCACGGGCAAGAGCTTGGGAACAGTCTTCAATACTGATCTTTCGATAAACTTCTCACTCCAGAGTTCTCTCTTTTTTTTTAAATAAAATTTTTTATTGGTTTTTCAACATATAATATAAGACAATACAAACAACAAACACTGACAAACAAACATATAAACATGTATAATTTCATAATCTTTTTTCATATACCCAGTTTCAATGACTTCCCCATGCCTCCCTTTTCTGCATCCCTGTTTTAAACTTTTTTCAGCAACCCCTGGTCTGAATTACTTATTAATTCCTTTCTTTAACCCTTTTCTTTCCTCTTGTCCAATCATTTATCGCTGCAAATCTGCTATGCTTTACCCATGACATTTTAACACTCAATAATCTTACAAGAATTTTTAAGATAAAGTTTAAATTTCTTCCAGTCTTCCTCCACCGTCTCTTTCCCTTGGTCACGGATTCTGCTCGTCATCTCTGCTAGTCCCATATATTCAATCACCTTCGTCTGCCACTCTTCCAGCGTGGGTAGTTCTTGTATCTTCCAATACTTTGCTAGTAGAACTCTTGCTGCTGTTGTAGCATACATAAAGAACGTCCTATCTTTCTTTGACACCAATTGGCCTACTATGCCCAGGAGAAAAGCCTCTGGTTTTTTGTGAAAGGTACACTTAAGCACCTTCTTAATTTCATTATATATCGTTTCCCAGAAGGCCTTAATCCTTGGGCACGTCTACCAAAGGTGATAGAAAGTACCTTCAGTTTCATTACATTTCCAGCATTTATTATTGGGCACATGGTAGATTTTTGCAAGCTTGACTGGGGTCATGTACCACCTATAAATCATTTTCATAATATTCTCTCTTAGGGCATTACATGCCGTAAACTTCATTCCGGTGGTCCATAACTGTTCCCAGTCAGCAAACATAATATCATGTCCAATGTCCTGTGCCCATTTAATCATAGCTGATTTAACCGTTTCATCCTGTGTATTCCATTTCAACAGCAAGTTGTACATTCTTGACAGATTCTTAGTATTGGGTTCTAACAATTCTGTTTCTAACTTTGACTTTTCCACCTGGAAGCCAATTTTCCTGTCCTGTTTGAATACTTCATTTATCTGATAGTAATGAAGCCAATATCTTACTTTAGACTTCAGTTTCTCATAGCTCTGTAATTTCACATTTCCACCTTCTTGTTCTATAATTTCCCAATATTTTGGCCATTTAGATTCCATATTAAGTTTTTTGACTTCCTTAGCCTCCATTGGTGACAACCACCTAGGGGTTTTATTTTCCAACAGATCTTTATAACGAATCCAAACATTGTATAATGCTTTTCTAACAATATGGTTTTTGAAACCTTTGTGAGTTTTTACCTTGTCATACCATATATATGCGTGCCAACCAAACCTATTATTGAACCCTTCTAAGTCCAAAATGTCTGTGTTCTCAAGAAGTAGCCAGTCTTTCAGCCAGCAAAAAGCTGCTGCTTCATAGTACAGTTTTAAGTCCGGCAGGGCAAACCCCCCTCTTTCTTTTGCATCAGTTAATATCATAAATTTTATTCTGGGCTTTTTGCCCTGCCAGACAAATCTCGATATATCTTTCTGCCACTTCTTGAAACAGTCCATTCTGTCCACAATCTGCAATGTTTGAAACAAAAACAACATTCTTGGCAAAACATTCATCTTAATAACAGCAATTCGGCCTAACAAGGAAAGTCTCAGGTTTGACCATATTTCCAAATCTTTCTTAATTTCTGTCCAACATTTCTCATAGTTGTCTTTAAATAAGTTCACATTCTTAGTTGTTAAATTAACCCCTAGATATTTCACTTTATTTGCTACCATTAATCCAGTTTCACTCTGAAACTTTTCTCTTTCCTCCACTGTTAAATTCTTTCCCAATACCTTTGTTTTTTGTTTATTTAGCTTGAAACCTGCTACTCGACCAAAAACTTGAATTATCTCCAAAACTCTTTTAGTACTAGTGTCTGGCTCTTGCAAAGTTAAAACTAAATCATCTGCGAACGCTTTCAACTTATATTGTTTAGCTCCGACCTGAATCCCTTTTACCAGCTGGTCCCCTCTAATGATATTTAATAGCACCTCCAGAACAGTTATGAAAAGTAATGGGGATATTGGGCACCCCTGTCGTGTCCCTTTTTCAATAGCAATTTCTTCAGTAACCACGTTATTTACAATTAGTTTTGCTTTTTGTTCAGAATAGACTGCACCTATACCATTCTCAAAACCTTGGCCTACCCCCATTCCTTTGAGATTCTTTTTCATAAAGCTCCAAGAGATATTGTCAAAGGCTTTCTCAGCGTCCACAAATATTAATACTGCCTTAGTATTAATATTGTTTTCGAGTAACTCCATAATGTCTATTATGTTTCTCACATTATCAGATAAATGTCTTCCTGGGAGAAAGCCAGCCTGATCTTTATGAATCTCACCCATCAACACCCTCTTCAGTCTTTTTGCCAAAATGTCTGCAAAAATTTTGTAATCCACATTAAGCAATGATATAGGGCGGTAGTTCTTAATCTGGTTCTTTTCAGTCTCAGATTTTGGTATAAGTGTAATATATGCTTCTTTCCACGATTCAGGTGCCTTCTTCCCCTCTAAAATTTCATTGCAGACTTCCTTAAATGGTTGAATCAGCCAGTCTTTCAAAGCCTTGTAGTATCTGGAAGTCAAGCCATCTGGTCCTGGAGATTTTCCCAGTTTCATGTTTTGAATGGCTCCCTCTATTTCTTGCTCAGTTATTTTCTGGTTTAAAATCACTTTACTTTGTTCAGATATTTTTTGTAATCCATATTTTTAAAGAAATTCTTCCATCTCTTTTTCATCCACCGGCCCTTGTGCATAAAGTTTTCTGAAATAACTCTGAAAGCAGTTTCTAATCTCATTTGGCCTAAAAATGTTCTTTCCTTCAACCTCTAAGCTTGTAACCATATTCAGCTTTTGTCTCTTCTTCAGTTGCCATGCCAGAAGTTTCCCAAATTTATCTGCCGATTCAAATGTCTTTTGTCTCATTTGCTTTATTTTCCATTCTATCTCCTGGTTCATCAGTTCCATATATTGTCTCTGATAAAACTTTATTTCTCTTAAAATTTCATGAGACTTTGGCTTTGATCTCAATTTCTTTTCACCTTCTTTTATTCTTTCCAAAATCTTGTCTTTCTTTTCATTCTGTCTCTTCTTTTTTAAAGTGTTCTGCTGTATCAAGAATCCTCTCATAACGGCTTTACTTGTGTCCCAAATTGTTCTTTTCTCCACCTCTGTTTTCAAATTTATTTCAAAGTAGTCCTTGATAGTTTTCTGGGCCTTTCTGTACACCTCTTCATCTCTAAATAGGGAGTCATTCATCCTCCATCTAAAGGAGCCAGCTGTTGTTATGTTCATTTCCATCTTTACAGCGTTATGGTCGGAGCAAGTCTTTGGGCAGATTTCCACTTTTTTTATCTTGGGTGCCATCCCACTAGTTACCCAGATTTGGTTGATTCTAGTCCAAGTCATTTTTGCTTCAGAGAGAAAAGTTCCCTCTCTCTCCAGAGGGTTTCTTGTTCTCCAAATATCAATCAAGTCCATATTATCTGTCATTTCAAAGAAAGTCTTAGGTAGTCTCCCATCCTCACTCCAGAGTTCTCTTCAGGTTTTTCAATCTTTGACGTGAACCTCATAGCTCTGCTCAGCTCACTCTCACCGTGTTTGCAGTTCCCATCCTATCCAAGATGATTGTTGTATATTGGAACTATCTGTGCCCTTTCTAGCATATTTAAGTGATGGGTTTTTTATTATTATTCTGTTCCTTGCACTGGCATTAAAAAACAAAGTTAGAGAAGAAATTTTAATACTTCTTTTTTTAAAAAAAATCTTATTTATTTAAGAATTATTATCAATAATCAACAAAACTACACTCAAAATAACTTTGTATCACTATGTTACATAAGTAAATGTAAGTATAATATTTATTCAGAAAAAATCAAAAATGTACTTGAAGTTGGTTTTGCACGAGATAATTCTTTCCATGGCAATATTGTATAAAGGACCTCCAGTTTTCCCAGCATCTATTTCTATATTAATTGCCACTTTTGAGATAAAATAAAATGTTCTCTTTTTTTACCATTCTTATCAAATCCCAAAACTTCATCAAACCATTCTTTCCAGGAAATGAGAAAAGTAACTTTCCATTTTAAAGCTCATACCACCCCTGTAGCTATGATAGGTGACATATAGCTCAACAACATCCATGGCCATCGTACCCACTAAGGGCCAAACTGTAGTATCTACATGAAGCAAACCAGCATAATGAAAACCGTGGGCACTAAATGAGCAGAGACATAGCAGTGAGCCCTATTCCTACTGTAGCCAAATCTGTGGGGAACCAAATCCCCTTGCTACCAGAAGGCAGTATCAAGCGAGGAAGGCAGGGAAGAGTCTACCCCGGAGCATGACAAAAAAAGTGTTTCAGGAGATGGTGGATGGGGACTTTGCTCTTATTGTAGATGTAATCTTCTCTGTCTGCTCTGGTCACTACTTTAGTGAACAGCTCTGTACTGAGATCTTTCCTTTCCAACCCTCTGGCTCAGCTCACCAATTCCCTGTTTCTGCTCTGACTGCCAGAGTTGGGTCTGGTCATGCTCTGGAACATTTGTTCTATTGTATATAAATTTCTGGGGGTGACATGGCAGTGGCTAAATGGTTTGGTGGCAAAACAGAGAAGACCATGTGAAGAATACTTGTGCATTTTATTTCAGCTCACTTATGGATCATTTTTGCCAATACAACATGCCAACACTTTATTCCCCTTTTTGTACCAGATGGTCCCAAATGAAGCCCAACAGCACATCGGGGTTGTACAGTTACTCAAACATTTTGGATGGACATGGATTGGACTATTGGCTGTGGATGATGACAAAGGGGACAGGTTTTTGCTGACAATGGTCCCAATGCTTGATGAAAATGGCATCTGTTATGCCTTCATCATGAGAATACCAAAATGGAATTATGTGGATGAGATGATAAAATATGTTTCACAACGCATAGAACACTATGTAACTGTCTTCAGGGAGAAAGCCAATGTATTTTTTGTATATGGAGAACCGCCATCCTTTCAGGTTTTGAGAATGTTGTTCTTTGTAGCACCATTCATGGAACTGCCACCTCTTGGAAAAGTCTGGATTGTTACATCTCACTGGGATTTTGCATCACACTCTATTCAAAAGATTTGGGATTTACAAACCTTCCATGGGTCTATATCTTTCACAGTTCACTCAAATCAGCCTGAGGGTTTCCAAAAGTTCCTTCAGATGGTAAGACCTTCATGGTTCAAAAGAGATGGCTTTATTCAAGACTTCTGGGAACAGGCTTTTGACTGTTTGCTAACAACGTCCAAGGAGTGGGAAGGAGAGGAGAATAAAACCTGCACTGGGGAAGAGAATCTGGAGAGTCTTCCCGGAGGTTTGTTTGAAATGAAAATGACTGGCCACAGCTACAATGTCTACAATGCTATCTATGCTGTGGCACATGCTCTGAATGCTATATTCAAATTCAAATCCATGCATAGAAGATTGGAAGTAGGACGAAAATCGGCATTTCAGAATGTGGAACCATGGCAGGTAATTAAACCAGATAATTTTTTTAGGTAACCATGTTCCCACCCCATGGCTGCCTCCCTACAGTCAGGATAAGAGAAGACTGAGAGGAGATGTAATAGCCATTTTCAGGTATCTTAAGAGCTGTCTAATGGAAGAAGAAGAAGAAGAAGAAGAAGAAGAAGAAGAAGAAGAAGAAGAAGAAGAAGAAGAAGAAGAAGAAGAGTAGTAGTAGTAGTAGTAGTAGTAGTAGTAGTAGTTTGGATTTGATATCCCACTTTATCACTAGCCGAAGGAGTCTCAAAGCGGCTAACATTCTCCTTTCCCTTCCTCCCCCACAACAAACACTCTGTGAGGTGAGTGGGGCTGAGAGACTTCAGAGAAGTGTGACTAGCCCAAGGTCACCCAGCAGCTGCATGTGGAGGAGTGGAGACGCGAACCGGGTTCCCCAGATTACAAATCTATTGCTCTTAACCACTACACCACACTGGCTCCCACCACACCACACAGGCTCCACACTGGAAGATGGAGCAAGCTTGTGTTCTCCTGCTCTGGAGGGTAGGATCCAAACCAAAGGGGTCAAGTTACAAGAAAGCATATTTTTGTAAGAAAGGAGGAGAGGAGAGAGGTGCAGTGGTGGAGAGGAGGAATGGAGGGAAGAGAGCTGAGCTACAGATTTGGCTTTTTGAAATTCCTGCCAGCAGATGGTGCAATGCCTGCAGAGGAGGTATACCAAGCCATATGAAGAACACTTAGGAGAGATGGGAGAGACTGAGAGGGAATGAGATAACTATCTTCAAGTATCCATAGGCTGTCCCATGGAATATGAATGAGCCAGCCCCCAGGGAAAGTTAGCAACCAGCTAAAGGAAACAGCCAGGAACAGAGAGGGTTGCGAGCCGGAACCCTGCCAATGCTCTTGGGAAGTACAAAAAGAAGGAAGCAGTTTAGCAAGTGGTAAAGAATTAAAAGACAGCCTCTCAGAGAGTGGAAAAGAGGTGGGAGCTGACCCTATCTCTCCACAGTCTTGGCGAATGGGAGGGCTACAAGACAGGAACCAAAACAAGATGTCATAAGTGAAAGTTCAGCTGCTTCTGGTCTCGCAGGAGGCAGTCAGAAGGGTCATCATGATTGATTAGGCTGGCGGCATGTTAGAGACGTCTGGAGAACTCTGTTTTTGCAATAAATCTTACCTTTTAATTAACCACGCTTGCTGTGTTATCAAGTGGGAAACTGGGACTCTTGACACAACCTTGCTTTCCCCTGCTCTAGAGGGTAGGACCCAAAGCAAGGAATTCAAGTTACAAGAAAGGAGATTCTGAATGAACATCAGGAAGAACTTTCATTATTATTATTAGTAGTAGTAGCATTTCTTAGGTTTTTCAAGAACGTTAAATCAATTTACTTCACATACTCTTATATATATATATTTACTTCCCAACCCTCCCATGTTGTTGTTTTTATTCTTATCCTTAATCACTGTATTATACTTGTCAGGAAGAACTTTCCAACATGAAGAGCTGTCATGGATGCTTGAGCTGAGATTCTTGCATTGCAGGGGAAACTCTCTTGCCATCTATCTAGAGGACAAAACAGAAACAAAGGGAATAAGATTTTAAGGAATAATGATGTGGGCTCTGGGGTCAGCTAGGCTGCTTATCATTACCAACTGTTGCAGTTTTTCTATTTCCTTTGCTTTTTTGTACTAGATAGACGATAGATAGATAGATGATAGATGATAGATAGATGATGATAGATAGATAGATAGATATAGATATAGATGATAGATGATAGATGATAGATAGATAGATAGATAGATAGATAGATAGATGATAGATAGATAGATGATAGATAGATAGATATAGATATAGATATAGAAGATGATAGAAAGAAGGTAGATAGATATAGATATGATAGAGAGATAGATACATAGATAGAGGGACAGACAGACAAATTGAATTCATAATTATCTTCGAATATGTTTAAGTTTTTTGCTATTAACCATACCCCTAAATATTTAACCTTCTTTTCTATCAATCATTCTGTGATCTGTTGTAATGATTCTTTAGATTGTTCTGTAATATTTTTCACCAACGTTTTAGTTTTTGTTTTATATAGCTTAATACCGGCTACTTGCCCAAATTCCTGAATCTTATCTAACAGCCTTGGTATGCTGACCAGGGGTTCTTCAACTGTTATCACAAGGTTGTCTGAAAAAGCTTTCAGTTTATATGCTTTACTGCCTGTAAAGGGAATTGGGGGTTGCTTGTGCGTAAAGGGTGCTGCCGCTCTAGGCAACGTTGCCTGGCTGAACCTTTCCCTGGCTGGACAGCCCTTTCTCCATGGCTGTGTCAGTCGCTGGCAGAATCCATCAGTGGGCGTTTCCTGAACTTCTTCCAACATAGAAGCTCTTTGACACCAAGTCTCCGCCTAGCCTCCCTGCGTGGAAGTCTCCTGCGCAGAGTGGGCGTGCCCAACGGAGGTCCTGGGCTCTCCCCGCTGGTCTCTGTGGAAGAGTCTTGGAGCCCTCTCTCCGCAGTCCCCCCTTGCTTCCTGGGGTCACTCCTATTTCCTTCCTCAAAGGAAGTGTTCTCTCTCTCCCTGCTGGTCCCTTCTCCTGCATCGTTGGGGAGCCTTACCTCCACTCTAGGCTCCGATGGCAGTTCCCTGACACTCCCCACCGTAATTCCTTTTATTCCTTCATCTGCTCTTATATTTATCGCCAGGATATTTTAGACTAGTATAAGCAGTAATGGTGACATGGGACAAATCTGTCTTGTTCCCTTTGTAATTCCACATTTTTCAGTTACTACATTATTCACAATCAGCATGGCTTTCTGCTCAGAATATATAGTGTCAATTCCTCTAAGGAATGGCTCTCCAAATTCCAACATTTCTATTGTCTTTTTTCATAAAAGTCCAAGAAACGTTATCAAAGACCTTCTCTGCATCAATAAACATCAAAGCCGCTTGCTTTTCATTCCTGGCCTCCAGATACTCTTTTATGTCTATTATATTCCTTATATTATCTTTCATCTAGCGGCCAGGTAGAAAGCCAGCTTGATCTTGGTGGATTGCTTCTTTTAACGCTGTTTTCAAACAGTTTGCCAAAATATTGGCAAATAATTTGCAGTCATTATTCAATAGTGAGATCGGCCTGCATTTTTAACTAAAAGTAAATCTGAATCCTGTTTCGGAATTAATGTAATATAAGCAAGAATCTGGCAATTGACTCAAATTCATTATCCTATTCATTACATCTTTCAATGGTTGTGCCAACTGATCTTGCAGATTTTTTGAAATATTTAGCTGAAAGTCCATCTGGTCATGGCAATTTCTCTAATTTAGCTTGTCCTCTTGCTTGTTGCAGTTCCATCATCATTACTGGTGCATTTAAAAGATTTATCTTTTCTTTTGGAATCTTTTGTAGGTCATTCTGCTTTAAATATGGATCAATTTTATCTTCATTTCCCATCTAACTTCCTTGCTATTTTTTTAAAAAACTACCATGCTAGCAATTTTCCTGGTTTGTTTGCAAACTCAAAATTTGTCTGTTTTATCAAATTTATTTTCCATTCAATTTCTTGATTTATATCCATACATTGCTTCAAATTTAGTTCAAAATAATCTCTCAGGGTTTTTCCCTGCTTTCTGCAAGGTAATCTTTATTGTCTAATAAGCCTTCATTTAGTCTCCATCTGAAGGTGAATTTTCTTCTCTTCTTAGTTCCAACAGTAATGAATTATGCTCCAAGAGTGCCCTAGGTTGTGTTTCCACTTTTTTAGTTCTTAATGTTAGTTCATTAGATATCCATACTGATTAGATATCCATACCGAGTTGATTCTTCCCGCAGATCAATTTGGCTCTGAGAAAAACGTAAATTCTCTGTCCAATGGGTGTTTGAATCTCCAGTTAATTTAAGATTTTCTGCCATAGACTATTTTTTTCTTCAATCCAGGTCCATCAATTTCTACAGAGCATTGTATTCAACAACAGCGCTGGAGATATTGTACACTTCAATGAAAATGCAGAATTAGTTGTAGGTTTCGATGTTACAAACTGGAGGATTTACTCCAATGGTTCAGTGGTTAGAGCCAAAGTTGGAAAACTGAACCCTCAAGCTCCTTTCGGCAGGGAGTTAACCATTCATGATGATCTGATTGTGTGGCATAAAAGCTTTAATCAGGTGAGATGTAGCAGTGTGAGACCAGAGCTGGATGTACACTGACCTTTTTAATGTCATTAGAATGATTTTAACTAAATCGTTCTAAAACATAATTGCTTAAAAAGCATTCATTACTTACAAAACAGCTGTTCCCCTCACTGCCTGGTTACTGGTTGCTCTGCAGCAACCTCTGGTGTCCCATTTTAAAAATGCATTGTCAACGTTCTAAGCTAAACGTAATGTGGCTCTTACATTTTGAAAATCTTTCATTAACCCTTTCTTAATGTTATAAAGCATGAATGTAGATCCACCCCTCCCCCAAAATAAAAATCAACGCTGGGTCTCCTAATGTTGTTGGACTACGACTCCCATCACCATCAGGCAGGATAGCCAATGATCAAGGATGATGGGAGGTGTAGTATAATCTGCAAACATCTGGAGAATGGAGACTGAATGACAGAGAGGCAAACAAGTTTCAACACTTTTGAAAGTTTCTTCCTTTTTTCCAGAATTTGTTTTGGTCAAATCCTGCATTATCTCTTTTCTTGTTTAATTACTTTATCTCTGCTTGATATTTCCATATTCTGGGCATGATGACAGTAATCCACTCCACGTTAGGCAGAGTAAATAATTCACATGACTGAAACCTGGCCCCCTATTCTCTTGTCAGAGACCCCTATTTATGCTGTTTCCACCTGCGGCTCCTTTGGAATATCCTGGGGGCCTCCAGGGGGCTATATGGCTGCTGCTTGAGAAATGCTGATTTAGGGTCCACAGACCCAGGTGGCCCATGCACACTCTCTTCATCATGAGGGTTCATATATTCCTACTAAGCTCATGTTCGTGTTTCTGTGCAGGGGCTGCCAGTTTCTGTGTGCAACGACAACTGCTATCCCGGCTCCAGCAGGAAAAAGAAGGAGGGAGAGAAATTCTGCTGCTATGATTGTTTTCCATGTCCAGAAGGGACAATCTCTAATCAGAAGGGTAAGAGGCAATGTGGACAGACATATCAAGACACTTACTTAGCATAATATGCCCGCTCCTCCTTTCTTTGGAAAATATATGTCCCCTTGAATGCATTCTGCAATACATATGTTAAAGAAAACTAAACAAGCAACTTTATTTTTAAAATTATGTTTCAAACAAACAAGGACATTTTGACCTTATGCCAGTCACTATCTTACCAAACAGGAGGGGCGGGAAATGTCCAGTAGCACCTCTGAGACCAACTAAGTTTGTTCTTGACATGAGCTTTTGTGTGCATGCAAACTGCTTCAGATACACTGAACCAGAAGTCACCAGACCTTTATATTGTGAAGATCTAATGAGGGGAGTGATATATGCTGCATTGAAATAATTGGAAGAAAGATAGGATTAAATAACAATATATTTTCCATTAAAACACAGACTATTAAGGTGTCATTAAATCACACACATCAGCAATGTGATCAATGAGATGAATATTTTAAAAATGTGAAAGCGGGATTCATTCTCAGGGAGTTCCATACCTAAAGAAAAGCTCTTTACTGAAACTTTGTCAGTCTCTGTATTCAGAGACCTCAGGTCACAAATAGATTCAGGTGGGTAGGAGGCCCTTGAAGTGTAGCTGGGTTCCCACGAAGCGAGACACAATGGTAACAGCAAGAAACTTTATTGAACTAACAGAACTGGCCAACAGGGGCATAGCAACTGCTTTTATACATTTCTGAAGGGCTAGGCCACTCCCACTCTCAATGTGATTGGCTGTCTAAACTCCCAAGCTACGCATCATAACTTAGAGTTTAAGGGCTAATGGCAGTAGCCCAAATCGTGAAATGTTCTGTGATTGGATATCATGTATTGAATCAGAACACAGGGGCTCAGAAGCCTTAGTCCAGACTTGGAGGAGGAGGTGAAATTGGTTATGGTATGGGGGGCCCAAGATATTGGACACAATATATATATACAAACAAATGGGAAAGGCTGTGGAAGGAGGACATCAGGTTCAATGCATGTTACAATCTTAGAGAAAATGTGATGAAGATGTTATACAGATGGTACGTAACCCCAGCCCAATTGGCCGAGATGTATAAGAATAGATCAAATGCTTGTTGGAGGTGTAAAAAAGGGGTAGGTACCTTTATGCACCTTTATGGTAGGAGTGTCTTAGGATAAGAGAATTTTGGGATGTTATATATAATGAACTCAAAAAGATTTTCAAATTCTCAATTTCAAAAAAACCTGAACCTTCCAGTTAGGTTTCATGTCCATGGAGATTAAGAAAAATTTTAGACCTCTTTTTATGTATGCAACCACAGCTGCTGGAAATCGGATAACAAGGAACTGGAAAGGTGATAACATTCCCACAAAAATGGATTGGCAAGAGAAAATGATAGAATATTTACAACTTGCCCAAATGACAGGGAGAATAAGAGGAAACTCAATAGAGAAAGTTAATAAAGATTGGATAATATTTAAAGAATATCTTAAAAACTACTGTGACAATGTTAATCTCCTGACAGACTTAGAATGAATCTTGAATTATAGAGAAAGTACATAGTAAATTTTTCTTGATAATAAATGGGAAAGAAAACAATAACAA
This sequence comes from Podarcis raffonei, assembly GCF_027172205.1. Taxonomy (NCBI): domain Eukaryota; kingdom Metazoa; phylum Chordata; class Lepidosauria; order Squamata; family Lacertidae; genus Podarcis; species Podarcis raffonei. The sequence goes on from NC_070615.1 coordinate 53,598,067, forward strand.
TGAAATGTGTATAGACTAACAAAATGTAAAATAGCACAATGAGAGGAATCAGAAGTTAGTGTCTATGGTGTGTCTATGTTGTGGTGTGTATTGTATGTGTTGTCTAAGTTATATGTAAATTTATGTATAATAAAGGTTATTTAGAATCCAGATTCAAGCTCTGGCAAACCAGACCACTTTCACTGCCTGCCATAACCGATTCTTTCAGGTAGATGTAGGCCATCATCTTGACATTTTTAATTGTTCCTCCACCCTCCAGATATGGATGCCTGTGTCGAGTGCGCAGAAGAAAACTACCCAAACCAGGACCAAACAGGGTGTATTCCAAGGGGCCTGAGCTACCTCTCCTACCAAGAAAAGTTAGGGCTCAGCTTAGCTGTCTCCGCTCTGGCTTTCTCCCTGATCACCACCTTCGTGCTGGCGACTTTTGTGAAGCACAAGGACACTCCCATCGTCAAAGCCAACAACCGCAGCCTCACCTACCTCCTCCTCATCTCCCTCCTTCTCTGCTTCCTCTGCTCCTTGCTCTTCATTGGTCAGCCTGGAAAAGGGACCTGCCTCTTCCGACAAATGACTTTCAGCATCGTCTTCTCGGTGGCCCTTTCCAGTATTCTGGCCAAAACCATCACCGTGGTTCTAGCATTCATGGCAACCAAGCCAGGATCCAGAATGAGGAGATGGGTGGGGAAGGGGCTGGCCAATTGCGTGGTCTTTTCCTGCTCTTTCCTTCAAGCTGGCATTTGCACCCTTTGGCTGAGTGCTTCCCCTCCATTCCCAGATACAGACATGCAGTCACTGAAGAGTGAGATCATCCTGGAATGCAATGAGGGTTCAGCTGCCATGTTTTATTGTGCTTTGGGTTATATGGGTTTTCTGGCCGTTGTGAGTCTCCTTGTGGCTTTCCTGGCCAGAAAGTTACCTGACAGTTTTAACGAGGCCAAATTTATCACGTTTAGCATGTTGGTTTTCTGCAGTGTTTGGCTGACCTTTGTTCCAACCTACCTGAGCACCAAAGGGAAATACATGGTAGCCGTGGAGGTCTTCTCCATCTTGTCCTCCAGTGCTGGGTTACTGGGTTGCATCTTTTTCCCTAAATGCTACATCATTGTGCTGAGGTCTGACCTGAACAATAAGGAAAGCCTAATAAGGGGAAGAAAATAGTGTGTGTGTGTGTGTGTGTGTGTGTGTGTGTGTGTGTGTCCATATCTTAGAGCTTGAGTAGTCCTGGGATATCATTCACTCTGACCTTTGATCTTGATCTTTGAATAAATTTGTGTCTTATTAGTTTCCTCTGTGTTGGTTTCTTATTCTTGACCACCTCCAGACTAGAGAACTCTATTTTCTGGATCATGATCATGATCTGGGTGTGGATGCAGTGCAGGGCAAATCAGGTTTGGGTTCATTTGGCCCCTATAGAGTCTGATCCAGATTTATAAATCCGGGCCAGAAACTGTGCATAACTGCCAAAAGATTGATCAAAAAATATTTGAGGGGTCCAGGCCCCCTCAGGTCAATGGGCAGCGCCACTTCTTGTGATCAAGTATGTGGGGTGGGGCTTACCTGCCCCCCATATTTTATTCAAGTTGGCACCCTTGGAATTTAGGGTGTGATGCAGGGAACAAATTTAGCAATAACTACAACCTCTCCTAGGGGACGCGGGTGGCACTGTGGGTGAAACCACAGTGCCTAGGACTTGCCGATCGTATGGTCGGCAGTTCGAATCCCCGCGGCGGGGTGAGCTCCCGTCTTTCGGTCCCAGCTCCTGCCCACCTAGCAGTTCGAAAGCACCCTTAAAGTGCAAGTAGATAAATAGGTACCGCTTTATAGCGGGAAGGTAAACAGCGTTCTGTGTGCTGCTCTGGTGCAGGCTTGCCAGAGCAGCGATGTCACACTGGCCACATGACCCGGAAGTGTCTGCGGATGGCACCAGCTCCCGGCCTCTAGAGTGAGATGAGCGCACAACCCTAAAGTCTGACAAGACTGGCCCGTACGGGCAGCGGTACCTTTACCTTTACCTTACAACCTCTCCTTAGGACAGAAGCGGCCTTCAACCTCCTCATCAAGTGCCACTGACTAAATATATCTCAAAGAAGAAAATAATTGTTGTAGAGTTCAAAAAAGAAAAGGAAGGAAAAATTTTGCCATTCATTATGCAACTTCAAATGTCATCAGCACACAAGGGAAATTATAATAACACCTATCCATGCCAAAATTGCTAGTTTAGATATTCTTGTGCATTATGCAAACAAATGTCATAAACCATCAGAATTGGAAAAACAATATCCCTTATGGGCTCCATGGGAGGCACTGATGACACCCTGGGTGTCAGCAGCCACCACTTGGGTGCCCATTGCTTTAAGCCCAGATTTTTGACAATGTGTGTGTACAACTCACCTGGGAACTTTATGGAGAAAGCTGGGTAAAGATGATGATGATGATGATGATGGTGTATGCCAAGTGTGTGTGAGCCACGTGTGATAATTTATCTCTAGTCAGGGACAAAGCAGCCTTCCTAGCTAAGTGCAACCAACTGCATTTCACTCAAGGAAGAAAAAAATAGTTGTAGAGTTCAGATAGAAAAAAACCCTACTACTTCAATCTCTCATGATGCAATTTCAAGGAACATCAACACTCAGGGGAAATTATCATCACACCTCTCATTGTCAAAATTACTGGTTTCCATCCTCATACACAATGTATGTCATTGGCAAGACCATCAGTCAGAATCTGAACAAGAAAGAAAGATATAAAACCCTTGTGTTGTTGACCAGTGGATCTGGACACAGGTAGGGCTCTGTCATTCACCTGCATCATCATTTTCCCTGTGCAGGTTAGGGTCTGCTTCCCACCAGATGATTCTGCCGTGATTTTAACCTCCAAAATATACGCTGTTCTTCATCATTTTTTACATACCTGGCACTCAGCAGGTTTTTGGGGGGGAGGGGGAGTGAAGGGAGAAATAGAACACCCTCTTCAGGAACATTGATGATCACAGAGCCATTACTAAATACAAAGACCAGGCTATAGTTCATGCAGTCCCTAAAATGCCAGGCTCTGGTGTAAATCAGTGTAGCACCACCATTTGGCACCATTCAAGGGAGTTTGTAGCAAAACAGATAAGAAGGTTGAGGCAAAACATGACAGTCTATGTTGGGAGGGAAAGTTTTTTCCATAGGATTGTGTTGGTTATGGTGTTTCTGCTGTTACTGCTTTGTCATACTGTGTGCAAGACACATTCTATTAACTGCAGCATCCTTGATGATCCTCTTCCTATTCCTCATAATTTTTACCAGCCGGGCGACCTGGTCATTGGGGGAATTGTTTCTCAGGTCTTTTTCCTCTACAATAACCTCTCTTTCATAGAACAGCCTACACAGATAATGATTGATGAAGCCATGTAAGGCATTATTTCATTTATTTTATTCTTCTCCTATAAAATGTTCAGGCCATAATAATGGAGCACACATTATAAAGCAACACTGTGCTTCAGTAAGAATTTATTTATTGTCTGTTCTGGGCACTTAGAAAAGGATGCTGTGATTATTAACAGCCAGCATGGGTTTCTCAAAACTAAGACCTTCCAGGCAAATCTTATTTACTTTTTAAATTAACATTACAAGCTTGGTGGATCAGCAGGAATGCTGTGGATGCAGCATATTTTGATTTCAATAAGGCTTTTGACAATGTCTTCCATGATATTCTTGTGGAGAAGCTGGTGAAATGTGGGCTAGACAACGTTAGGTAGATTCCTAGCTGGTTGCTTACCATTCCCAAAGAGTGCTCACTGATGGTTCCTCATCCTTCCGGAAAAAAGTGACCAGTGTGATGTTGAAGGGTGGTGTCCTGGGCCCAGTGTTGCTTAACATCTTTATGAATGACTTGGATGAAGGAATAGAGGGGATGCTAATCAAATTTGCAGATGACACCAAACTAGGGGGGTAGCTAGTATGTCAGCAGAAAAAAATGCTACTCAGTAAGGACAAACGTAAGGTTCTACACTTAGGCAGGAATAAACAGCAACACAAATATAGGATGGGGGACACCTGGTTTGACTGCAGGGGTCTGCTCTGTCCTGCAGGTCCAAATACAGACCAGGGAGAAACATTGACTGATGCTCTGAAGGAGCCATTTGCAGGGATTGCAAAGAAAAATGCACAAAATTCCAGAGCGATCAATTCTAGTGCTTTATTACAGAGATATATCAGGAAACTTACATACAGCAATACATTGCAGGATTCCATGCTGCTACACCTCAGGATGGACACGGAAGTGGCAAGCAGCCTGACTTTGTCCATCAGCACGATATGGCCTGGGATACAGGAGTCATCCTAATCCAATGTACACCCACCCCAAGCTGCATCCATTGTTAGACTTGTTGAAATTAATAAACCTAATTAATCATGGCTGTTGTTCTGAAAGCATTTAATCTGAGTATGTTAATGTTTGATATAACCCTAACACACATTTTCCAATATACCATGGACTGATCATTGGTGTTGGATGTAAGAGAATGACAAAAACAATTTCAGGGAGGAATCTTTGAGCATGAGAATGATCCCAATTTATTTAGACCATTTCGTTCTTAATGGGAAAATGTCTATTTCAATTGTCAATTTTTATTTATGTCATTATCTTTTAGGGTTTAAGGTAAACCTCAGTCTTGAAAACACTCAGCTGAACAATGACAATGAGTACAATGCATTTTTTTGTTGTTGTTGGTACAAATATTGCTTTTTTATTAAGGAGTTGCAATCCTTTCCTAGTTCAGTGCCTAAGAACTACCAGCACATCCTGGCCTTAACATTTGCTGTCAAAGAGATCAATGAAAATCCTGCAATCTTGTCAAATATCTCTCTGGGTTTCCGCATCCTGGACAGCTACTATACTGCACGAACGACTTATAAGGCCACACTCAGTCTGCTTTCCACACAACAGATGTTTGTCCCCAACTACAGATGTCACAACCAGAACATCTTGATAACTCTCATTGGAGGATACATTTCTGAGATCTCTGCCAATGTGGCCATCGTTTCAGCAAGCAAGAAAACTCCACAGGTAAGCTGTGTGCATGATGTACAGTGGTACCTCCGGTTAAGAACTGAATTCATTCTGGAAGTCCGTTCTTAACCTGAAACTGTTCTTAACCTGAAGCACCACTTTAGCTAATGGGGCCTCCCGCTGCCGCAGCCCAATTTCTGTTCTTATCCTGAAGCAAAGTACTTAACCCGAGGTATTATTTCTGGGTTAGCAGAGTCTGTAACCTGAAGCGTCTGTAACCCGAGGTACCACTGTATAAATTTTTCACACTTTAGGCATAACTTCTTGATTTTAGAAGTGCTTTTGACCAAGTTCCTCCTGCTATGTTGATATGCAAACTGGATAAATGCAGGCTTAATGGTGGGTTGGGAAATTTTGAATTTCTAGCATCAAACACAGTGTTGGGTTACATGAGTTGCCGAGCCCATTGCAATTCCGTAATTCCAAAATAAAATATCTTAATCAGCAAAATTATTACCATTTTCATTTCAGCTCACTTATGGGTCATTTTTACCATCACATGATGATAGAACACATTTCCCTTTTTTGTACCATATGGTCCCAAATGAAGCCAAACAATACATGGGAGCTGTGCAGTTATTTCAGCATTTCGAATGGACATGGGTTGGGCTCTTTGCTGTGGATAATGACAAAGGGGACCAGTTTTTGCAGACCATGGTGCCAATGCTTGATGAAAATGGCATCTGTTATGCCTTCACCATAAGAATACCAAAATGGAATTATGTGGATGAGCTGATTCGTTTGCTTGTGCAACACTGGGAAACCTACGTAACTATCATCCAGAAAAATGCCAATGTGTTATTTGTATATGGAGAGCCTCCATCCTTCCAAGTATTGAGAGTATTACTCTTTCTAGCACCCTTTATGGCACTGCCTCCTTTGGGGAAAGTGTGGGTTGTTACATCCCACTGGGATTTTGAATCGCTGTCTGTTCAGAAGATTTGGGAAATGCAAACTTTCCATGGTTCCATATCCTTCACAGTTCACTCAAATCAGCCATTAGGATTCCAAGAGTTCATTCAAAAGATCAGACCTTCCTGGAACAAAAGGGATGGTTTTATTCAGGACTTCTGGGAACAGGCATTCAGCTGTTCATTAAAAATGTCTAAGGAGGTAGAAAAAAAGGAGGAGAAAACCTGCACTGGGGAGGAGAAGCTGGAGAACATTCCTGGAATCTTATTTGAAATGGAAATGACAGGCCACAGCTACAGTGTTTACAATGCGGTCCATGCTGTAGCCCATGCTTTGCATGCCATATATGAATCCTGTTCCAAGCATAGAAAAATGGCAGAAGGCAGGAGATTGAAATTTCAGAATGTGCAGCCATGGCAGGTAATTACAATTTCTTTATATATATAAAAAAAATCATTCATTTAAAAGTATGGTAGGTTTCCATGCAGAGGTGAAAATGATATCTAAGATTCTATAAAACAATTCCATACCAAAAAAAATCTTTTTGTGGTGCTGTTCTTTTCAAATTTGCTTAGGTAAGTAATAACCACATAATGATATAGTGGGTTTTAAAAATTATTCAGAATCAAAGACAAATGTAGTGAAATGACAGCTTTAAAAAGGGATGTTATCATGTCTACTTTTCCCTTCTCTTTGAATCCAGGTCCATCACTTTCTACGGCGTATTGTATTCAATAACAGCGTTGGAGACACTGTGTGCTTCAGTGACAATGGAGAATTAGTTACAGGCTTTGATGTTACAAACTGGAAAATGTTCCCTAATGGGTCGGTGGTCAGAGTCAAAATTGGAAGACTGGAACCTCGGGCTCCTCCAGGAAAACAGTTAACCATTTATGATGGCCAAATTGTCTGGCATCAAAGATTTAATCAGGTGAGATATCATTGTAAATCCTTAATTCTTCTTTAAAACAAAGCATATCTGCCTCCAGAGTAACATCATTTGGAGTATCTTCCAAATCTTTCCAGTCTCAAATCTTCCATTCTTGGGCAAGGTGATTGAGCGCGTGGTTGCTGAACAACTCCAGGCACGCCTGGAGGATGCAGACCATTTGGATCCCTTCCAATCGGGATTCAGGCCTCACCATGGGACTGAAACTGCCTTGGTCGCGCTGGTTGATGATCTCCGGCGAGCTAGGGACAAAGGTGAGAGTTGTTTCCTGGTTCTGCTGGATCTCTCAGCGGCCTTTGATACAATCGACCATAACATCCTTCTGGACCGTCTAGAGGGGCTGGGAGCTGGGGGCACTGTTATACAGTGGTTTCGCTCCTTCCTCCTGGGCCGTGTTCAGAAAGTGGTGGTGGGGGATGAGTGTTCAGACCCCTGGGCCCTCACTTGTGGGGTGCCTCAGGGTTCCGTCCTCTCCCCCATGCTTTTTAACATCTATATGAAGCCGCTGGGAGAGATCATCAGGGGGTTTGGACTGGGTGTCCATCAATATGCAGATGATACCCAGCTCTACCTCTCTTTCAAATCATAACCAGTGAAGGCGGTGAAGGTCCTGTGTGAGTGCCTGGAGGCGGTTGGCGGATGGATGGCGGCTAATGGATTGAGGTTGAATCCTGACAAGACAGAAGTACTGTTTTTGGGCAACAGGAGGCGGGCTGGTGTGGAGGACTCCCTGGTCCTGAATGGGGTAACTGTGCCCCTGAAGGACCAGGTGCGCAGCCTGGGAGTCATTTTGGACTCACAGCTGTCCATGGAGGCGCAGGTCAATTCTGTATCCAGGGCAGCTGTCTACCAACTCCACCTGGTATGTAGGCTGAGACCCTACCTGCCCGCGGACTGTCTCACCAGAGTGGTGCATGTTCTAGTTATCTCCCGCTTGGACTACTGCAATGCGCTCTACGTGGGGCTACCTTTGAAGGTGACTCGGAAACTACAACTAATCCAGAATGCGGCAGCTAGACTGGTGACTGGGGGCGGCCGCCGAGACCACATAACTCCGGTCTTGAAAGACCTACATTGGCTCCCAGTACGTTTCCGAGCACAATTCAAAGTGCTGGTGTTGACGTTTAAAGCCCTAAACGGCCTCGGCTCAGTATACCTGAAGGAGCGTCTCCACCCCCATCATTCCGCCCGGACGCTGAGGTCCAGTGCCGAGGGCCTTCTGGTGGTTCCCTCATTGCAAGAAGCAAAGCTACAGGGAACCAGGCAGAGGGCCTTTTCGGTAGTGGGGCCCGCCCTGTGGAACGCCCTCCCATCAGATGTCAAAGCGATAAATAACTACCTGACATTCAGAAGACATCTTAAGGCAGCCCTGTTCAGGGAAGTTTTTAATCTGTGATATTTTACTGTATTTTTGGTTTCTATGGAAGCCGCCCAGAGTGGCTGGGGAAACCCAGCCAGATGGGCGGGGTACAAATAATAAATTATTATTATTATTATTATTATTATTATTATTATTATTATTATATCTTGAGTCAAAACTTATCTTGAGAATAGAAACTTACTAGAAACTTACAGTTTCTAGTCAACTAGAAACTTACAGTTTGCACCAGTTTCTTTCACACAGAGAAGCTTCCAGAACCCTCTTGAATTAATTAGAATAGAAAATTTCTCTACATATCAGATCAGTACTTTCCGTACCAAGAAATGCAAACTGACATGAATATCCCCACTGAAAAGGTCTGTTGAAAAAGGAAGGCCTTCAATAGAGAAGAGAGATGCCAAAGGGTGGGTGCCAACAGAAATGGACCCGTCGAGAAATGGGATCTGCAGGAGACCCTTTCCTCCCGAGTGCAGTGATCAGCTGGGTATCCAAGGGATGAGACCATCTTTGAGATCTCCTGGTTCCAAAACATTTGGGCTTTGTGCCCCCCACCAAACACCTTGAATTGTAGAGCATCTAATGTGGAGAGGTTTTCTTTTGCCCCTTGGCAGCAATCCTTTGGGGGTTCCCTGAGCTCGGCTTGGTCCTCTGTGCTATTCATGGAAGACCAAATGAATGAACTTTAAGAAGGGAAGATGGAGTACTGTTTAGGCAGGATTCCCATTCCTGTTCCTACCCATCCATTGCCCCCAGAATGCCCTTTTAGGGGACAACACTTCTTTGGACTCAGTCAGCTTCAGTTCTCTGAGCCTTGGCTAGGAAAGTTACTTGTATATTTGGCCGAGGGTTTGGGGACTGAGCATCGTCTGAAGCCAAGACCTGCTTCATCCTACGCTGCTCTTGCTGGAAGATCTTGCTTTAGTGGGGGAGAAATTTCCTGGCATTACTATTCTCAACATCCTCTCTTAGGACTTAACTACATTGGCAAAGAAAAAGTGCTTTATATGCTTTTTAATACATTCTAAAACTGTGGCACCAGATGGCGCTGTGGAGTTCCGTTTTTGCCAACCCGATTTCTCATACAAAGTTTGCAACATGTTTAACTGAAATGCTTCTTGGATGTGTCAAGATCCAGCCTTACTCTCTTATTGCTAATCTCTCTTTTATTATTTCATGCAGGTGTTGCCTCTTTCTGTGTGCAATGACAACTGCAATCCAGGCTACAGCAGGAAAAAGAAGGAGGGAGAGAAGTTCTGCTGCTATGATTGTGCTCCATGTCCAGAAGGGATGATTTCTGACAAAAAGGGTAGGGAGCATGATGTTAAAGATATAAACTTAATATGCACAGGATGCAATGCTTGTATGCACTGAAGTTTAAAACATATGTAAAGGTTTGCAAGTGAATGGGGCATAAAGAGGCTGTTTGAGTGTTTAAGGCTAATGGGACTTTCAAATGGTCAGGTTCCTAGAACTATCAAGATATGGACTTCTGTAGCTTCAGCAAGATGACAGTTCTTTTTATTTATTTTATTTAACAAAACAAAAAAATGAATTGTTTAAACCAGGCCTGAACCAAGACTGGAATGTTTGCAGCCACCTTGTGTGCATTCAGATCAAAGGTTCTTCAAAACAAATCAAATGGAAACAGTCTGAATTATAATAATATTCATTGCATTGCATTTAAGGAAACTACTATTTAAACAGAAAGTATAAACCATGATTTAATCAGGAATTTCCTGGTGTACAGAGAATCAATCAGTCGCTCCAGTCCATCAGCTCAAGTTTAAAACATCAAAAAGTTTTTAAAGACACTCTTTCATTGGCTGCTACAACAGATTCCATTTGATGGATGTTTGTCAATATCCTGAAATATTAAAATTGTTTTTTCTCTTTTTCAGATGTGGATGTTTGTGCCAATTGTCCCGATGACAAGTATGCAAACAAGGGCCAAACTCAGTGCATTCCCAGGATTCCAAGTTTCCTCTCTTACAAAGAAACTTTAGGATTCCTTTTAGCTATCTTTGCCATTTCTTTCTCTTTAATCACTCTTTTAGTACTTGGAACTTTTGTGAAGCACAAGGACACTCCCATCGTCAAAGCCAACAACCGGACCCTCACCTACCTCCTCCTCATCTCCCTCCTTCTCTGCTTCCTCTGCTCCTTGCTCTTCATTGGTCAGCCTGGAAAGGTGGTCTGCCTTCTCCGACAAGCAGCCTTTGGCATCATTTTCTCGGTGGCCCTTTCCAGTATTTTGGCCAAAACCATCACCGTGGTTCTAGCATTCATGGCAACGGAACCAGGATCCAGGGTGAGAAGATGGGTAGGAAAAGGGCCGGCCAATGTTCTTGTCCTTTCCTGCACCTCCATTCAAACCGGAATTTGTGCTCTGTGGTTAAGCACTTCCCCTCCCTTCCCAGATAGGGACACACACTCATTGAAAGGGAAAATCATCCTGGAATGTAATGAAGGATCAGTTACCATGTTTTACTGTGTCTTGGGCTATATGAGCTGGCTAGCCTTTGTCAGCTTCTTTGTGGCTTTCCTAGCCAGGAGGTTGCCAGATAGTTTCAATGAAGCCAAGTTCATCACCTTCAGCATGCTGGCATTTTGCAGTGTTTGGTTATCATTTCTCCCAACTTACCTAAGCACTAAAGGGAAATACACAGTGGCTGTGGAGATCTTCTCCATCTTATCATCCGGTGCTGGATTACTGGGTTGCATCTTTTCTCCAAAATGCTACATCATTCTGCTGAGGCCTGAGCTGAACGACAGGGAGCAGCTCATAAGAAAAGCAAAATGAATGAGTATGGCCATCTCTTCATTGTGCATCTAGAGAAATACTGATGGTGGAGATCTCGAGAGAATTTGGCTATGCGTATTTGCTTAGGGAAACTCCTATCAGCATGGTTCTTGACTCAATGTGCCACAAATACCCCCATTCCTACTTCTATTTTGGCGCTTTCCAGAGAGATTGGAATACGACCCAAAGCTGATTCTTCTATTCAGGGTTTTTCTCATCCTCATAATGCTCAATTCATGTTGGGAATAAATTAGGAGTGAAAGGCACCTCAAATCCTGATGGCAGTGTCAGAGGCCAGGCCTGCATTCTGTTACTCAGGCTTTCTCATCTCAAACCAACCATGCATCCTGCCATAAAACTATAAAATCTTAAGACATAAAGACATAAAGCCTTGGTTTCCCAAACATCAATTACATGCAGTAAAACCACAGGCACAGTGAAGTCATTAACTACTCATATTCTGAATTGTCAGTTGAAGTCAATTAGGCATTTTTGCCAATTCAGTGGAAATCAGCCCGGATGCCATTTTGCTGCCCAGTTCCCGGATTAGTTTGGGGAAACCCAGATGTATGGCAGCCCTAAGTAGTGGACAATGCAGGGTTCTAAATAAGTCAAATTGAGGTTGTAGCTATGGTTGGCTAAATCAGACAGTGGATCATGATGTGAGAGAGACATTTGCAGGATCTGGAGTTCTTACACTTTTTATATACGGAGCAAGAGTCCCTCTGATTGATAAATGTAAAATGAAGTCAGCTGGTATAGAATACGAATTTCCTGGTCTCCAGATTTATCACTTTCTATGCTTTCCTGGACAAAATGGAGATTTAGAATCAAGGTATTTGGGCACCCTCAAAAGAAAAGCACACACCCAAAAATAAATGTTAGAAAGGGACAAGATTAGATGCGGATGAACAAAGCATTTTTGTTATTAAAAAAAATCAAGACTCCTTGTGCTCCCCTCTGCTCCCCTTCCCCTTTCTCCCCACCCAGGGGAGTCCTGCCCTCCGCCTGCCCCTCAAAGTCAGTGCATCTTGCGGGGTTGGCCTGGGCAGTGACAGCCTCTCCTCCCCACCTGCTCCCCAGCAGCTGCTATGAGCTGCCCAAGGGAGGAGGCCAGCAGCAGCAGCAGCCATGGAGAGGCAAGAGGAGGCTTCCTGGCCACCTCCACTGTTGCCATTTATTACAACAGCAGCACAGGGTTTTGCTTTTGTTTCCTTTTTGGAAACAGTTATTCTTTGCTCCAACCTACTTGAGCACCATTGGACAAAGTTGCTCATTATAAAATGTATAGGATAAATCTAGTGTTAACTGGCCCTTCATTTGAAACCTACAATCCCCAGAGTTACTCATAAAGAGAGATTGATTGCTAAACCATCCTGGGAACTGAAGCTCTAGCAGAGGAATAGGGATCTCCTAACAATTCTGTTATGATTTGTGGGTGAACATAATTTCACTTCTAGGCAAAGCTAACCTGGACTTACTGGGATATCTCCTCTAGCTATTTTATTATCCCTCAGAATTGTAGGAATTACATGTGTGTGTTGACTCTTAAGAGTTTTTTCATGTGTGAGGCAAATTCAGAAGTCAAAAACACACTAGGAAAATTACAACCCCTATCATTATGAAAATGACTGGTTTTCATTCTCTTATACGGTGTACACCTAGAGCCTGTTAGTACCATGAAGTATCAGCATATGATTAAAAATATATCTTCATGATGTTGAGAACCCTATTTAGACATATACACTACAGGCATTCTTTTGTGTGAATTTTTCTTTATAGAGTTAATTTTGCCACAATCTTTATCTAAATAATGACTATCTCTCATTCTCAATCGTTCTACTCTGCAGTTAATCTTTTGCACCAAAGTTTCTTAATGTGTAAACTTAGAGCTTGCTGGATAGTGATTATTAACACACACATGGACCCAGCCATGCCCTTTTGTGCCTGGTGTGCTTTTGGATAGGTGTTAGAGATTTCACAAGGTTGTGCCCCCCCCCCCTTTCCAGACAGAGAAAAAGTTAATACCTTGAAATATACTCGGAGTTGAGAGTGGATTTCATGCCCTTTATTCAGCTCATAGTAGTGAGGAATGAAAGTTTTCCCAAAATATCTGCTTTATATACATTATTTACACAATGGGCCGCACGTGATTGGTTAATTCTGGGATTCTCCTTTAGGCCAGTCAGGTTGCGGATTCACTTCCACTTGGAGCTGGATTGGGTGGCTCCTGCTGCATTGTTCTAGGACCAATCAGACTGCTGCATTCTGAATCCTATTGTTCTAGGACCAATCAGACTGCTGCATTCTGAATCCTATTGTTCTAGGACCAATCAGACTGCCAGAAATAATACTGTAGTTTGAAACATGGGGAAGCAAAGTTTTGTTAACAGGGCCATACGTCTGCTGATGTTGCATCTCATATTGCTAGATCATGCTGCATGCAAGACACATTCCATTAATTGCAGCATATATGATGATCCCCTCCCGATCCCTCATCAATATTACCAGCCAGGAGACCTGGTCATTGACGAGATTGTTTCTCAAGTTGTCTTCATGCACGATACGCTCAATTTGAGGAAACAGCCGACACAGAACTTGATTGATGGACCTGTGTAAGTCATTATTCTTTTTACCCCTCTCATTCTAAAAGATGTGCAGTCCATAATTACTAAGGACACATCACTAAGAAATGCCATTCTTTATTTACTTTTTGGGAGTGAAGAAACAAGCATTTTGGATTGATAATACATATAGTGTCCTCTCCTTTACAATGTGGGCACAAACAACTACAAATTTCCATGGATCCTGTGTATTTTTAGGACCTCCGCAGAATAACTGTAGAAGACTGCTTAGGGGGTTACTGCAACCATGGTGTGGGGGTGGGGAGCAGGTAAATAAACAAATACCGGTAAGTAAGTAAGTAAGTAAGTAAGTAAGTAAGTAAATAGGTACTGCTGTGGTGGGAAGGTAAACATTGTTTCTGTGCACTCTGGTTTCCGTCATGGTGTCCCATTGCAGAAGTGGAGGTAGGTGCACATGCTGTGCACGCGGGGGTGGGGCTTTGCGGGGGCAGGGCTAGCCGTGCGGGGGGAGGGGAGGGCGGACACCGCCTGCAGTGAGCGTGGGGGGCGCGGCGATGTCACCCCCCCATGACACCCAGGCTGCAAAAACCCCACCGCACCCCACTTCCTCCGCCACTGTGTGTGTGGTTCTCTACCACCTGGTAGCCTAGGAACCTCGTTCTCCCCGCAAGAAAGAGGAGAGGAGGAAAGAAGAGCCAACTTGTCGGTGGCTAGGGGGCGCAATCTGGACGGTTCTGCCAGGGGCGCAAGATTACCTAGCTACGGCTCTGGTCGTGCCCACCAAGTGCTGCGTCCACTGGCCCGGCGCCCGGCTGCGCGGCAGGCAGGCGGGTGGGGCAGCATGGCCCTGCTTGGCTCCGTTGCGGGGTAGGGTTCCCGTTCCCCTGCCTGCCTGCCCTCCCCCAGGTAGACCGGGCAGGAGCCTGTCCCTTTGTTTAGGCGCGCCGGGCAGCAGGCAGGCAGGCAGGCAGGGTGGTCGTCCCTTGCCTGCCTGCCCTCCGCCAGGTAGACCGGGTAGGCGCCTGTACCTGTTTAGCAGCGCCGGGCAGCAGGGAGGGAGGGGGTCAGGGCGGCCGTCCCCTGCCTGCCTGCCTGCCTGCCTGCCTTCCTCCAGGTAGACCGGGCAGGAACCTGTGCCTAGGTTTAGGAGCGCTGAGAGGCAGGCAGGGCGGGCGTCTGCTGCCTTCTCCCCACCTCCCAGGTAGACCGGGTAGGCGCCCGTCCCTTGCTTTAGGAGCGCCCCCGTGTGGCCGGCATGGTAAGGGCAGAGCAGCCTTCTTCTTCTTCTTCTTCTTCTTCTTCTTCTTCTTCTTCTTCTTCTTCTTCTTCTTCTTCTTCTTCTTCTTCTTCTTCTTCTTCTTCTTCTTCTTCTTCTTCTTCTTCTTCTTCTTCTTCTTCTTCTCCTTCTCCCTCCTATTGTTGTCATGATCATGCGTGCGTGAGTAAGGGAGTGCGGTCGAAATGAGGGATGCGTGCGTGTGCCTCTGCTTGCCCGCCTCCCTCTCTCTCCGTGATCTGTTTTGGGTCTGTCTCTCTCCCCCACATGCAAGTACATGGGGGGGGGCGGGGGTGGTTTCTTGGGTGTGCGTGTGTGCGCGTTGGAGGGATATTTTGTGTCCATCTCTCTGTCCCTGTCTGTCTCCCCTGCACACAAGCGTGTGTGCGGTGCATTTGGCTCCTGTGTCTCTCTCTGTCTCCCCCCCCCACAAGCACATGCTGTGTTTGAGTGTATGCTTAGTGTGAGAGAGAAATTTTGTGCCCTTCTGTCTCCCTCCCCCGCAACCAAGTGTGTGTGTGAGAGAGAGAGACACACACACACAGAGATTTTCTTTCTGCCTGCCTATCTCTCTCTCCCCCTCCCCCGCGCAAACAAGTGAGAGAGTGTGCGCGCGTGCGTGTGTGTGAGAGATTTTGTTTCTGTCTGTCTGTCTGTCTGTCTGTCCGTCCGTGCGTCCCTCCCTCCCTCCATCCCCCCAATCAAGTGTGTGTTTTAGATAGAGAGCGCACGAGCGCTTTTGTGCTTTTCTCTCTGTATACCTGTGCATGTCTCTCCATGCTCCCCCCCCCCACAAAGGCATGCACGCCAAGAGCTTTCTCCCTTCCTGTCCCTGCAAGGACGGACGCCCGCCCGTCCCCCTTCTTCTCCTCCCGTTCTCCGAGGAAGACCGGCAAGACCGAGCCTCCCCGGTCAGTAGACAGGGCAGTGGTTCCAGTCCGACCGTCAGATGGACTGAGAGCTCCCGGCCTCAAGGAGGGGAGACTGGAAAACCGTCTTTCCTCTAAGTTATACCTGAAAGCCCCAGCCCCTCCGGGCCTCCGGCGCATAGACGGGGAAGCCCTCCGTTCTCGGAGGTAGACTGGCAAGACCCAGCCTCCCCGGCCAGTAGACCGGAGGGCTGGGAGACCGTGCAACGCTGCCAGGCCCCTCCCCTTGGCCGGGGTAACCGTGGACGCGAGGAGCAGACTGGGTCTCCGGCGGGTAGACCGGGAAGCCTCATGTTCTCTGAGGAAGACCGGCAAGCCCCTGCCTCCCCCCCCCCCCCGGCGAGTAGACCGGGAAGCTGGTCCAGGCCGGCCGTCAGGTGGACTGGCGCCAAGGAGAGTAGATAGGAAGCCATCTGTCCTCGGAAAGAGACCTGGAAGCCCCAGCCCCGCCGGCGGGTAGACCGGGGTGAGGTGACCGAGGGAACCGGCAAGCAGCCTGGGGAAACGGCGGGCCTTCCACGGGCCGACCGGGAAGCCACCCGTTCTCGGAGGTAGACTGGCAAGACCCAGCCTCCGCGGCCAGTAGACCGGGCAGCGGTTCCCGGCCATCCATCAGGTGCACTGGCGCCAAGGACGGTAGACTGGGAAGCCGCCTGTCCTCTGAGGGAGATCTGGAAGCCCCAGCACCTCCTGCGAGACGGGGCCTCTGGCGGGAAGACCGGGAAGCCTCCCGTTCTCGGCGGTAGACCGGCAAGACCCAGCCTCCCCGGCCAGCAGGAAGAACGGGGCCACGCTGCCAGCCCCTTCCGCGGAGAGCTACACCTGCCCGGCTTCCTAAGCTCCGCTCCCGCTCCCGCCCCCGCCCCCGCTCCCGCCCCCCAGGAAAACACCCAGCGCTTCCGCGCCTTCCGCCGGGAAGACCGGCCAACCCACCCCCGCTTGCCACCGGGAAGACCGGGGACACCGGCAACCTCGCCACTGGTCCGGGCAGGGGCCAGACCCACACAGCCTCCGTCCCGACAAGCGGGGAGGCGAGTGGGCAGGTGGGCAGGAAGCTGAGCTGAAGCCAGAAATGAGATGATAATAATAATAATAATAATAATAATAATAATAATAATAATAATAATATTTTAAAAATTTATATCCCGCCCTCCCCAGCCGAAGCCGGACTCAGAGCGGCTAACATCAAATTAACATAAAATCAGACAATCAATTAAAATACATCCTCAAATCATATCAGGATCAGAATAAAATCCAATCGGATGTCAACCCGCAGATTAGGGTTGGGGACCTTAAATGCTCAGCAGGCCCAACTGTTTGTGCTGAACTTATATGGGCCTGTGAGAAAAACTCTGAGATGAAGAAGGACGTCGGGGGACATTAACCCGATGTTTAATCTGCTTGTCCTCTCTCCTTCCCAGCCACTCTAGAAGACGGGTCTGGGGCTCCAGTGAGTTTGGAAGCAAAATGCAACCCTCTGATCTGGAAGTCCCGTCCTTCCCTTCATTCGGAACCGGCGCTGTTACAGGTGCCGTGCAATACTCACTCCGTATTTGTAAGAAATAAATCTCCTCTGGATCTCCCTCCAAGCACTCTAAAAACTAGCGGTGAACAAAAAACATACCAGCAAGCTGAATATTTGGACAGGCTCGTATTAACAAAATGTTTTCCGCAGACGCTTTAACTGCGCTCCTTTCGGCCTCTGCTGCTATTCAGATTGCTGGGGTGTTTTTTGTTCGTCGCTGGCTTTTAGTTTTTTAAAAATGGTTTTTACTAATAATCTTACTGCTTTATTCTTTTTACAAGCTGCCTTTTGAGGTTTTCTACACGTACAGTAATTGAATAAAGAAAATTAACCAATCTCCACAGAGTGGCGTCTCCTTTCATTTATGGAATGGAAATTTACTCTGCACGTGCTCAGGGACACTTTCATCAAGGTGGTGGGAGGGGTGGTCTGCAGAATAGGAGCCAATTCCTGGGGCCGAGGTCCCTTCGCCCCACAGTAAAATATTTGCGGGGGCCGGCCGCCCCAAAAAAGTTGATGGTCATTCATTGCTGTTCAAATGGTGCGCGCGCGCCATGTCTTGTGATCTACTAGGCGGGGCGGGACTTACCTGTCCCCACGAGTAGCCAAGGGAGGACAGGGGGCAGATGCCCCCCTAAATCAGGAAAAGAAAAAATGCTTAACTAACTGACCAACTGCGTCGCAGATGATTCAGTCCCCCCCCCGCCAACATAAATCCTGGCCACGCCCATGCCTCCCCCCCTCCATATTTATTCAAGTTGGCCCCCGTGGTCTGCAGTAGCCAGCAGGCTCCGTTGCCTCTTCCGCTTAGCCATCTATTTCCCTTCATAGCCTCCTCTATCCCCGCCAGGCACTCGGTTCAGATAATAGCAGGAAAGTACTGGGCTTCAATTCAAATAGTGGGAGGCGAGGAGAGACCACTATTTCTAACAGCAAGAAGTGAAAGCTTTTTGTTAGATTTTTTTAAGAAGAGAAAGCGTTGGTTACTAAACCGCTCCTTTTTCGCAGCATCATTATAAAGTTGAGGTGTTGCGGCATGTAAATGCATTTAAAGTGTGTTGGTTGGTTTATTGATTAATCAGTTCGATGCTGGGCTGTTAATCAATCGATTTGCTAATCTCTTGGCAGCCCTGAGGGCAAGGGAGGGGGCACAGAAGGAGCTGCAACTGGCAAGGAACAGATGCACCCTCCACAGCCATACACCCCCCCAACATGAGAGGCAACCTTCCTCCCCCAACTCCTCGCCGCTCTGCAGCTCCGCCTCCGTAAAGATTCCCCAACCAGTTTGTCTCTTCTACCACCACCCCCGCCCCAAACCTCCTTTTCTGCCGACACTGCTGCTCCTACTTCCATCCCTTTAGGTCCTGCATTTCAGCTCCTCTCGCGGTGTCCCTGAGTCTCTACAGTTTCCATCCTGACACCCCCTGGCCTCGAGCGCAAGGATCTGCAGAACTGCTTCCAGCAGCCCGGTGCTGCGTCTCACATGAAGGCATTGTTAAGCCGGGGCTGCCGAAAGTAATACTCATGCATCGGGGGGGCGAGCGGGGTCAGCCTGGTTTCCATTCCACTCTTTACAACTTGAGTTTCCGGTAAGAAAAAAGAAATAGTCTCTGAGCATGCGAGGAGTCACGTCTGTGCTGGTTCAAAGGCAGCTTGAGTTCCAGCAGTTCCTTGCTTTAGCAGCACCCCCGTGCCTGCCTGCCAGCGTCCCGCCAGGTAGACCGGGCAGGCACCCCTCCCTTGGTTTTGGAGCGCCGAGCGGGCAGGCAGCCAGGCAGCCAGGCAGGGTGGCCATCCTCTGCCTGCCTGCTTGCCTCCCCCCCCCCGTAGATCGGTACGCGTCTGTCCGTACGTTTAGAAGCGCCAGGGAGCAGGGAGGGAGACAGGGCGGCCGTCCGCTGCCTGTCCCCCCCCCCTCCCGTAGACCGGCTAGGCACCCCTGCCTCGCTTTAGGAGCGCCGGGGAGCAGAGAACAGGGAGGGAGTCAGGGCGGCCGTCTGCTGCCTTTCTTACTGCCTGCCTCCCCCCCCCCCGGTAGACCGGGCAGGAGCCTGTCCCTTCGTTTAGGACCACTAGGCAGGCGGCAGGCAGGCGGGCTAGGCACCCCTCCCTAGCTTTAGGGGCGCCCCCGTGTGGCCGGCGCAGGGCAGGGCGGCCGTTCCTTTCCTGCCTTCTCCCTGGTAGACCGGGTAGGCGCCGGTTCCTTCCTTTAGGAGCGCCCTCGTGTGGCCAGTATGGTAAGGTCAGGGCAGCCGTTCTCCCCTTCTTCTAACCCTCAGTTTCTTAGCAAAGAACAAGAGACAAGTGTGGTTTAATGGCTCCATCCAGAAAAGGAACCGCATCATCAGAGGAGCCGTGGCTAATCAGCAGAGCATCTGCTTGGCAGGAAGAAGGCTGCAGGTTCAATCCCCAGCATCTCCAGGTTTCAGATTTCTGACTCAAAACCTGTCAGCTTTCTGGAATCATAGAATCGTAGAATTGGAAGGGACCTCTTCTTCTTTCTTCTTCTTCTTCTTCTTCTTCTTCTTCTTCTTCTTCTTCTTCTTCTTCTTCTTCATCATATCCTTAATGTTGTCATGATCGGGGGTGGTTTATTGGGTGTGCGTGTGTGCGCGTTGGAGTGATATTTTGCGTCCATCTCTCTGTCCCAGTCTGTCTCCCCTGCACACAAGCGTTTGTTCAGTGTATTTGGCTCTCGTGTCTCTGTCTGTCTCCCCCGCACACAAACACATGCTGTGTTTGAGTGTATCCTAGTGTGAGAGAAATTTTGTGCCCTTCTGTTTCCCTCCCCCGCAAACGAGCTTTTGTGTGTGTGTGTGTGAGAGAGAGAGAGAGAGAGAGAGATTTTGTTTCTGCCTGCCTGCCTGCCTGGCCCCCTCTCCCCTCCCTCACTCCCTCCCCCTCGCAATCAAGTGTGTGTGAGAGTGCACGAGCGCTTTTGTGTCTTTCTGTATCCCTGGGTCTCTGCATGCTCCCCCTCCCGCAAAGGAACGCACGGACGCCAAGACTTTTCTCCCTTGCCGTCCCTGCAAGGACGAACGAACGCCCGCACGCCCGCACGCCCGCACGCCCTCACCCGTCCCCTCCATCGCCTACCTGCTGCACTGCCGCCAGGCGGCCGTCTACAAAGTCACCGAGTTCTACGGCAGCTGTCGCCACGACCCCCCCCCCCGCCTTTGGCGATCTCGTTGGGTTACAGCGACCGGGTAGACCTGAAGGCTCCATAGGGGGCGCGGGCCGGTAGACCGGGGAGTCCTCCGCCCTCCGTAGTAGACCGGCAAGCCCCAGGCCCCCCCCGGCAGGTAGACCGGAGGGGCGCCAAGGGCAAGGAGACCGGGCAACACCACTAGCCCCTCCGGCGTGTAGACTGGGTTTACCGAGCTCCAGCGCCCAGTACAGCGGCCAGCGGTTCCGCGCCGTGCGCCTGGTAGCCCGGCAGATCCGCGCTTTTCGGCAGGTAGACCGGGAAGTCTACCGTAAAAGTCAGGCAAGACAGCCTCCTCCCTCTGAAGGCGACTAGACCGGGCAGCGCCTCCAGGCCCTCCTTCTAGTGGACCGGCACTTCCCGGCCCCAAGGAGGGTAGACCGGGAAGCCGTTTCTCCTCGGAGGTAGACCTGGAAGTTAAATACCCTGCGGCGAGCAGGCAAGCAGGCAGGGAGGGAGGCAAGCAGGCAGGGTAGCCGTCCCTTGCCTGCCTTCCAGGTAGACCGGCAGGAGCCTGTCCCTTCGTTTAGGAGCGCCAGGCAGGCGGCAGGCAGGCAGGACGGGGTGAGCGTAGACCAGGTAGGTGCCTGTCCCTTGGTTTAGGAGCGCCAGGGAGCAGGAAGGGAGTCAGGCCGACCGTCCCCTACCTGCCTTCCAGGTAGACCGGGTAGGCGCTCCTCTGTTCAGCAGCGCCAGGCGGCATGCATGCAGCCAAGCAGGGTGGTCGTCCGCTGCCTGCCTTCCAGGTAGACCGGGCACGAGCCTGTTCCTTTGTTTAGGAGCCCTGGGCAGGCGTCAAGCAGGCAGGGCGGGGTGAACGTGGACGCGAGGAGCCCACCGGGGCTGGCACCGAGAAGACCGGCTAGCGGATCCGCGCTGTACGCCAGGTAGTCCGGCAGACCCGCGCTTTCCTGTGGGTAGACCGGGAAGCCCCACGATCTCTGAGGAAGACCGGCAAGACCCAGCCTTCACGGCCGGTAGACTGGAGGGGAGACGAGGGTGGCAGGGCAACGCCGCCAGCCCCTCCGGTGGGTAGACCGGGCTCTCCGAGTTCCGGCTTACAGTAGACCGGCCAGCGGTTGCACTCCGCCAGGTAGTCCGGCAGAGCCGCGCTTTCCGGCGAGTAGACCGGAAGCCCCACTATCTCGAAGACCGGCAAGACCCTGCCTCCCCAGCCTCCCTCCACCGGCGAGTAGACCGAGCAACCGCTCCAGGCTCGTCGCCGAGTGGACCGGCGTCTCCCAGGCCCAAGGAGGAGAGACCGGAAGCCGTCTGTCCTCCGAGGTAGACCTGGAAGCCCCAGACCCTCCGACGTGACGGCAGACGCGAGGAACCCACCGATCCTCCAGCGGGCCGACCGGGAAGCCTCCCTTCCTCGTAGGTAGACTGGCAGGACCCAGTCCCCCCCTGCAGGTTGACCGGAGGGGAGCCCACGGCCGGGAAACCGTGCACCGCTGCCAGCCTCCTACCTTGCGGGCGGCCAGTCCAGGATGACCGGGGACGCTAGAAGCCTACGCCAGGTAGACCGGGAGGCTCCCCGTTCACTGAAGGGGGCTGGCAAATCCCAGCCTACTCGGCGAGTAGACCGGGGGACAGCGGTTCCTTGCCCGACGCCGGGTGGAGCGGCGCCTACCGGGCCCAAGGAGGAGCGGCCGCGAAGCCTTCTGTCCTCCCAGGGAGACCGCGAAACCCCAGCCTCCCCGGACGACAGACCGGGAGGCAGCGGTAGCAGGCACGCCGCCAGGAAGACCGGGGCCCTCGCGAGTAAACCGGGCGGACGGCAGGCTTCCGGTAGGTAGACCGGGGAGGTCCAAGCACACCCGCCGGGGGGACCGCGAAGTCTTCCATACGTTCCTCCGTCCTCCCAAGTGGACCGGAAAGCCCCAGCCGCCTCAGCCAGACGGAGAACGGCCCCTGCTTCCAGCCCCGCCCTCAATTTGACTGTCCGCGGGGACCAGGCAGCGGACAGACCTCCCAGCGATAGATCAGGAAAGCCTTCCGTCCTCGGAAGAGGACCGCAACGTCCCAGCTTGCCTGACCAGTAGTACACACGAAAAGAGCCGCCAGCCGCCGCAAGAAGTATCGGCCACGCTGCTGCCGCCTCCGGCGGGGAGCTGCACCCGGCCTCCTAAGCGAAGTGGACCTGAAATCCCCATGCTCTCGCCTTGCCTCTGTCCGTCGCCTACAAGCAAGAGGGCAGGTGCCGGGAACAGTCTACTACCACCCCAACGCCGCCCCACGTGAGGGGACCATGGTGCTGGAGGAAAAGAATGGACCCCTAGACACTAGATCGCTGAGAAAGAGAAGGCTGCTTCTGGAAGAAAATGGCTGTAACCAAACTCCCACATCATGCTGGCTGAGTCAAAATAGATAGTAGTGCAGCGCGGCTCCTAAACCAAGGGACAGGCTCCTGCCTGGTCTACCTGGGGGAAGGCAGGCAGGCAGGCAGGCAGGCAGGCAGGCAGGCAGGCAGGCAGGGGATGGCGGCCCTGACTCCGTCCCTGCTGCCCAGCACTGCTAAAGCAAGGGAGGGGCGCCTACCCGGTCTACCTGAGGGAAGGGAAGGCAGGCAGGCACTCTGGGTACCAGAGGCGCCCAGGGCGTGGCGGAGGCTGGGCGCACAGCGCCAACCCCACCCCCCGACCACACGCTGGGCACCGACCCGGGTAAATGCTTTATTTTAAGGGAGGGGAAGCATTGCTTAGCGGTTAGAGCACCCCTTTGGCCTGGCGCCCCCCAACCTCCCCTCAGGCTGGTACATGAGCTCCTCGAAGCAGTGGGCCAAGCCGCCTGCCGCCCCCACCCAACTCCACTCCCTGACCCTTGAGTGCTGTGCCTGGTACAGCGTGGCCGGGACAGGGAAGCTTGGGGCACTGGAGGTCGGAAATCCCACAGGCCCAGAGCCCCCCACTAGACCTTTTCCCTGGTGTGGTGGAGGAAAGGCCCTCTGGCATGGTTCTCATAAATTCCGTATCAATATCACATAATACGTTTCTAAACTGCAGTATGTATTGTATCATATAATTTTTATTTATTTATTTCCAGACTACTGACCCGCCTGGTAGGGTCGGCGTAAAGAAATACCATCCTGATCATTCTTATCATGACATTTCCTGGTGCCCTGATTCCTGTCCCCCATTGGGGACTGATAAAAATGAGAGCGGCTTAGACTGGATGGCAACCCGCAATCCTCGCCGGGTCAGACTAGATGACCCCCAGACCCCTCACCCTTCCCCTGCAGGACTCAACGGGAGCTTCACATTGGAGCTGAGCCATGCTGAAGCCCCGCCTCGTCCTCTGGCGCATGGCGCCCCCTGCTGGCCTACACCGGAAGAGTCTGTGGCGCTTTCCTGGTGGGTCTTGGGCTCTTCGCTCTCCCCAGCCGGCTCCTCCTCCGGAGCATGTCAAGAGCGCTGCCTCCCCCTCCACAGGTGACCTTTTCCTCGGTGGTGAGCGTGGCACTGGATGATGTGCAGTTCAGGAACTGTGGCCCCCCAAAGTAAGGCTTTCTTTTCCGCCTCCCCCAAACACAGCCAAGCAGATAGACTGCCTCTGGGCTTGGAGGCTCCCCATTCACTGTCCCAACGTTTCCAGGTCCCCGGAGGTGTGCCCCAGACGAGGGCCCGTGGCTGCCAAGCGGCTGCGTGACCTCTGCCCGCCATTGTGATGGCACCAAGGACTGTGGCAATGGCGGCGACGAACGGGGTTGCAGTGACCAGTCGGGGGGCATTTGAGGCCGGGGGGGATGTGGGCACCACCAGAAGGGGGGGAGGGCAGAAAAGGCACCCCTGGGACCCCCCCAACTGCCTTTCTCCCCCAGAGACCTTCCTCTCATGCTTCTTCTGGGAGGGCTGGTGCAGGTGGGCAGCAGATGCCAACCAGAACCTCTCCTGGGTGAGGAACTGCAGCTCCCAGGCGCCACCGTCCCCAGCCCGCCCCACCCGCGACCAGACCACCAACATGCTGGAAGGTGGGTGCAGGTTGTTAATATGTGGAGGATACCAGCAAGGCTGAACCTTTCCGTAAAGAAAGTCTTACCAATTTGGGGCATGTGCAGAGTTCGGTACTGGGTGCTTTCTCACTCCAGCTGGTAGACATGACAGCTGACAGCCTTCAGTTCTCCACTGGGTAGACTGAACAGCTTTGTGGTCTAGTTGGTAGGTGGTCTACCTGAAGGGGATCAAAAACCCAGTCTACCCAGAGCCAAAGGCTGCCTGGTATACCCAGCTGAGGAGTGGGGCTACCACCCAGTCAACTGACCAGAGGTCCCAAGGTGCCCCAGTCTACCAACTGTGGGCTGAGGGCCATCTCCCTGCTGTAGGGGCTGCCCAGTCTGCTGGGCATGGCAGTGAGCAGTACAGGCAAAGATGGAGTTATTAATTGAATTTATATACTGCCCTATACCCCACAGGTCTCAGAACAGTTCACTCGGAGTGGATCTCTTACCACTCTGATTGTTTCTGAGGAGCCTCTGCTACTCCCAGTCTCCCCTCCCCCATCAGCCAAGATCCTGAGACTCTGTAGGCTATGAAATTATTACTTTCTCCTTCAGCTCAGGGGAAGAAGAGAGGAAAACCCTGCTATGGTGTTCTGAACTGCAGACCCAAAGGAGGTCTTGTTTGGAGCGGTTGGGTGCAGGCGTACCACAGAAGGAAGTCAAACTCCAGAGTGATCAGTTCTAGTGCTTTATTAAAAGCTTTATTACAGCAAATCAGTCTGCCAGGCCTCCCACCCTTTACAGTTGCAGGACAGACACCTCAGCAAGGAGTTGGCTTGTCTGCATCCAAGCAAACGTTCATGCATCTTTGTACACAAAGCAGCATTCTTCACTTCGGCCAGGAACTCCCATCACTCCACTAGACCAGATGGGGGCATAGGTGGCAAATACCAAAGTCTTACAGCTAGCTCCTCTTTCTGGACTCCATGCACCCGAAGCCCCCAGTTAAGGATAGCATCAAAACAAGCCAATTAGCTTATAGGAGCTCATCACTGCAACAACTACCTATTAATTGTGGGGTTATCTTGACTACCAAAATGGTGTTTGCAGAGCTTCCAGAACAGTTCACCTTTGGTTCAACACAACCCACCCCTTCTAGATAACCCTAACAATCTTCACGCCCAATCTTCCGCAAGTTCCTCGGGGTCCAGAAGGAGTGGAGTTATGCGGTGAATCTGTTACTCGGCTTGCAAGAAAAACCCACAACAGCAATGAAAAATATGCAATGAAGCAATCTCATAATTGCAACAAAAATCACCAGTAAGTGGTGCCACCCCCAAGTCCTTGGGACCACCCCTGGACCATGCCATGGTCCTCCACAATTCATGCTCCAATCAGGCTACCTTGGCACAATCTTGATATAAAGCATGCACATTCTTATTTAGCTAGACTTATCTGAAATATATATTCTAATACAAAAATCATTTTTATTTAACAGCTTGAAATATCACAGAAAGCCTCCATGTCCATGTTCTGGTTATCTGCGTGCAGATCCAACATTATATGAGTCACCGTTTGCTGCCACACAATAAGTCCATTCATGGCAGAAACTTCTGCTGCCCCAGTGAGAATTCATGGCCACCAAGCTCCAGATCCACGTGAAGTACAGGAACATTCTGGCACAGGTATGGATACAGCCAGCAGAGGAAACCTAGGACCAATCCCAATATTCACTCCAGTGGCAGCCTGTTAATGAACAAACAAATCTTGGTTAGGTGCTCAGAGAATAACTTGCACCTAAATATTAGTAAGACAAAGGAGATGCTGTTGGACTTCCGGAGGAAGAGAGGGGAACCTGCCCCATTGCATATCGGGGGGGGGCTGTGTGGAGAGGGTCTCCTGCTTTAAATTCCTGGGAGTTTACCTTAGTGAGGACCTCACTTGGAAAATCAAGATAACTCTGGTGGTCAGAAAGGCCAAACAGAGACTCCATTTCCTCAGGGTCTTCCGAAAGAATAACGTTAAACAACAATTGATGAACTCCTTTCATATTGTATTACAGTGTGGTATGTTGGCTTAACAGCCACGGACAAAAAGTCTCTACAGAGGGTGGTGAACACAGCACATGATATCATGGGCTGTCCCCTGAGCCCACTAAATGACATCGCAAGGGATTGTTGCCTTAGGAGAGCGAGAAAAATTCCCAGGGATGACTCACACCCCAGCCATCACCTCTTTAAACTTCTATCCTCAGGCAGGAGATATAGAAGTATAATCAGTTGTGCCAACAGGCTAAAAAATAGCTTCTATCCGTGGGCTGTTAGGCTGTTGAACGGAAAATAACATAGCAAAATTGACTTGTGAGGTGGTGTGTTGTTCGATAAGCACACAGAGTGCAACGAGATTGAGTGTTTGGGGGTGTGTGGCTTGTTTAATTTCATTGTACACTGGTTATATAATGACAATAAAGTTGTTATTATTCTGGGCACATCATCGCCTTGTCCGAGCTGGGCTCAGAACTTCAGTGGTGTGCAGTTGATCTTCTCCCAGCCTGGTAGGAAAATTATTGCAGAGCATGGAGGATCAGATTTACTTCTCCTTGATAGCTGGGGCCTATCACACCCCCAAAGTGCTTGCACTCATTCCAGGGCTCACCCAGATCTTGGGGTTATTGTACCATAAGTGTCAATAAGCATCCAAAGTCCCAGTTCTGTGGGGACCACAGCAGGAGCTGTACCTATCAATCCTTCTCTCAAGACACAGAACCTTCTGAGGCTCATGTAGACAATTGTGCAGCAGGCTACACTTTCCACACTCAAAGAACCGGAGGAGCACCCATCACCCCCTTAGCTTTTCCACAGGGGATCCCTTTCCAGTCTTCCAGTTGTTAGACAGCTGTAATGCATCTTCCAAATGGGAGCCCACCCCTTCACGGTTTTGGATGACCCAGGCAGAATTTGGACTTGCTGTTCCAGTAATCCTGAATTTCAGGAGGTTTGACTAGATGATTCCTGGTCTCTTACAACTCTGCCATTCTATAATCCATTCACGCATTTTGTGGTTCCAATGCATGATACCTGCTGCTAGGAGAAACAGCAGCTTTTTTGAAGAGCTGAGTATCCAACCTCACAGCCCTCACGTAGTGGTGGAACATCTGGCACTATGTGGGTTTACCATCAATACCAGAAATGCCTAATGGTCTCCCTGGAGAACGTCCCCAAAAGAAAGTGGTGGTCAATGCTAAAATGGCACTAAAGAGGTCAGGCAAATGGAAATAGCTTAGGATCCCATTCACCACTGAGTGAATGGCTGAGAGGCTGCAAGGAATATTGCAAATCTTGAGGAAGGGTTCCCTGAAACTCCAACACAGGGTGTTTAGACTACAGACTGTGGTCCTACCCTACTTTTACAACCAGTTGTCGTTAGAGTTGGAGGGGTGCAAATGCTTACCTGCATGGACTACTGCTCAAGGACAATTAGAACCTGGCTTGGTCTCCCGGCATCCAGACTTGTGGTGTAGTTTCACATCAAGGTAAATGATGGAGGTCCCTGTTTGCAATGGCTGAGATGGAGCATACAGAGCCTGCATAGAGAACACCTTCATAAATTGCCTTTAAGCAGGTCGGCGAGCAGTCCTTAGCTGGGAACTTCCTGGCAAAGGAACTGAAGGTAATGGAACATCACTTCAGTAACAGAGGAAACATCCTGCATACAACAGGGGCCCTGAGTGAAAGATGGATTGGTGAAGCAGGGGAGCACATTGATGGTGGGGGTTAGAAAAAGAATAAAAAACACCAAACCAAGAGGCATGGTTGCACGTGTTTTCTGTCAGGAAGGGATTACTTTAATTCCATAAATCTCTGGATAAATGTGCTCCCAATACGAAAACGTCTAGCCAGAGGCAGAAGACTTGACTGTGCAGAGGTGGATGCCATACATCTGAGACCCTGAAGCAATACAAGGGTGTTACAGTAGTCTACAGACACTGTGCAACAGAAACTTCAAGTTACATGTAACTTCAGTAAGACTGCCATGGAGTGATCATAAAAGAACTGTTGCCTTTAGGAATAATAGGAAAGAAATATCTCCAGGCTCCATCACCACGGGTTGTGATCAGAGGGCTGTATGCTGTATGCTTACGGCATTGTCAAACAAACAGCCTCCATCCAAACAGATAGAAGAGAGCAGGATTAAAAACTAGTGCTACAAAACACAACATAATACAAAATAAAGTAGTCACCCCCCCAAACAATTCCCCCCCAAAAAAGCCTAATGCCTTGTCCCGCCTCGGCCGGCGCCTAGCAGCTGACTTAGAACTGGTGAGGACCAGGGGAATCAGACTGTTTAATTAAAACAAAGCATCGCGAAGGCCCGCGGCGGGTGTTGACGCGGTGTGATTTCTGCCCAGTGCTCTGAATGTCAAAGTGAAGAAATTCAATGAAGCGCGGGTAAACGGCGGGAGTAACTATGACTAGCTTTCTCCTGGACATGGTACTTCGGTACCACAGGCAACGGTCCAAACCGTTGTACTTAGCTTCCCTGGATGTGGCGAAAGCGTTCGACTCTGTGGCCCATAATACCATTAAGGAGACCCTTCAGATGATGGGGATCCCCGACCCAATGACACACTATATTAATGATGTCTATGACCGGAGTACCACCGTACTTTCGTGCGGTGGCGCGACCTCCCAGGAATTTCACCCCAGGTGTGGGGTGAAGCAGGGTGACCCCATGTCGCCCTGCATATTTAATATGATCATCGACTGCCTCCTCCGGAAGATAACAAAGGAGGTAGGGGCTGACCTGGGAGACGGCGTGACAGTGAACGGCGTAGCCTTTGCTGACGACCTGGTGTTGGTGGCATGCACACCAGTAGGGCTACAAACCACCATCGACATAGTGGCAGAACACCTTGCACTATGTGGCCTCACTGTAAACTCCGGGAAGAGCTTGACAGTATCCTTGGAAGTCATCCCCAAGGAGAAGAAAACGGTGAACCCGCGGCGGGTTTTCACCTGTGCCAACAGACCGTTGCAAGCTCTCAAGCGGTCGGACCAGTGGCACTACCTGGGCACTACCCAGGTACTACCTGGGCACTACCCAGGACCAGTGGCACTACCTTCACGCCAGAGGGTCGTATGGCAACTCGGCCTCTGGACCAGCTTAAGGAGCTCCTGGACACCATTGGCAAAGCTCCCTTGAAGCCTCAGCAACGGATGTTTGGCTTGCGGACCGTCCTCCTGCCGTCGTTGTATCACCAGCTCTCAATGGGCTCTACCACGGTGGGTCTGCTCAATAGAGTGGACCGCTGTGTGAGGACGGCAGTGAGAAAGTGGCTAGGCCTCCCGGATAGTATGCCTGTAGCGTATTTCCACACTAAGGTCAGTGATGGAGGCCTAGGAATTCCGGCGATGCGCTGGATGATGCCACGCCTTCGTAGGGATCAGCTCCTACGACTGCCACTACTAAGGACGGAACAGTCTACGTCTGGGACCTTTCTGAGGCGGGAGCTCTCTCTGGTAGAGGGGCGGCTACTAGAGAGGGGAAATTGCCTGTTTACAGCTCAGGCACAAGAACGCCGATGGGCCAGTCTCCTGTACCAATTGGTGGATGGCTGTGCACTAAGGGAGTCTGGGAAAACCCGTAGCCAGCATGACTGGGTCTACGGCTGCACAAAGTTCCTGTCGGGCAGGGACTATCGTAACTCCATACGGATGCGCATTAATGCGCGTCCGACCAGGTCCCGCTTGGCCAGGGGGCGGAGAGCTGACCGGCTATGTCGTGGCGGGTGCCAGATGCCCGAAACTCTGAACCACGTTCTCCAAGTCTGCTACAGGTCTCATGCGGCTAGGGTCCGCCGGCATGATGCTGTAGTGAAATATATCGCTAAAGGACTTCGGAGACAGGGGTATCACGTGGATTTGGAGCCTCACTTTCGAACATCAGAAGGTTTGAGGAAACCCGACATAGTAGCGAGTATTGGACGAACCGCACGCATAATTGACGCCCAAGTGGTGGGCGAGCAGGCGGACCTGCGGAGGGCGCATGCCCAAAAGGTCCAGTGTTACGCAGGGAAGACCAGTCTCCTGGAGTTGGTAAAAGAGCGCTACCAAGTAGAGGACTTGAGCACCACATCTGCAACGCTCTCCTGCAGGGGTGTGTGGAGTGACCACTCGGCAGAGGACCTGTTAGCCCTGGGTATTGTCTGGAAGCAAGATCTTAAGGTCCTCTCGTCACAGGTGTTGATTGGTGGCCTGTACGCGCATACTATCTTTAACAAGACTACGGCCACCGTCAGTGCTGGCTTGTGAGCGCCCAGGAAATTGCCCAGGCTGGCACGGGTCTGCTAGTTATTAAAATCCGTACTTCTGCGGCTAAACAGAAGTAATGTCTGAGGGGCGTGGCGCCCCGATGATGATAAAAAAATAAATAAATGACAGCTGATGATCTGTGATGTTAAACTGCATGATCTTTGGTGGTCTTTTCCACATGCCTATCCCTATCTCCTCGTGGTGAGAGTCGGGCAACTCTTCTGGCGGCTAACAGGGAAGGCTTATCTGAGCCTCTGGGTCCTTACCATAGAGGTTCAGTTCATCCTCACCCAGATTCGGGAAACCGAACATGAATCATTGTGGAAATGCTAAGAGAGGTGGCGGGTCCTCTGACCGTACCACCCGGGTGAGGAGCAGCTCCCGTGCTGCCGGGCCTGGTGTAGTTCCTGCGGTGGAACACCCAGTTTTCGTATGCGAACACCCAGGTTGCGAGAGAGCCTTTAACACCAAGACCGGGCGCTGTGTTCATCACTGATGAGCCCACCCAGACTGGTATGACGCGCAACAAAATAAACATCAGAAAAGGAGATGGACCCTGAGGAAACAGCACTGCTGGCCAGAGAGGAGGCCAGACTCCTCACCTCGGGGGCACGCCATATGAACCTAGCCCTGATGGAGAAATTCCCAGAGAGAACAGCGGAGGCGATTAAAGCCCATAGGCGCCAGCCAGCAGGCCTATCGGGAATTGGTTGCGACGTATACCCAGGAACAACTGGAGGTGGCAGAGGGACCGGCCCCTCAACCTGAGGTGGAAGCTTCGAATACCCAATGGCGTGACAGGCTGATACAACACCTGCAGCAGCTCCCCAGGATGCCGACCACCACGGAACATCTCGTGCGATTGGAAAGGCTGAGTGCCACCGTCGGGTCGAGGACGCTCACCGACATGTACGAAGAGCTGTCCCTGGTTGTGCGGGGCATGCAGGATATGCGACCCTGGAGGGCACAGAGAGGGGAACGAAGTAGCCAAGAACAACAGACGTCCAATAGGCGGAAGAGGCGAGAGCAGTATGCCAAGTTCCAACATCTATGGCATAAGAGTCCCACTAAATGTATTAAGTGGGCTCTTGATAAGAACAGGAATGTGCCAATAGAGAATGGTGCGAGCCTCTTTCCGTACTGGGAAAAGCTAATGACCAGGGCTCCGGACTGCTCACCCGGCCCTGGCCCCAGGAGGGATGTCATAACATCTTTATGGGAACCCATGACGGCTGCTGAGATTAAGAGAGCCTTACCATCGGCCTCAAAGGTGCCAGGACCTGACAGAATGACCGTGGAACAGGTGAAGAAGCTGCCTCTAGGTGCGCTGGAGTGGTGGTGGGCGAACAGGCAGACCTGTGGAGGGCTCATGCCCAGAAAGTCCAGTATTAGACGGGGAACACTAGTCTCCTGGAGTTGCTAAAAGAGCTTTACCAAGTGGACGATGTGAGCACCACATCTGCAATGCTCTCCTGCAGATGGGGAGGAAGAGCAATCGCTCTGCAGAGGACCTGTTAGCCTGGGGTATAATGATGGCCAGAATGTTAGTAGCAAGAAATTGGAAAAACACCATTCGGATGCACCATTCGGATGCGCTCCCAAACAGATCGAGCTTGGCCAGGGGACGGAGAGCTGACTGGCTATGTCGCGGCAGGTGCCAGATGCCCGAAACTCTGAACCACGTTCTCCAAGTCTCCTACAGGTCTCATGCAGCGAGGGTCCGCAGGAATGATTCTGTAGTGAAACACATAGCAAAAGGGCTTTGGAGACAAGGGTATCACGTGGATTTGAAGCCTCACTTCAGAGCATCCGAAGGCTTGAGGAAACCCGATATAGTGGCGAGTATTGGACAGACCACAAGAATTATCAATGCCCAGGGGGTGGGCGAGCAGGCAGACCTGCGGAGGGCTCATGCCCAGAAAGTCCAGTATTACGCGGGGAACACCAGTCTCCTGGAGTTGCTAAAAGAGCTTTACCAAGTGGACAATGTGAGCACCACATCTGCAATGCTCTCCTACAGGGGGTGTGGAGCGATTGCTCCGCAGAGGACCTGTTAGCTTGGGGTATAACGATGGCCAGAATGTTAGTAGCAAGAAATTGGAAACACACAATAATACCCAACACGGAAGATTGGCAAATCCTAATGGTAGAATATCTGCAGCTAGCAAAAGCGACAGGAAGCGTAAGAGGCCAACCAAAACAAAAAGTCTATAAGGATTGGGGAATCTTTAAAGAAAATTTAGAAAACTATGGAATAAAAGGAAACATCTTGTAGAATTAGACTGATCCCTGTATTGTAGAAATATAAGTTCGTAGGGAGGTAAAAAGAAATTACATAAGAAATATGTAACTGTGCGGTATAAAGTAATGGATAGATAAAGTACAGTGAGATTAATTGGAAGCCAGTTTTAAATTTCTTCTGTATAAGTTTTATAATTGTGTTCAGTATCAGGAGTAAATATGATGATAATTATATTAATCTTCTTGTATCTTCTAGTGTGGTGGTTTGTTTGATTTTTCTGTTATTTGTTTGTATGATTGTGTTTGTTTACTTGTATGTACGTCTGTTCTCATAAATGTATGTAGTTTAAATTAATAAAGATATATTCAAAATAAAATAATAATAAAACTACAGCTTCTGTTAATGCTGGTTTGTGAGCACCCAGGAAAATGCCCAGGCTTGCACGGGACTGCTAGTAAAAAATATTCCGTACTTCTGCGGATAATCAGAAGTAATGTCTGAGGGGCGTGGCGCTCTGATGATGATTTAAAAAATAAAAAAGGAAGCTGATGATCTGTGGTGTTATACTGATCGATCTTTGGCAGTCTTTTCCACATGCCTATCCCTATCTCCTCGTGGTGAGAGTCAGGCAACTCTTCTGGCGGCTAACAGGGAAGGCTTATCTGAGCCTCTGGGTCCTTACCAGAGAGGTTCAGTTCATCCTCACCCAGATTCGGGAAACCGAACATGAATCATTGCGGAAACACAAAGAGAGGTGGCGGGTCCTCTGACTGTACCACCCGGGTGAGGAGCAGCTCCCGTGCTGCTGGGCCTGGTCTAGTTCCTGCGGTGGAAATCCCAGTTTTTGTGTGCAAACGCCCGGATTGCGAGAGAGCCTTTAATACCAAGACCAGATGCGGTGTCAATCACCAACGAGCCCACCCAGACTAGTATGATGCGCAACAAAATACACATCAGGTGAAAAGGAGATGGACCCCTGAGGAAACAGCACTGCTGGCTAGAGAGGAGGCTAGGCTCCTAACCTCGGGGGCACGCCATATGAACCTAGCCCTGATGGGAAAATTCCCAGAAAGAACAGCGGAGGCTATAAAAGCCCATAGGCGCCACACACTACAAAACACAGACCTTCTAGACCTGGAAGGACATTACAACCGTTATGGCTGGCATGCCTGCTTAGGTTATGATAAAGTTAAGATCCAGAAAAAAATAATAATCGTATTATAAGGAAACCTCTCTATATGCTTTGGGAAAATACAAAGATTTGTTTGAACCTAAAACTCTGTGGTGGATATCTTCCCTTGAAGCACTAGCAGTGAAGAAGAAAAATTATGAAAGAAAGAGGAAGGAAAAAACTTTGAAGAAATTAGAGAACATCTGTCAGGTTGATTACAATATCACCAACTTTACGAGATATTTAAACTAGACGAAAGAAATGGTTTTGCAATGGAACCCTCTACATTGGAAAAAGAACTGATCAACTCTAAAGTGAAAATCCTCTCCAATCTGTAATCCTCTAAAATCTGTAATGGTCAAGTGGGCTCAAGATTTTGTCTATAGTATCCCAATGAAAGCCTGGGGAAATCTATGAAGTTCACCGCATGCTACACCTTGAAAGAAAATTTTATGTAGATGCAATTCCGCTGGTACTTAACACCACTAAAATTATCCAAAATGTATAAGAACATTTCAAGTAAATGCTGGAGATGTGGGGAAGCGGAAGGCTCACTGTTACATATGTGGTGGACCTGTAAGAAAATAAAGGAATTTTGCAGTGTAATTTATAATGAACTCAAAAGAATTATTAAGGTATCCTTCATTTTAAAAAATGGAGACTTTCCTCCTGGGGATATTAGGCCCAGACATACCTGTGGGCGAACAGGTGGACCTGCGGAGGGCTCATGCTCAGAAAGTCCACTACTACGCCGGCAACACTAGTCTCCTGGAGTTGGTTAAAGAGCGCTACAAAGTGATAAAAAGAGAGAGGAGGCTTCATGCTCCCTGATCTAGAGTTATATCATGCAGCTGCAGCACTACTATGGATGAAAGACTGGATAACATTAAGGGATTTTGATGTATTAGATTTGGAGGGATATGATCATCGGTATGGGTGGCATGCCTATTTAATATATGAGAAGGTAAAGGTCCACAGGGGCTTCCTGAATAATTTAATAAGGAAACCATTATATAAGATCCAGTCAAAATATAAAGAAATACTGGAACCCAAGAACCCCCTGTGGACCTCGCCTACAGAAGCACAGGCAGTTAAGAAAAAGAATATGGAAGGGGAATGGGCCACATACCGACTATTATTATTATTAGGACAACAGGATGAACCCATACTGAAAGAAATATGAAGAAATTAAAGGGCATTAAACAGACTGGCTGCACTATTTTCAAATACATCAAAGATTAACCATTGATAAAAAGTAGGACTTGCAAAAGAAATATCAAAATTTGAAAAAATAATTGATACAAAGGAAAATACATCTCATAAAAAAATAAGAGTGCTACCAAGTGGAAGACCTGAGCACCACATCTGCAACGCTCTCCTGCAGAGGGGTGTGGAGTGATCCCTTGGCAGAGGAGCAGAGTATTGTCTGGAAGCAAGACCTTCAGGTTCTCTCATCATGAGTGGTGATTGGAGGCATTTATGCTCATTCCATCTTTAACAAAACAACAGCCTCCCTCGGTGCTGGGATGCGAGCACCCAGGAAATTGCCCAGGTATAGCACGGGACTGCTAGAAAATAATCCGTACCTCTGCGGATAAACAGACGAGATTCCCACTGTCCCCGCAATGTCTGAGGGGCGTGGTGATGACAAAAAGAGAGCCAAATGCCTCAGCTAGTGACACACATGAATGGATGAAGGAGATTCCCACTGTCCCCACCTATCTAGTGAAACCACAGCCAAGGGAACGGGCTTGGCGGAATCAGCAGGGAAAGACATGAGGTGTGGAATAAGTGGGAGCCCCGCCTGTTTTTCACTTACCCAGTGAGGTGGGAGGGGGGATGCTGCCTAGTGGCCCACTTTGGGTAAACTAGGAGGGGAAGCACAGCCAGAAGGAAACCGGGCACTCCCCTGTTGGTATTATGAATTCTTGATGCACATAGTCACTGAGCAGCTGGGCTTAGACAGTGATATGGCTCGCTGCGGGCGGTGCCCGCCCTCGCCTCCCCCCGCACGGCTAGCCCCGCCCCCGCACAGCCCCGCCCCCGCGTGCACAGCATGTGCACCTAGCTCCGCCTCTGCGCACACATCCCCTCACCGCCACCTTTGCCCTGGACGGAACCGTTCGCCCTCCTCCTAAAGCGGGAGGCGGACCCCTTTCTACTTCCGGAGGAACCATCTGCACATGCCCAGAGGCACTCTGATAATTGTATTTCAAAAATTATAGCTTTGCACTCTGCGGCTCCCGCATAGGGCTGTGGGAGAGGCTGTTGCCCCAGCTGCAAGCGGGGCGCGGGTGGTATTATACGCTGCCCCTCCGTATCCTTCCAGCAGGGTCTGGAGCGTGCTTGGAACGCGCTCGGGTGCTGCCTCCCCTGCCCTGCCCACGCCCTTTCCCCGCCTCCGGTAGCTCCACCCCGAGAGGACACCCACCTTCCTTCCTTCCTTCCTTCCTTCCCTCCCTTCTCTCACGCGCGCCCTCCTGCCCATTCATTTCTTCCCCGGCTGCGCAAGCAGCAAGCAGAGGCGCCCGCTGCGCGCGCAAGTTCTCCCGCTCGAGGGGGCGCACGGTGCAGATTTTGCGGGCGGGGGCTCGCCTGCGCCCCTGGCGGGGGCCTTCCTCACCACCCCCTACCTATAGCCCTGGGCACGACCCAAGCGCCCCACGCCGGGGCCCTCTCAAAACCAGGGCCAGCACCCAACATGCTACACGCCCTGGGTGTGTGCTTTCTTACGTTCAGATCTCTGACCCCCTGCTGCTTTTGGTGGGATGGGCGAGAGAAGAGAAATTAGACATTGAGGACTCAAACCAGACAGATGTAAATAACCCTGAGCTGTGGCAAAGGAAGTGAAACAATTCCTTCTATTCCTGGGAAAGGACTAGTAGGATGTAACAACTTTTAAAGACTTTAAACACACGCCGCACACACACAAACCCTTTAAAAATAATTACGGTTTTCCCAGTCACCCTAGATATGTAACAGAACGTTAAGAAAACAGGGTAAATTAGGCAAAAGACAGCCAGGTATTTTAAAGTGATTGTTCAAGCCCACAAAACCTTTGTAACCAGTCTGCCACCATACAAATATGTCAACACACCCAACTGGGAGAGGACACACAATCGCAGGTGCGCACACCATGCAAGAGTTAAAACAGGAACGCGAGGAGGAGAGTAAGCGTTTTCCCTGCCCAATGCAGCTCCGTCAAGCACTGTCCTGTCAGGCTGCATTGGTATTGCAATTGCAGGACACTTTCTACTTGAGATTAGACTGGCAAGAAACATTTCTTCACCTTACATGGAACCTAAAATGACTACAAATGTATTATTTCCAGAAATGAGTACCGCAACAAAATTGAAAGGAACCTCCTTGAAGGAAACTTACTTGGGAGTAAATTTATCCATCAAAACTCAAAGGATTTCATAACTCAAAGAGTTTAAAAGGATCAAACAGACTTTTAAAAAGCTATGTTAAAATGAAACCTGACAGTCTTGGTATGGGCATAGCCAAGAAGGGGGGCAGGGGGGCTAAATTACCTGGGGGGGTGTTTTTCCTTTAAAAAATAATGAAGCAAGCTTGCCTTTAAAATTACACATTTAAGATAAGCAGCAGCAGCTGAAGTCAGGATGTTACCTTTAAAGCCAAATTAAACTCAGGAAAACTTCAAAGCTCCAAAACTTGGCAAAAGTTTTTCTTAACATTTCTAAAGCTTAAGAGTGCAAATCCCGAGTTAACCGAAACCTCTGGAAACTCCTCCTACTATTAACAAGCAGAGTGTTATACTGCCTGTTTTTATGCCATTTAATAACAAATTTGTTGAGCTTTGTGAGTGTGCGTGCAAATGTGCGTGGAGTGTGCGTGTACCAAACTAAGAGCCCAGGTTCCCACGTACGAGCACTCTGGGTTTAGTCAGTCAAGCAGCTGCAAATCCACCTTGTCCAGCCCACATTTGTATTTATAGCCCACCTCTTCTCCAAGGAGTTAAAGGTGGTGTAAGGTGAAAGAAAAGCTGGGGGTTTTTTTAACTAAAGAAACAACCCTGAACCTGGTTTTTAAATCCTTTCTCTTTTTCTCCCTCCAAAAGAGGTGCTGTCACAGTTAGCATTTGGTGCAGGCAGGAGCAAAATACGAAAGTCCCAGAAGTTCCAACTCCCGCCCCCCCCAGCACCTGTCCTGGATCTGGCTGCTCTTGGCAGAACTTGCCCCCTCTTCTCCCTTGTTTCCTCTCAGTATGCGACAGTCCCTCCGCACACCTCGCTCCAGCCATCTCTGCGACACCTTCGCCCAGCACACTTTGCACACCTCCTTGGTCTTCATCACACTCCTCACAGCTGCCTGTCCTTAAGTAGGGGAGGCTATTGGGCAGGTTCCAATCTGAATCAGTTACAGGTGCAGGAATGACGTGCTCTGTACTTCCAGCCCTAACTTGCCTGGCTAGGCACAGCTGCGAGCGTTTCCTCAGACATGCCCCACCCGTGTTTAATTCCCTCCAGGCTGCTGATCAAAGTGCACACAGCTGCTGGCAGGGAAATTAGGCTTTCTTCCATGGGTCAAAGACTCGATTCGGCACCGCCCCCTCCCCGCCCCATGTGAGCTCACAAGCACTCACACACACAAGAAGCCCCACACGTTTGTTCTTAAAGGGCAGAAAAATGAGCATATTATTTGAATACAAGGTTTTGTTTGCATCTAATATTTCACTGATTCCCAACATAATTTACACAACAAAAAATGCAACATAACATATAACTGCAAGGGGGGAAAGTGAGGGAAAAAACTTTTATACAGTATTAGGAGATGTAATGTATATCAATTTATAACATTTTTTTTTTTTGCTGCAGGTTAGCTGTGAGATAAATAAATTACAGTTAGATATTAAAGGCCAGAGTCAGTCTCACGGAGGACCGGGTAGTGCAGAGGGAAATAAAAATACAAAAGGACAGTATACATTATGTCCCAGACATGACAACCACACCATAAAGCTTCACGCCAACCACATATTCCTGTTCACTTCAGGCACTAAGTCGCTTAAATTATCATTAACCGTTCCTCATTGCTCCACCACCAGGACCTGGGGTCTAAGTCCATGTCTTCTCTGTCTGGTGGGAGAGGGACGACTCCTGGGCAGGAGGCTCCGCCCACTCCTCATCCAGCCGGTCCCGGACATGGACTTCCCAGCCTCCTGCTTGCTGCTGCCTCTTTGTGCTGATCCATGACAGGTGCTCTGTTTAGGGACTTACCAAAGGAATCCTGCAAATGGAGATATTACTAGAGCCTGACATGCTTGCCTGTTTGGTGGTATTTTATGCATTGTGACTTGCTATCATTTTTATTGATTATAGCATAGTAATTCTTTACTGTAATTGTTAAGTGTTGACTGTTCGATTATTATTATTATTGAATTTTACTATTCTAATGGATTATTGAGTATTCAGTATTATTGAATATTGCTTTACATGGTATGTTATTTATTTTAAAGTTATGTTTTCATTATGACTTTTTTGTATTGGATCACATGGTGTTATTGTTATTCAGGGTGTGATCTTTGTCAGGGAAGGGCCCATCCTTGGCCTGCAGAAGGTCCCAGGTTGTGTCTGGCAGCATCTCCAGGTAGAGCTGGCAACATGCCTGGTCTGGAATCCTGGGGGGTTGCTGCCAGCCAGTGTAGACAATACAGCTTCCTAGGCATCTTCTGAGATGCTAGGATCTTGCACCATTTAAAGTTTGGTCTGCAGCCACAGCAGATTCCAAGAAGCAAAGCAGAAGGAAATACACCCCTCCCTCTGCTAGGCCAGAATATGTGTGTGTGTGTGTGTGTGTGTGTGTGTGTGTGTGACCACTGAACCCTCCAATCTACTTTCCACAGAGGGGCCTGCAAGGGGCCCAGCAGCAGGACACCAGGCAATGGGTTTCTTCTGTAGTTTGTTCCTTGTCTCAGGGAACTGGCAAGCAGAGGCAGGTAGACTGCCCCTGGGCATGGAGGCACCATGCTCAGCTCTCATAGTTAACAGCTGCACTGCAAATCCACCCAAACTTTGGGTGGGTGGGAGGTTACAAGGAGACATGAGGGGATATGAGGTGTAAATTAAAACTTGCAGCCCCCAACGGGGTGGTAGATGACCCTGGGGGTCCCTTCCAGCTCTAAAATTATGTGGTTCTATGCAGTGCTTTTTTCTTTTAAAATGTTTAGGGGTACTCTCATTTTTCCTACTCATATTGAAATATTGCCCCTCAATGAGGCAATGATTCACAAAATGTTTAGGGATATGCATCTCCCTACGTCCACCCAGAAAAAAGCACTAGTTCTATGATACTACGTCAGAAAATTCAAGGTGGTGTCCCCAAACCACCTGGCTGATGATGCCGTTTCTGAAATGTGTAGACCCACACGGACAGAGGCAGGGCTGGATTGAGGTTTAATGAGGCCCTAAGCTACTGAAGGTAATGGGGCCCATTATATGTCCAGCTGTCCTTGTCAACAACAAATTGTCACTGTTTTTTGTGTTGAATATATGCTATATGGTAATTTAATAGGTCCATACACAACACAAAACACTGTTGCTATATGTAGGTTTTATTTGTTTTTTATCTTATATTTTGGAAATGTACATCTGGGGTTTTTTTCCCTTTAAATTTTTTGGGGGTCCCCAAGAGAGTAGGGCCCTAAGCTATAGCTTGTTTAGCTTATATGTACATCCGGCACTGCGACACAGGACTGGCATTCACCTTTTCATAAGAGAAACCCATCTGGCATGTTTCGTCACAGATGTTGGAAGT
Organism: Podarcis raffonei; assembly: GCF_027172205.1. NCBI lineage: Eukaryota > Metazoa > Chordata > Lepidosauria > Squamata > Lacertidae > Podarcis > Podarcis raffonei. The sequence continues at coordinate 53,639,122 of NC_070615.1, forward strand.
GGACCTTCGGAGGTGAGGCCTGGCTACAAGTTCCTGATGCTGCAAAAATAGGCCTTGTTGCAGTCGGTGGCGAGCAACCAGTCACACCGACTGACTGGTGTGATCCTGATGCTCTAACCTTGAAGGCTGATGGTGATGTTAAAGCTGGAAGGAAAAAGTTAACACTGGGCACACACCTGACCTCCCTCCCTCCCTGTCTTCTGTGGAGGGATTTCAGATCTTTTTTCCTGCTGGTGGTGGTTCAAATGCGAGTCTTCGCCCCAGGGCCTTGCAGAACCAGGCAGAGGCCCGGGCCAGGTAGATAATGTGCCCCCCCCTTTTTTTACCCTGTGGATAACTAAAGTCTTATAAGTAAGTAAGTAAGTATATAAATAATTTTCACAAACGTTATGCTGACAAATAATTTTATTACAAGGCTTGAACCGTATCTGCATATAAAGACAAAATGGAAAATATAGATCATTATGCTGACCGAGGCCCCCTTTGGAATCAGAGGCCCCGGCCAAGTGGCCCATATGGCCCCCCCTCTGTCTGGGCCGCTTCGCCCCCAGTGTGAAGCAATGAAGTTGCAGGCGTTTTGAAGTCCTGCTGGACGGGATGCTGCCAGTCAGTCTAATGCGCCCCTTTATTCCCCGGAGTTGGTGGTGGGCGCATGTACCCCCCCATTCCAGGATCCCATCTGTTCCCACTTTCAGAGGAGCCAACAGAAATAAAGACCTTCCTTATTAGAAGCCGAGGGCTCCCTGGGGCCCCGTAATGTTCTCAGCAGCCCTTCGAGGTCTCCCCGCTTTGCTTTGTCCTGGCAAATCCCGACGGGGGGGGGAGGCGAGGCGAACGGGTAAGTCGGCAGGAAGCTGAGCTGAAGCCAGGAATGAGATGAGGAAGGATGGGGGGGTGCATTAACCCGAGGTTTAATCTGCTTGTCCTCTCTCCTTCCCAGCCACTCTAGAAGACGGATCTCGGGCTCCAGTGAATATCGGAAGCAAAAGGCAACCCTCCGATCTCGAAGTCCCGTCCTTCCCTTCATTCGGAACCGGCGCTGTTACAGGTGCCGTGCAATACTCACTCCGTATTTGTAAGAAATAAATCTCCTCTGGATCTCCCTCCAAGCACTCTAAAAACTAGCGGCGAACAAAAAACATACCAGCAAGCTGAATATCTGGATAGGCTCGTCTAAACAAAATGTTTTCCGCAGGCGCTTTCGGCCCCTGCTGCTATTCAGGTTGCTGGGGTGTTTTTTGTTCGTCGCTGGCTTTTAGTTTTTAAAAAATGGATTTTACCAATAATCTTACGGCTTTATCTTTTTACAAACTGCTTTGATGTTTTCTACAATCAAGCGGGGTATACACGTACAGTAATTGAATAAATAAAATCAACAAATCTCCACAGAGTGGCGTCTCCTTTCATTTATGGAATGGAAATTTACTCTGCACGTGCTCAGGGACACTTTCATCAAGGTGGTGGGAGGGGCGGTCTGCAGAGTAGGAGCCAATTCTTGGGGCCGAGGTCCCTTCGCCCCCCAGTAAAATATTTGCGGGGGCCGGCCGCCCCAAAAAAGTTGGTGGTCATTCATTGCTGTTCAAATGGTGCGCGCGCGCCATGTCTTGTGATCTACTAGGCGGGGCGGGACTTACCTGTCCCCACGAGTAGCCAAGGAATCAAGAAAAGAAAAAAATGCTTAACTAACTGACCAACTGCGTCGCAGATGATTCAGTCCCCCGCCAACATAAATCCTGGCCACGCCCATGCCTCCCCCCTCCATATTTATTCAAGTTGGCCCCCGTGGTCTGCAGTAGCCAGCAGGCTCCGTTGCCTCTTCCGCTTAGCCATCTATTTCCCTCCATAGCCTCCTCTATCCCCGCCAGGCACTCGGTTCAGATAATAGCAGGAAAGTACCGGGCTTCTATTCAAATAGTGGGAGGCGAGGAGAGACCACTATTTCTAACAGCAAGAAGTGAAAGCTTTTTGTTAGATTTTTTTAAGAAGAGAAAGCGTTGGTTACTAAACCGCTCCTTTTTCGCAGCATCATTATAAAGTTGAGGTGTTGCGGCATGTAAATGCATTTAAATTGTGTTGGTTGGTTTATTGATTAATCAGTTAGATGCTGGGCAGTTAATCAATCGATTTGCTAATCTCTTGGCAGCCCTGAGGGCAAGGGAGGGGGCACAGAAGGAGCTGCAACTGGCAAGGAACAGATGTCCTAAGGCTCATAACCTTTAAGGAGAGGAGGAGTCTGCACCCTCCAAAGCCATACACGCCCCCCAACATGAGCCACACCCCAACACGAGAGGCAACCTTCCTCCCCCAACTCCTCGCCGCTCTGCAGCTCCGCCTCCCTAAAGATTCCCCAACCAGTTTGTCTCTTCTACCACCACCCCCGCCCCAAACCTCCTTTTCTGCCGACACTGCTGCTCCTACTTCCAACCCTTTAGGTCCTGCATTTCAGCTCCTCTCTCGGTGTCCCTGAGTCTCCACAGTTTCCTTCCTGACACCCCCTGGCCACGAGCGCAAAGGGCTGCAGAACTGCTTCCAGCAGCCCGGTGCTGCTTCTCACATGAAGGCATTGATAAGCCGCGGCGGCCGAAAGTGATACTCATGCATGGGGGGGGGCGAGCGGAGTCAGCTTGGTGTCCATTCCACTCTTTACACCTTGAGTTTCCGGTAACAAAGAAGAAATAGTCTCTGAGCATGCGAGGAGTCACGTCTGTGCTGAAGGCAGCTTGAGTTCCAGCACTTCCTTGTTTTAGAAGCACCCCCGTGCCTGCCTGCCAGCCTGCCTTCCCCCAGGTAGACCGGGTAGGAACCTGTCCCTTGTTTAGGAGCGCCGGCCAGCATTTCCACTCCCTACGCCAGGTCGTCCGGCGGAGCCGCTCCTTCCGTCGGCAGGGCCGGGGTGACCGGGACCCTCCCGAGCAGCTGGCAGGCCTTCGCAGGGGTAGCCCGGGAAGCCTTCCGTTCTCTGAGTAGGACCGGCAAGAACCAGCCTCCCCGGCCAACAGACCAGAGGGGAGCCGAGGGCCGGGAGACCGTGCACCGCTTCCAGCTCCTCCGGGGCCCAAGGAGGAGCGACCAGGAAGCCGTCTGTCCTCCCAGGGAGAGCGCGAAACCCCAGCCTCCCCGGCCGGCAGACAGGGGGGCAGCGGTCGCAGGCCCTCCGCCGGGAAGACCGCGGCCCTCGCCAGTAGACCGGGCGGTCCGCGGGCCTCCGGCAGGTAGACCGGAGAGGATCACTCACCCACCAGCCGGGGGGACCGGGAAGCTTTCCATTCGTCCGTCCTCCCAAGTGGACCGGAAAGCCCCAGCCGCCTCGGCCAGGCGGAGAACGACCGCTTCTTCCAGCCCCGCCGTCACCTTGACTGCCCGACTTCCACCCGCCTGCCGGGAGGACCGGGTAGCGGACAGACCTCCCAGCGGTAGACCGGGAAAGTCTTCCGTCCTCGAAGGGGACTGCCATGTCCCAGCTTGCTTGGTCACTAGTAGACCGGAGGAGAGCCGCCAGCGGCCGCACGAAGAACGGGCCACGTTGCCGGCGCCTCCGGAGGGGAGCTAGACCCGGCCTCCTGAGCTCCGCCGCCTCCCCCCCCCCAGGAAAACGGCCAGCGCTTCCGCTGCTTCCCCCGCGAAGACCGGCCAACCCATCCCCGCTTGCCGGCCGGTAGACCGGGGCCACCAGCAACCTCGCCACTAGACAGGGCAGGGCCTAGACCCTTACATCCGGATGCCTGTCCTTCTCCGGCCTTCGCACACTCCACCATCCGCTCTCACCTCTCCTCCATCACAGGAAGCAAAGGCGGGCGCCGCGAACGGTCTACCGCCGCCCCGGCGCACGGGTAGACCGGCACGACCGGGGAGCCGCGGAGCCTCTTGCTGGAGTGAGTCTGCCGCGTCTGGATGCCAGGGGCTTCCGAGACGCCGGTCTGCCGCGGCATTGGCGCCGGCACCCAAGACGCCATCCACTCTCGCCGGGCCAGGACGGCATGCACATGGAGATTTCTGGCTACAGGGTTTTCAGGACCCTCTGGGGAACCGCAAATGACCCAACTGTGCTCCCCAGTCAGTGTGGACCTGTGGTGTGTGGGGCAGGCACAGCGTCTGACATGGTTCCCTTTGAGAAGCGGTGAGCAGCCTCGTCCTATTCTGCTGTCCTTTGGGTCTCTGCTGGGAGAGGAGCAGTGAGGTGGGTGAATGAGTGGCTGGCAGTGGGCTTTGACCCCAGCTCCAGGTCTGAAGAACCCTTGAGCAGCCCCTGTGCTCTTGTAGCCATGGCAGTGTTTCTGAGAGACATGCAGGAGTGAGGGTGGGGACTTCCCTGCGTTGGGGTGGACCCCACATTTGGTAACTTGCCAAATGGCACTGACTGTCATGTAGGGGAGGGCCCTCAAGGGGCTGGCATGCATGCTGGTGTTCAGGTGGAGTGGACCCCTCCCTTCCACATGTCACTCTGAAGTCTGTAACTCTCGACAGCAACCTGCTCCACGCACTGTACCTGCACAAAGGCAGTGTGTTTTGCTCCATTCATGTGCAAGAAGTAACTTTGACTCTCAAGGAAAATGGCAGCCAATGATCTGTGATGTTCTACTGATCGATCTTTGGTGGCCTTTTCCACGTGCCTATCCCTACCTCCTCGTGGTGAGAGTCGGGCAACGTCTTTAGGCGGCTAACAGGGAAGGCTTATCTGAGACTCTGGGTGCGAACCAGAGAGTCTCAGCTTAACCTCACAGATTCGTTTCTAATGAAATGCATGAATGCGGTAATGCAAATAGAGGTGGCGGGTCCCATGACTGTACCACCCTGGAGAGGAGCGGCTCCTGTGCTGCTGGGCCTGGTGGTGTTCCTGCGATGGAACTCCCAGTTTTTGTATGTGAAAGCCCAGGCACCTCAAGGTTCTCCCGTTTCGAGTGGCGATAGGAGGCATTTATGCCAATTCCATCTTTAACAAAATCAAAGCCTCCCTTGGTGCTGGAATGTGAGCGACCATGAAATTGGCAAGGTTAGCATGGGACTGCTAGAAAACAATCTATGCCTGCGGACAAACAATGTCTGAGGGGTGTGGCGCCCCGATGATGATGGTGATACACCCCGGCAAGTAGACCGGGCAGTCGGCGTGTAGTTTCTGGGGCACGCCCTGACCAGAGCATGGATAGACAGGGCCCCCTTCCTCCTTTTGCTTTCCCCGCTCCTCACTGAGCGGGGAAGCGGCCACCTTCACTTCTTGCCTGCCTGCCTGCCTGCCTGCCTGCCTGCCTGCCTCCCTCCCTCCCCCCCTCCTTCCCTCCCTCCTTCCCTCTCAGGTAGACCGAGCAGGCGCCCGTCCCTTCGTTTAGGAGCGCCGGGGAGCAGGGAGAGAGTCAGGGCGACTGTCCGCTACCGGCCTGCCTGCCTCCCTCCCCCCGGTAGACCGGCTAGGCACCCCTCCCTCGCTTTAGGAGCGCCCCCGTGTCGCCGGCGCAGGGCAGGGCGGCCGTTCCTTGCCTGCCTTCTCCCAGGTAGACCGGGTAGGCGCCGGTTCTTACCTTTAGGAGCGCCCTCGTGTGGCCAGCATGGTAAGGGCAGAGCAGCCGTCTTCTTCTTCTTCTTCTTCTTCTTCTTCTTCTTCTTCTTCTTCTTCTTCTTCTTCTTCTTCTTCTTCGTCGTATCCCTTTTGTTGTCATGATCGTGCATGCGCGAGGGCGTGAGTGCGGGCGGGCGAAATGGGGTATGCGTGTGTGTGTGCCTTCCTGCCTTCCTCTCCCTCTCTCTTCGTGATCTATTTTGGGTCTGTCTCTCTCCCCCACAAGCAAGCACATGAGGGGGCCGGGGGTGGTTTCTTGGGTGTGTGTGTTGGAGGGATATTTTGTGTCCACCTCTCTGTCCCTGTCTGTCTCCCCTGCCCACAAGCGTGTGTGCGGTGTATTTGGCTCCTGTGTCTCTGTCTGTCTCCCCCCACACAAGCACATGCTGTGTTTGAGTGTATGCTAGTGTGACAGAGAAATTTTGTGCCCTTCTGTCTCCCTCCCCCAAAAACGAGTGTGTGAGAGACAGAGAGAGAGATTTTGTTTCTGCCTGCCCGCCTGCCTCTCTCCCTCTCTCTCCCCCTCTCCCCTCCCTCCCCCTGCTATCAAGTGTGTGTGAGAGCACACGAGCACTTTTGTGCTTGTCTTTCTGTATCCCTGTGTCTCTGCATGCTCCCCCTCCCGCAAAGGAACGCACGCACTTTTCTCCCTTGCCGTCCCTGCAAGGACGGATGCACGCCCCCACCCTTCTCCTCCATCACCTGCCTGCTGCTCTGCCGCCAAGCGGCGGTCTACAAAGTCACCGAGTTCTACGGCAGCTGTCTCCACGATCCCCACCCTTGGCGATGTCGTAGAATTCCAGCGACTGGGGAGACCTGCAGGCGCTAACGGGGGCGCGGGCCGGTAGACCGGGAAGCCTTCCGCCCTTGGAAGTAGACCGGCAAGCCGCAGCCTCTAGGGCGGAAAGACCGGGGGCCCGGCGAGTATATTGGCAGTCGGCGGGAGGACTGGGAAGCCCCTCGTTCTCGGAGGTAGACCGGCAAGACCCTGCCCCCCCCCCCGCCGAGGGTAGACCGGAGGGGCGCCAAGGGCCGGGATACTGAGCAACGCCGCCAGGCCCCCCGGTAGACTCGGGTAGACCGGGCTTCCCGAGGTTCGGCGCCCAGTAGACCGGCCAGCTGTTCCACTCTACGCCAGGTAGCCCGGCAGAGCCGCGCTTTCCAGTGGGTAGACCGGGAAGCCCCGCGATCTCTGAGGAAGACCGGCAAGACCCAACCTTCCCGGCCGATAGAACGGAGGGGAGCCGAGGGCCGGGAGACCGGGCTACGCCGCCAGCCCCTCCGGCGGGTAGACCGGGTTTCCGAGGTCCGGCACCGAGTAGACCGACCAGCGGTACCGCGCCGTGCACCAGGTAGTCCGGCAGAGCTGGACGCCCCAGGCACTGCGGCGAGCAGGCAGGCAGGCTGGCAGGGCCGCTCCTTCCAGTTGGTAGACCGGGAAGCCGCACGTTCTCTGAGGAAGACTGGCAAGACCCAGGCTCCCACCCTCCGCTGGCGAGTAGACCGTGCAGCGGCTCCAGGCCCGCCGCCGAGTGGACCGGCGCCTCCCGGGCCCAAGGATGGTAGACCGGGAAGCTGTTTGTCCTCCAAGAGCGACCTGGAAGCCCCACACCCTCTGGCGAGCAGGCAGGCAGGCAGGCCGGGTTGGCGCCACTCCCTTTGTTTAGCAATGCCGGGCTGCAGGCAGGCAGACAGGGAGGGTGGCCATCCGCTGCCTTCCAGGTAGACCGGGCAGGAGCCTGTTCCTTTGTTTGGGAGCTCTGGGCAGGTGGGAGGCAGGCAGGCAGGTGTGAGCGTGGACGCGTGGAGCCCACCGGGCCAGGCACCGAGTAGACCGCCCAGCGGTTCCACGCCGTACGCCAGGTAGCCTGCTCTTTCCAGTGGGTAGACCGGGAAGCCCCACGATCTGAGGCAGACCGGCAAGACCCAGACTTCCCGAGCGGTAGACCGGAGGGGAGCCGAGGGCTGGGAGACCGTGCAATGCCGCCAGCCCCTCCAGCAGGTAGACCGGGCCTCCCGAGGCCCGACTCCCAGTAGACCGGCCAATGGTTCCACGCCGTATGTGAGGTAATCCGGCAGAGCCGCGCTTTCCGGTGGGTAGGTAGACCGGGAAGCCCCACGATCTGAGGAAGACCGGTAAGACCCAGACTTCCCAGGCGGTAGACCGGAGGGGAGCCGAGGGCCGGGAGACCGGGCAATGCCGCCAGCCCCTCCAGCGGGTAGACCGGGCTTCCTGAGGTCCGGCGCCCAGTAGATCATTCAGCTGTTCTACTCCCTACGCCAGGTCCTCCAGCGAAGCCGTGCCTTCCGTCGGGAGGGCCAGGGTGATCGGGGCTCTCCCGAGTAGATGTCAGCTGGCAGGCCTTTGGAGGGGTAGCCCCCAGAATGGGGGGCACAGTAGACCAGCCCACCACCAACTCCGGGGAATAGAGGGGCACATTAGACCGACCGGCAGCATCCCTTCCAGCAGGACTTCAAAACGCCTGCAACTTCATTGCTTCACACTGGGGGCAAAGCAGGCCCAGACAGAGGGAGGGCCATATGCGCCACTTGGCCCGGGCCTCCGATTCCAAAGGGGGCCTCGGTCAGCATATTTATTTACATTTTCCATTTTGTCTTGGCTCCAGCACCATAATTCAAAAGCATCAATTCTTAGGCGATCAGCCTTCTTTATGGTCCAGCTCTCACTGCCATACATCACTACTGGGAAAACCATAGCTGGAACTATACGGACCTTTGTTGGCAAGGTGATGTCTCTGAAGTTGCCTAGGAAGCTGTATTGTCTACACTGGCTGGCAGCAACCCCCCAGGATTCCAGACCAGGCATGTTCCCAGCTCTACCTGGAGATGCTGCCAGACACAACCTGGGACCTTCTGCAGGCCAAGGATGGGCCCTTCCCTGACAAAGATCACACCCCTAAGAACAATGTGATCCAATACCAAAAAAAGTCAGAATAAAAACATAACTTTAAAATAAATAACATACCAAGTAAAGCAATATTCAATAATACTGAATACTCAATACTCCATTAGAATAGTAAAATTAAATAGGAAGGAGGAGGTGAAGGGGCTCCGACAGAGTCAAAGAGTCCACTCGCCACAGTCCTTAAAGAGTCCCCCTAAGCGCTGCCATAAGGCAGCCTGCAAACTGCACGTTGAAATCGCAAGGAGAAGAGGTGAAACACAGCCCCCAGCACGTTGACCAGAAAGGGGCTTATATTCTGTCTTCTTTCTTACTTTCCTTCTCTCTTATTTTCACTCCAAATCAGTCCTATAGAAGTCTGTAATTGGGGAGAGTATATTGCTGTTTTCTTCTTCTCTCCACCACCAAGAGGAAGGAGGAGGTGAAGGGGCTCCGACAGAGTCAAAGAGTTCTCTCACCACGCTCCTCAAAATCGCCCCAAAGCCTCCAAAAAGTTTTTCCAAGTGCTCCAAACACTATAATTTTCTTTGATTACAATCCCTTATATCACATAGCACAATCTCTTCCTGAATATAGCAAAGAAGGGGGTAGTGGTCTTACTATCGTACTTTATAGATCCACCTTCCGTCTTTATAATCCACTTTCCCGTCACTGGCTCAAAAACGGCTCAACCAGATTCTTTTGGGATTAGTGGGAAACGAGGTTAAAAAGAAGGATAAGAATTTATTTTTGTATGCCACGACGGCAGCAAGGATTATGTTGGCCCAGAATTGGAAGACAAATGTATTACCAACTATTTCGGACTGGCAGGTTAAATTGATAAATTATGCGGAACTGGCTAGATTATCAGGGAGAATACGAAATCAGGAAGACCAGAAGTTTTCTGAAAATTGGAGTAAATATTTGATGTATATAAGAGATAATTGTAAATCTTTAAAGACCCTGGAAGGGTTTGATTAACATCAACAGCATATGGTTAATTAGAAAAACGAATAAAATACGAGATGTAATGAAATTATAAGATACTTACCGAAGGGGGGGAAGGGGGGGATACTTACCGAAGGGGGGGAAGCTCGGCAGAGCTAAAGGTTTTATATGAGATCTATTTGTATAACAAATGTACATAAATGTATTCTGGTTGAAAAATCAATAAAAATTTAATTTAAAAAAATAGTAAAATTAAATATCTGCACATAATAATCGAACAGTTTACACTTAACAATTACAGTAAAGAATTACTAAGCTATAATCAATAAAAATGATAGCAAGTCACAATGCATAAAATACCACCAAACATACAAGCATGTCAGGTTCTAGTAATATCTCCATTTGCAGGATCCCTTTGGTAAATACCTAAACAGAGCAATGAGGAATGGTCAATAATAATTTAAGCGACTTAGTGCCTGAGGTGAACAGGAATATCTGGTTGGCGTGAAGCTTTATGGTGGTGTTGTCATGTTTAGGACATCATGTATACTGTCCTTTTGTATTTTTATTTCCCTCTGCACTGCCCGGTCCTCAGTGAGCCTGACTTTGGCCTTTAATATATAACTGTAATTGATTTATCTCACAGCTAACCTGCAGCAGAAAAAAGTTATAAATTGATAATAATAATAATCTATTATTTGTACCCCGCCCATCCGGCTGGGTTTCCCCAGCCACTCTGGGCGGCTTCCAACAAAGATGAAAGATACACTAAAATGTCACATATTAAAAACTTCCCTGAACAGGGCTGCCTTCAGATGACTTCTGAATGTCAGGTAGATGTTTGTCGCTTTGACATCTGATGGGAGGGCGTTCCACAGGGCGGGCGCCACTACCGAGAAGGCCCTCTGCCTGGTTCCCTGTAACTTGGCCTCTCGCAGTGAGGGAACCGCCAGAAGGCCCTCAGTGCTGGATCTCAGTGTCCGGGCTGAATGATGGGGATGGAGACGCTCCTTCAGATAAACTGGACCGAGGCCGTTTAGGGCTTTCAAGGTCAGCACCAAGACTTTGAATTGTGCTCGGAAACGTACTGGGAGCCAATGTAGGTCTTTCAAGACCGGTGTTATATGGTCTCGGCGGCCGCTCCAAGTCACCAGTTTAGCTGCCGTATTCTGGATTAGTTGTAGTTTCCGGGTCACCTTCAAAGGTAACCCCACGTAGAGCACATTGCAGTAGTCCAAGCTGGAGATAACCAGAGCATGTACCACTCTGGTGAGACAGTCTGCAGGCAGATAGGGTCTCAGGCTACGTACCAGATGGTAAAGAGCTGCCCTGGATACAGATTTGACCTGTGCCTCCATGGACAGCTGTGAGTCCAAAATGACTCCCAGGCTGCACACCTGGTCCTTCAGGGGCACAGTTACCCCATTCAGGACCAGGGAATCCTCCACACCTGCCCGCCTCCTGTCCCCCAAAAACAGTACTTCTGTCTTGTCAGGATTCAACCTCAATCTGTTAGCCTCCATCCATCCTCCAACCGCTTCCAGACACTCACACAGGACCTTCACCGCCTTCACTGGTTCTGATTTAAAAGAGAGGTAGAGCTAGGTATCATCCGCATACTGATGAACACCCAGCCCAAACCTCCTGATGATCTCTCCCAGTGGCTGCATGTAAATGTTGAAAAGCATGGGGGAGAGGACAGAACCCTGAGGCACCCCACAAGTGAGAGCCCAGGGGTCTGAACACTCATCCCCCACCACCACTTTCTGAACACGGCCCAGGAGGAAGGAGCGGAACCACTGTATGACAGTGCCCCCAGCTCCCAGCCCCTCAAGACGGTCCAGAAGGATGTTATGGTCGATGGTATCAAACGCCGCTGAGAGATCCAGCAGAATTAGGAAACAGCTCTCACCTTTGTCCCTAGCCTACCGGAGATCATCAACCAGTGTGACCAAGGCAGTTTCAGTCCCATGATGAGGCCTGAATCCCGACTGGAAGGGATCCAAATGGTCCGCTTCTTCCAGGCGTGCCTGGAGTTGTTCAGCAACCACTCGCTCAATCACCTTGCCCAAGAATGGAAGATTTGAGACTGGGCGATAATTGGCCATCGTGGCCGCATCTAAAGATGGTTTTTTAGGAAGCGGTTTAATAACCGCCTCTTTCAGCGGGCCTGGGAAGGCTCCCTCACGGAGGGAAGCATTCACCACCCCACGAAGCCCATCGCCCAGTCCTTCCCGGCTAGCTTTTATAAGCCAGGATGGGCAAGGATGCAGGAGACAGGTGATTGGCGTCACTCGTCCAAGCAGCCTGTCCACATCCTCAGAGGTAACAGATTGGAATTGATCCCACACAACTTGACTAGACAGGACTCTAGCACTCTCCCGCCCTGGCCCTGCTCCCACGGTGGAGTCTACTTCTTCCAGAATCTGAGCGATTTTATTTGCAAAAAACTTTGCAAAATCATTGCAGGAGATCATGTGGCCCGTACTGGACCCCGATGTTGCAGGTGGTTCCGCTAAATTGTGAACCACCTGAAAAAGTCTCCTGCTGCTGTTTTCTGCAGATGCAATAGAGGCGGTGAAGAAAGTCTTCTTCGCCGTCGCTATCGCCACTTGGTAGGCTCGACGTTGAGCTCTAACCTGTGTCCGGTCAGATTTGGAATGAGTTATCCGCCACCGGCGCTCTAGGCAGGCAGGTGGGGTGGGGTGGCTGTCCCCTGCCTGCCTGCCTCCCCCCCCAGGTAGACCGGGAAAGAACCTGGCCCTTTGTTTAGAAACGCCAGGCAGGTGGCATCCTTTGCTTGCCTGCCTGCCTGCCTGCCTCCCACCCAGGCAGACCGGGTAAGAACATGGCCCTTGTCAGGCAGGCAGGATGGAAGGAAGGCAGGAGGACTGTGCCCTGCCTGCCTGCTCCCCCCCCCCCCGGTAGGCCGGCTAGGCACCCCTCCCTCGCTTTAGAAGCGCCCCCGTGTGGCCGCCGCAGGGCAGGGCGGCCATTCCTTGCTGGCCTTCTCCCAGGTAGACCGGGTAGGCGCCGGTTCCTTGCTTTAGGAGCGCCCTCGTGTGGCCAGAATGGTAAAGGCGGCCGTTCTCTTCGTCGCCGTATCCCTCTTGTTGTCATGATCGTTAGGGCGGGCGGGCGAAATGGGGTATGCGTGTGTGTGTGTGTGCCTTCCTGCCTTCCTCTCCCTCTCTCTCCGTGATCTATTTTGGGTCTGTCTCTCTCCCCCACAAGCAAGCACATGGGGGGCCCGGGGGTGGTTTCTTGGGTGTGTGTGTTGGAGGGATATTTTGTGTCCATCTCTCTGTCCCTGTCTGTCTCCCCCGCACACAAGGACATGCTCTGTTGGAGTGTATGCTAGAGTGACAGAGAAATTTTGTGCCCTTCTATCTCCCTCCCCCGCAAACGAGTGTGTGTGTGAGAGACAGAGAGATTTTGCTTCTGCCTGCCTGCCTCTCTCTCTCTCTCCCCCTCCCTCCCTCCCCCCGCAAACAATCAAGTGTGTGAGAGAGCGCACGACCGCTTTGTGCTTCTCTTTCTGTATCCCTGGGTCTCTGCATGCTCCCCCTCCCGCAAAGGCATGCACGCACACCAAGAGTTTCCCCCCTTGCCGCCCCTGCAAGGACGGACGCACGTATGCCCTCACCCGTGTCCTCCATCACAGACCTGCTTCTTTGCTGCCAAGAGGTGGTTTACAAAGTCCCCGACTTCTACGGCAACTGTCGCCCCGAACCCCACCCTTGGCGATGTCGTCGGGTTACAGCGACTGGGTAGACCTGGAGGCGCCAACGGCGGCGCGGGCCGGTAGACCGGGAAGCCCCAGCCACCCAGGGCGGTAGACCGGAGGGGAACCGAGGTTTCGGTAGACCGGGCAACGCCGCCAGCCCCTCCGCAGAGTAGACCGGGATCTCCGAGGTCCGGCGCCCAGTAGACTGGCCAGCGGTTCTACTCCGTCCTCCAGGTAGTCCGGCAGAGCCGCGCTTTCCTGTGGGTGGACCGGGAAGCCCCACAATCTGAGGAAGACCGGCAAGACCCAGCCTCCCACACTCCGCTGGAGAGTAGATCGGGCAGCGGCTCCAGGCACGCCGCCAAGGCAACCGGCGCCTTGGTAGACCGGGAAACCGTTTGTCCTCTGAGGGAGACCTGGAAGCACCAGACCCCCTGGCGAGCAGGCAGGCTGGCAGTCACGCAGTCAGGCAGGCAGGCAGGCAGGCAAGTTGGACGTCTGCCTGCCTCCTCGCCAGGTAGACAGGGCAGGAGCCTGTCCCTTCGTTTAGTAGCGCTAGGCAGTCAGGCAGTCAGGCAGGCGGCAAAGCCCGACAAAGCCGCGCTTTCCGGCGGGTAGACCGGGAAGACCCCCGATCTCTGAGGAAGACCGACAAGACCCAGCATTCCCAGCCGGTAGACCGGAGGGGAGCCGAGGGCCGGGAGACCGGGCAACGCCGCCAGACCCTTGGCCGGTAGACCGGCATCATCGAGGTCCGGCGCCCATTAGATCGGCCTGCGGTTCCACGCCGTTCGCCAGGTAGCCCGGCAGAGGCGTGCTTTCCGGCAGGTAGACCGGGAAGTCTACCGTTCTCGTAAGACCGGCAAGACAGCCTCCCACCCTTCGAAGGCTAGTAGACCGGTTAGCGGCTCCAGGCACCCCCCCCCCGCCTAGTGGACCAGCGCCTCCCGGACCCAAGGAGGGTAGACCGGGAAGCCGCTTCTCCTCCGATGTAGACCTGGAAGCCCCAGGCCCTTCCCAGCAGGAAGGCAGGCAGGCAGGCATGCCGTCCGCTCCCTGCCTTCCAGGTAGACCGGGCAGGAGCTTTCCCCTACTTTTAGGAGAGCCAGGCAAGCGGCAGGCAGGCACGTAGGCAGGCAAGAAAGAAAGCAGGCAGGCAGAATGTCCGTCTCCTGCGTGCCTCCTCCCCAGGTAGACCGGGCAGGAGCCTCTCCCTTCGTTTAGGAATGCCAGGCTGGCGGCAGGCAGGCAGGCAGGAAGGCAGGCAGGAAGGCAGGAAGGCAGGCAGGAAGGCAGGATGGCCGTCCGCTGCCTGCCTTCCAGGTAGACCGGGCAGGAGTCTGTCCCATTGTTTAGGAGCGCTGGGCAGGCGGCAGGCAGGCCGTGGTGTGCGTGAACGCGAGGAGCCCACTGGGCCTGGCACCGAGTAGACCGGCCAGAGCTTCCACGCCGTACGCTAGGTAGCCCGGCAGAGCTGCGCGTTCCAGTGGGTAGACCGGGAAGTCCCACGATCTGTGGAAGACCGGCAAGCCCGTCTTCCCGGCTGGTAGACCGGAGGCGCGTCGAGGGCCGGGAGACCGGGCAACGCCGCCTGCCGCTCCGGCGGGTAGACCGGGCTTATCGAGGTCTGGTGCGCAGTAGACCGGCCAGCGGTTCCGCGCCATACGCCAGGTAGTCCAGTAGAGCTGCGCTTTCCTGCAGGTAGACTGGCAAGACAGCCTCCCCCCCTCCACCAGCGAGTAGACCGGGCAGCAGCTCCAGGCACTTCCTCCCTGCCTTGTGGACAGGTGCGTCCCATCCCCAAGGAGGGTAGACCGTGAAGCCGTTTCTCCTCCGTGGTGGACCGGGAAGCCCCAGACCTGTGGCGAGCAGGCATGCAGGCAGGCACGCAGGCTGGCAGGGTGGCCGGGAAGCTGTCTGTCCTCGAGGTAGAGCTGGAAGCTCCAGCCTGGGTTCTGGCTTCTGGTTCTGGGTTCTCCACCCCTTAAAGATTTCACATGGGGGGGCATAATCGGGTAGAGGCTTATTCAAACTCATCTTTGTGCTGTAAGAGCATGCGCTGGGTCAAGATATGTGCATACACTTGCCCACAACCCTATTGTGTAGACGTTTATTTAGGGCATGTGTGTACATCTCTGATTTTTAAAAAATAAGACACCCCTTAGATGCTAGATTTGCATTCTCTCACTTTTAGGAAGATCCCTTAAACTTCTACTGTAATCCTAGAGATGTTTTCCCCCAGCTTGCTTTGCAAGAAATGCGTCAGTCAGAGGTCCAAATACTTTGGAGGCAAAGGCACCCCAACTTCGGCTGTGCTCTTCTACCAGAAACCCATGGAGGAATTAGGCAGGAGTTGCAGAGCCCCACCCATCCCGTTCCCAACATACCTTACCACAGGAAGCCGCCCCCGGGCGACACATACATTTCTGTGAAGTTCTCCAAGCCCCGCAGCTGCGCCAAGGTCTGGATTTTGTTGGGCTCCTGGCAGAACAAGGTGTTCATGTAGCACCTGCACTGCTCCTGGCAGGGCGGGGCTCCGAGGCAGGAGCATCCCGGGCAGGCAGAGGAGCATCCCTGCACAGCCCCAGAGCATCCTTCCTCCACGGAGAGGCATCCTCGGCTGTTGGCTCAGAAAGCCCTGCGGCTCCCCATCCGCTGCCACCCAACCGAGCAGCTCTGCTCTCTCGCTGAGCCTCTTCCTTCCTTGTCAGTCATGGACCATGTGCCCGCACTCTCTCGCAGACACACAACCGCTCATTTCCCAACCTCAGAGGGCGGAGTTTGCTCCAAGTCCTCCTCCAACAACACAGAACCCCTCCCTCTCCAAACGAGTGACCGCCTGTCTCAGTGGACACAGCAGCGAGAGCAATGTCCACGTGGATGTGCCTCTTCTCCCCCTGGAGCACAGAGAAAGGGAGAGGAGCTCCTGTGGTCCCAGCAGCCTCCTTCCAGGGTGCCGGGCGGGGGGCAGGCATAGGCGTAGCCAGGATTTTATTTTTTTTGGGGGGGGGGGCGGAATCAGTTGGTCAGTTAGTTAAGCATTTTTTTAGTTTCTTCATTTAGGGGGGCAGCTGCCCTCTGTCCTCCCTTGGCTACTCACGGAAAGTCCCGCCGCCCATAATCGATCACAAGACATGGCGTGCACACACCATTTGAACAGCAATGAATGACCATCAACTTTTTGGGGCGGGTGCCCCCCGCAAATATTTTACTGGGGGGCGAAGGGACCTCAGCCCCAGGAATTGGCTCCTACTCTGCAGACCGCCCCTCCCACCACCATGATGAAAGTGTCCCTGAGCACGTGCAGAGTAAATTTCCATTCCATAAATGAAAGGAGACGCCACTCTGTGGAGATTTGTTAATTTTATTTATTCAATTATGTGTATACCCCGCTTGATTGTAGAAAACCTCAAAGCTGTTTGCAAAAAGAATAAAGCAGTAAGATTATTAGTAAAAATCATTTTTTAAAAACGAAAAGCCAGCGACGAACAAAATCTGCTGAGAACATTACGGGGACTTCCGGAGGCGGCGCGAAACAGCAATGGCGGTCCTCTTCAGTTGTTGAAGAGGGGCTCCGCGGAAAAGGGTCGTGCGCTGCGGCACAGCGACGACCCGTTTAGGAAAACCACGGGTAGAGTGAGCCCGTGGCCGTGGGATTCGGCGGGCACCAGGAGCGACCTCGGATACGCAGAAGGGACCCCGTAAGGGGCTCCGGAACGTGGAGGGGGTAGCGGTGCTGTGAATCCATCGCTCTTTCCGCGGAAGCGAAGCCGCGCGGCTGCTGCTGATGAGCGCTGACCTTTCTTCTTTGAACATTTGATTGGAAACAACAAACTCGTGAGTAAGAAATTTGAGGCTTTATTTGGACATCAAATTGGTGAATTTCGGCTGAAAGCGGGAGACGCTAAAAAGGAAGTCAGTCTTCCGTCCCTGTTTAAAGTACTGAGCAAAGTTTTTTTAAAGCGGAAGCGTTGAAAGGAGTTTAAAAGAAGTTGGAACTTACCCTGCAAGTTTGGATTTGATTGTGAGACTGTGCTATACCTCTCTATATTTTGTGGATTATAAAGTTATAAGCCCCAGCTCACGGGCTGCCTGGATACAAAGTAACATCAGACTGTGGCAACTGTGTATAGAGACATAAAGTTACATTGGGCTACTTTGCAGTTACAAAAAAGGAACTGTTGTTCACACCTTCGCAAAGAACCTTTATCATCTGCAGTTTAAAGTGAATTTAGAGGGTTTCCCCCCCTTATTTTGGATTTTACCATATTTGGGAATTAAATGGTGGAAACTTTTGGGGAGCTCCCCCTGCTGGATTGTGGAAATATAAACCTCTGAGAACTGCTGGTTGTTTTGGAAATCTTTTTGCCTGGATGATTGCTTTTCCCATGGGATTTACAATTTGACCTTGAAACCTAGACAGTTGTGGAATGAGTGTGGCAGGAAAAACAAGGGCTGCCAAGAAAGCAAAACAAACTGAACTATTGCAATCAACTTTGCCTGTGCAGCCACGTAGATCATCTGTTCCAATTGTGATAGGTCTGCAAGAAGGACAATTTAAACAGCCAGTTTTGGAGGATATGGCTGCAGGAGGATTAGACCCTATTTCTAAAGAAATATTGGATCAACTGGCAGCATTAAATAAGAAAGCTGATGAACAAGCGGCTAAATTTGACCAGGTTACAGCAACGATTAATAAGTTGACAGACCAAGTTGCTCAAAACACACAGGCGATAGGAAATTTTGAAAAGACTATATCAGAGAACCGAAAATTAGCTGAGGACGCAAACACGAAAGCAGACCAAAACAAAAAAAGGATTGAGGAATTAAGAGGGGAAGTAAGACCACTGAGTAGACAGGTCACTGAACAACAGGCCTATCTGTCTATGGCGGAGCTGAAAAACCGGGAAAGTAATCTTAGGATTAGAAATATTCCAGAACTAGAAAAGGAAGATTTGGCTGGCTTTTTGACTGCAGAAATATCCAAGTTCTGGGGTTTGGCAGAAGAGAAAGACTTCAAAATCGTCACCGCTTTTAGATTGGGAAGAGTGGCCAAGAAAGATAAACCAAGGGATTGCTTGATCATATTGAGATACAAGCAAGAAAAAGACAACATACTTGGCCTACATTTTAAAAACCCATTGGTGATACAGGGAAAGACAGCAGAAATCTTCAGAGACATACCAAAACAATTGTTGGACTTAAGAACTACATACAAGGATCTGGCAAGATTATTAAGAAACAACACAATCCCTTACAGGTGGGAATTCCCCCAAGGATTATCTTTTAATTTGAAAGGGAAGAAGGTGAGAATCAGAACAGCAGAAGAGCAAGAAAAATTCCTAAACGATCACGGGGAGGACCTTCGAAAAGGGACAGCAGGTACCTGGCCACCCCCCACGCCTGGTACAAAAGATCCACCTCCAGACATAGACGAGAAGGGAGACAACCCCATCGGCTAACAAGCTGATCCAGGATGTCTCTGCAGCTTTTTAGTTGGAATATCCATGGGGCAAATTCCCCTGAAAAAAGGAAAAGGATTTTTCACATTTTGAGGAAAGAACAACTAGACGTCATTTGTCTCCAGGAAACCCATGTGACTAGGCTCCACAGAAGAGTGCTAATAAACAAGCGACTAGGCCAAGAATTTATTTCATCAGCTAAAGAAAAGAAAAGGGGAGTCGTGATATATGCAAAGGAGAGCCTAGCACCAAAATTTGTGTTCAAAGATGAACAAGGAAGAATTTTGGCGATCGAAATACAATCACAAGGAGAAAAATTTTTGATAATTGGAATTTATGCACCAAATGAGGGGAAATCTGAATTTTATGGGAAGCTGCATGAGACAATGCTGGACCATATGGACTATAATAACATCATTCTGATGGGAGATATGAATGGGGTTGTCTCCACACACATGGATAAGTCACAAAATCAAAATGTGACTAAAGATGGCAGACTACCAAAGACTTTTTTTGAACTCACAGACAATATGGACTTGATTGATATCTGGAGGACAAAGAACCCCCTAGGTAGAGAGGGAACATTCTTTTCTGAGGCCCACCTATCCTGGACAAGAATCGACCAAATCTGGATATCTAGAGGACTGGCACCCAAGACCAAAAAAGTAGAGATCTGCCCTAAAACTTGCTCCGACCATAACCCCTTGAAAATGGACTTGAGACTTACACCAGCTGGATCCTTCAGATGGAGAATGAATGATGCATTGTTTAGAGACCAGGAGATAGTGAAGAAGGCCCAAAAGACGATGAAAGACTACTTTGAACTAAATTTGAACACTTCGGTGGAAAAAAAAACAATCTGGGACGCAAGCAAAGCTGTTATGAGAGGGTTTCTGATACAGCAGAATTCTATTAAGAAAAAACTCTGGAACGGTAAAAAGGACAAGATCTTGGAAAGGATAAAAGACGGAGAGAAAAAGTTGAGACTAAATCCAAAATCAAAAGAAGTTTTGAGAGAAATAAAATTCCATCAAGCACAATATGCAAAACTGATAAATCAAGAAGTTGAATGGAAAATCAAACAGATGAAACAAAGATCATTTGAATCGGCAAATAAATGTGGGAAGCTGCTATCATGGCAGCTGAAAAAGAGACAAAAACTGAACTTTGTTACCAATCTAGAGGTTGAAGGAGAATGTATTCAGAAACCAGAGGAAATTAGAAAGTGTTTCCAGAGATATTTTAAAAAATTGTTTTCCCAAGGACCCCAAGTGGAGACTGAAATAAATAAATTTTTAAAAAGCTATGGCCTACAAAAACTAACACAAGACAAACAAACTGACCTGAATTATAAAATAACCCAACAGGAAATCGAAAATGCCATTCAGA
This sequence comes from Podarcis raffonei, assembly GCF_027172205.1. Classification (NCBI taxonomy): domain Eukaryota; kingdom Metazoa; phylum Chordata; class Lepidosauria; order Squamata; family Lacertidae; genus Podarcis; species Podarcis raffonei. The sequence goes on from NC_070615.1 coordinate 53,659,101, forward strand.
ACATGCAACTAGGCAAATCCCCGGGCCCAGATGGACTTACCTCCAAATACTATAAGATATTGAAGGAATACCTGACTCAGCCATTGATGGAGGTATGTAATCAAATTATGGAAGGGAAGGGGGCACCAGAATCGTGGAAAGAGGCATTCATCACTTTGATACCAAAATTGGAATCTGAAAAGACTCAACTTAAGAACTACCGTCCCATCTCACTCCTAAACGTGGATTACAAGATTTTTGCTGACATTTTGGCAAATAGATTGAAAAAAGTCTTAAATGGAGTTATTCATAAAGACCAAGCAGGCTTTCTCCCTGGCAGGCATTTGTCAGATAATACTAGGAACATTGTTGACGTTCTGGAACTTCTACAGACAAATTTGAATACAAAAGCAGTTTTGATATTTATAGACGCGGAGAAGGCCTTTGACAATATATCTTGGAAATTTATGAAGAAGAATTTGGAAGGGATGGGAGTGGGAAGGGCGTTCCAAAATGGCATAGATGCAATATATTCAGAACAAAAGGCTAAATTGATAGTAAACAATGTGGTGACAGAAGAGTTTAAAATTGAAAAAGGAACACGACAGGGGTGCCCCCTATCACCCTTGCTATTTATTTCTGTCCTTGAGGTTTTGCTAAATTTGATCAGGAAGGATCAGCAGGTGGAAGGAATACAGGTCGGAGGAAAACAATATAAACTGAAGGCCTTTGCAGATGACTTGGTTTTGACATTACAGGAGCCGGTGTCCAGCACAAAAAGAGTATTGGAATTAATTTCTGAGTTTGGTCGGGTGGCGGGATTCAAGTTAAACAAACAAAAAACTAAGGTTTTGGCAAAAAACTTGACACCTTTAGAAATAGATGGGTTTCAGAAGGAAACAGAACTAAACGTTGTTAATAAAGTGAAATACCTGGGGGTCAACTTGACTGGGAAAAATTTGAATCTGTTTAAAGATAATTATGAAAAATGTTGGTCTGAAATTAAAAAGGATCTAGAAATCTGGTCAAGATTGAAACTTTCCTTGTTGGGAAGAATTGTAGCAGTAAAGATGAATGTATTGCCAAAAATGCTGTTTCTGTTCCAGACCCTACAGATCGTGGACAGAGTGGAATGTTTTGGAAAGTGGCAGAGGGACATTATGAAGTTTGTCTGGCAGGGCAAAAAGCCCCGAATAAAATTTAAAATATTAACAGATGCAAAGGAAAGAGGGGGTTTTGCCCTGCCGGACTTAAGGTTGTATTATGAAGCTGCATCCCTCTGCTGGCTGAAAGATTGGTTTTTGCTAGAAAACACTGATGTCCTAGATCTGGAAGGGTTCAACAATGCTTTTGGGTGGCATGCATATTTGTGGTACGACAAGGTAAAGTCTCATAAGTTGTTTAAAAACCATATTGTAAGGAAATCTCTGTTTTCTGTCTGGACTAAATACAAGGACTTATTTGAAAACAAGACTCCGAGGTGGTTATCACCGATGGAGGCTAAAGCCACAAAAATACTTAATATGGGGGGTGGCTGGGCAAAATACTGTGAAATAATAGAAAGAGTGGGTGACACTTGGAGGTTGCAGAGCTTTGAAAAATTGAAAGGGAAGGTGCGAGACTGGTTTCACTATGCCCAAATTTTAGAGATCTTTAAAAAAGATAAAAAAATTGGTTTCCAGGTGGAAAAATCAAAATTAGAACTAGAATTACTTGAACCTAAGACGAAAGTGCTTTCAAGAATGTACAACTTGCTGCTTAAATGGAATACTCAAGATGAGACAGTCAAATCAGCCATGATAAAATGGGCACAAGATATTGGATACAACATTATGTTTGAGGACTGGGAAAGGTTATGGACCACCGGTATAAAATTTACGGCATGTAGTGCCTTAAAGGAAAATATTATGAAAATGATGTACAGGTGGTACATGACCCCAGTCAAACTTGCAAAGATATACCATTTGTCTGATAATAAATGTTGGAAATGTAAGGAGGCTGAAGGAACTTTTTACCACCTCTGGTGGACATGCCCGAGGGTGAAGGCCTTCTGGGAAATGATTTATAACGAGTTGAAAAAGGTATTTAAGTATACCTTTCAGAAGAAACCAGAGGCCTTCCTCTTGGGCATTGTGGGCCAGAGGATACCTAAGAAAGACAGAACCTTCTTTCTATATGCAACGACTGCAGCAAGAATTCTCATAGCTAAATACTGGAAGGCACAGGAGCTACCCACACTGGAAGAATGGCACACACAACTGATGGACTATATGCAACTAGCCGAAATGACTGGCAGAATCCGAGACCTGGGAGAAGAGGCTGCGGAAGAGGATTGGAAAAAATTTAAGGACTATTTACAAAAACATTATAAGATATATGAATGTTAAAAATTTGCTAAGGTTTGAGGTAAATATGCTTCAGTATTGAAATTCGGAGTTGATAGAAACAAAGTTAATGATTGAGAAAAGTTTTAATTTCAGAGTGAATAATTAGATGAAAATACAAAAACACAGGAAACAAGGTATTAATTTGCTGTTTATATTTATTATAAAGAATGCAGGGATGGAGGAGATGGGGAAGTCCAGTGGATGATGAAAAAAAAAAAAAAAGACTTCGAAAAATGAATTTTTTCTTGTTTAATTTCTTTTTCTTTCTGTAAAACCGCTTTTGTTGTGTTATTGATGATGGATTTAGATTCTGGAAAAAAGCAATAAAAAAATTTATAAAAAAAAAAAAAAGAGAACATTACGGGGCCCCAGGGAGCCCTCGGCTTCTAGTAAGGAAGGTCTTTATTTCTGATGGCTCCTCTGAAAGTGGGAACAGATGGGATCCTGGAATGGGGGGGGATACATGCGCCCACCACCAACTCCAGGAAATAAAGGGGTGCATTAGACCGACCGGCAGCATCCCTTCGAGCAGGAGTTCAAAACGCCTGCAAGTTCAATGCTTCACAACATCAGGAACTTGTAGCCAGGCCTCACCTCTGAAGGTCCGCATCCAACATCTGTGACGAAACATGCCAAATGGGTTTCTTTAATGAAAAGGCGAATGCCAGTCCTATGTCGCAGTGCCGGATGTACATATAAGCTAAACAAGCTATAGCTTAGGGCCCTACTCTCTTGGGGACCCTCGCAAAATTAAAAGGGGAAAAAAACCCCAGGTGTACATTTCCAAAATATAAGATAAAAAAGTAATAAAATAAAACCTACATACAGCAACAGTGTTTTGTGTTGTGTATGGACCTATTAAATTACCAGTGAGGGGTGAACGGCAGCGGCCGGTCAGGGTTCTTTGCCCGCGCGGCTGTCTGCAGTCCCCTGCCTGCCTGCCTGCCTGCCTGCCTGCCTGCCTGCCTGCCTGCCTGCCTGCCTGCCTGCCTGCCTGCCTCTCCCCCCCGGTAGACCGGCTAGGCACCCCTCCCTCGCTTTAGGAGCGCCCCCGTGTCGCCGGCGCAAGGAAGGGGGGCCGTTCCTTGCCTGCCTTCTCCCAGGTAGACCGGGTAGGCGCCGGTTCCTTGCTTTAGGAGCGCCCTCGTGTGGCCAGCATGGTAAGGGCAGGGCAACCGTTCTCCTCCTCCTCCTCCTCCTCCTCCTCCTCCTCCTCCTCCTCCTCCTCCTCCTCTTCTTCTTCTTCTTCTTCTTCTTCTTCTTCTTCTTCTTCTTCTTCTTCTTCTTCTTCATATCCCTATTGTTGTCAAGATCCTGCGTGCGTGCGTTCGTGCGGTCGAAATGGGGTGTGCGTGTGTGTGCGCGCCGGCCTGCCCGCCCGCCTCCCTCTCGCTCTCTCCGTGATCTATTTTGTTTCTGTGTCTCTCCCCCCCACGCCAGGACATGGGGGCGGGGGGGTTTTCTTGGGTGTGCGTGTGTGCGCGTTGGAGTAATATTTTGTGTCAATCTCTCTGTCCCAGTCTGTCTCCCCCCCACGCAAGCACATGCTGCGTTTGAGTGTATGCTTAGTGTGAGAGAGAAATTTTGTGCCCTTCTGTCTCCCTCCCCCTCAAACGAGTCTTTCTGTGTGTGTGAGAGAAAGAGAGAGAGAGAGATATTTTGCTTCTTTCTGCCTGCCTGCCTGCCTGCCCCCCCCCTCTCTCCCTCCCTCCCTCCCTCCCTCCTCCTTCCCTCCCCCACACAATAAAGTGTGTGTGAGAGCGCACGAGCGCTTTTGTGCTTGTCTTTCTGTATCCCTGTGTCTCTGCATGCTCCCCCTCCCGCAAAGGAACGCACGCACGCCAAGGCTTTTCTCCCTTGCCGTCCCTGCAAGGACGCACGCACGCCCTCACCCGTCCCGTCCCGTCCCCTCCATCGCCTACTTGCTGCGGCCGTCTACAAAGCGGCCGTCTACAAAGTCATCGAGTTCTACGGCAGCTGTCGCCACGAAACCCCCCCCCTTGGCGATGTCGTCGGGTTACAGCGACCGGGTAGAACTGGAGGCTCCATAGGGGGCGCGGGTGGGTAGACCGGGAAGCCCTCCGCCCTCCATAGTAGACCGGCAAGCCGCAGCCTCTCCGGCGGGTTGGCCGGGGGCCCGGCGAGCAGATTGGCCGACCGGGAAGCCCCCCCGTTCTCGGAGGTAGACCGGCAAGCCCCAGCCTTCGGGGCCGGTAGACCGGAGGGGAGCCGAGGGCGGGGAGACCGGGCAACGCCGCCCCAGCCTCCAAGGCCAGCAGACCAGAGGGGAGCCCAGGGCTGGGAGCACTGCTGACAGCCCCCTCCCTTGGTGGCAGGCCAGGCCATGGTGACCGTGGATGCAAGAAGCAGACTGGGCCTTCGGTGGGTAGACCGGGAGGCCCCCCCGTTCTCTTGCCCTTGATTTAGAAGTACTGGGGAGCAGGCAGGCAGGCAGGCAGGCAGGCAGGCAGGCAGGCAGGCAGGCAGGCAGGCAGGCAGGCAGGCAGGTAAGCAGTGCATTTCATTGAGCAACATTACTTATCACACTGTGAAGTAATATTGGCTAGGGAAGCTAATGTGCTTTGGCGGTGGTGGATCCGGGGAAGGCCGGGCAATGGCGGCACCTACAACCCCCCCAAGTCCAGACCCCCCCATGACCTTCCTCATCTCATTCCTGACTTCAGCTCAGCTTGCTGCCCACCTGCCCGCTCGCCTCCCCCCTTGTCGGGATTTGCCAAGACACAGCAAAGCGGGGAGACCTCGAAGGGCTGCTGAGAACATTATGGGGCCCCAGGGAGCCCTCGGCTTCTAGTAAGGAAGGTCTCCTGTGTGAGTGTCTGAGAGCCCTGCTCTTGCCGCTTACCATCTACCTGGCCCAGGGCGGGGCCTGAAGCCTCACAGGGACTGCTGCGCTCCGCTGCCCAGGAGGACTCTCCTGTGTGAGTGTCTGAGGGCCCTGCTCTTGCCACTTACCATCTACCTGGCCCAGGGCGGGGCCTGAAGCCTCACAGGGACTGCTGCGCTCCGCTGCCCAGGAGGACTCTCCTGTGTGAGTGTCTGGGGGCCCTGCTCCTTCCTGCCACTTACCACCTGGCCCAGGGCAGGGCCTGACGGGCCTGACTAGGACAGTTGCTGTTACTGCTGGAGGTGTGCAGAGTGCTTTTAAAATGTTTTAAAAATTTTCTTTTGAATTTTTTGTATGTGGGGGTGGGTGGGATGGATGTTTATTGGGCCTGGGAATTTGTTTGATTTTAGGTTTTTGTAATTTTTATTGTTTTTTGTTTGTATTGTTTTATTTGTGGGTTTTTTTAAGGTTTTATTTTGTTCTTAAGGGGAGGGGTCAGGGCTGCTGGGGAGTAGGTCCCAGCCAACAAAATGGCTGGGGCATATTCCACAGGGGGGATGCACTGGGACAACCGATCTCAGTGATCACGGGTAGGAGGAGGAGTTACGCTAAGACCAGACCATGTCATTACAGAGGAGGCAGGTTTAGTCGTTGTCTGAGGACTATCCCTGCCTCCGGGTCTGGTCCTGACCGGATGGATACTAGAATTAGCAAGGGATACCCACATGACCTGAAAGTGTTGCTGTGCAATGCCAGGTCAATGATTCATAAGACCACTGCCATCCATGACTTGATCATGGATGGAGGACTTGACCTGGCATGTGTAACAGAGACTTGGTTGGATGAAGCAGATGGGCCTGTCCTTGCCGCTGCTTGTCCACCAGGTTTCTCTTACGCACAGCAACCCAGGTCACGTTGCAGTGATTTTTAGGAAGTCATTAGTCATTAGTTTGCACCAGGCGTCCTATTGGGAAGACCCAGTTTTCTGAGTGCATGTTCTGGAAGTTGGGCAATAGGGGCAGTATAGGATTCCTTTTGGTGTACCGACCTCCCCGCTGCACCAAGGATTCCCTGCCCGAGCTGCTTCAGGTTGTGGCGGATGTTCTCCTGGAGACACCTAGCTTGGTTGTCCTAGGGGATTTTAACATCCATGCCGACACGACCTTACAAGGGGCTGCTCGGGACTTCGTGGAAAGCATGGCCTCCATGGGGCTGTCCCTGAATAAGTCTGGCCCAACCCATAGCCACGGACATGCCTTGGACCTGGTGTTTACCTCTATGGATGTTGGTGATCTGACACTAAGTAAAAGCGAAACGAAAGAAGTGCCATGGTCAGATCACTTCCTGGTGCAACTGGACTTCTCTGCGACCCACCCCTCTGCAGGGAGGTGGGACCGATTCGGATGGTCCACCCCCGCCACTTAATGGATCCAAATGGTTTCCAGAGAGTGGTAGGGGGCAGGGATAGTCCGAAGCACCCTCTCCGATTGCATGGAGCCCGGAAAGCCCCGTGGTTTTCCATGGATCTGAGGGCAATGAAACAATCGTTTAGACGGCTAGAGCGCCGGTGGCGGATAACTCATTCCAAATCTGACCGGACACAGGTTAGAGCTCAACGTCGAGCCTACCAAGTGGCGATAGTGACGGCGAAGAAGACTTTCTTCGCCGCCTCTATTGCATCTGCAGAAAACAGCAGCAGGAGACTTTTTCAGGTGGTTCACAATTTAGCGGAACCACCTGCAACATCGGGGCCCAGTACGGGCCACATGATCTCCTGCAATGATTTTGCAAAGTTTTTTGCAGATAAAATCGCTCAGATTCGGGAAGAAGTAGACTCCACTGTGGGAGCAGGGCCAGGGCGGGAGAGTGCTAGAGTCCTGTCTAGTCAAGGTGTGTGGGATCAATTCCAAGTCAAGTCAAGTCAAGTTTTATTACGGCAAAAGCCAGTGACACTAAACACCACAAGATCAAACAAAAAGAAATCAACAACAACATCAGAAAAAAAAAGGATTACACAAGGGAACTTCGCAGTGTGCCATTCAACAGAAGAGATTTACGCTTCCTGATTACTAAAGTGCAAAATTTGGCCACCTCATATGATATTGAGCTTGAGGAATCTTCCAGAAGGTATTTTCGTAGAATTTCGGGGGAGGATTCCAAATAATGTTGTAGGGGTATGAATTTTGATAAAAGCGGCAAAATAAGTTGAACTCGCTCTTCACTATAAAATTCGCAAAATAGAAGGATGTGTGTGACAGATTCTACCTTATTAGACATACAGGGGCAGAGGCGCGCATGCATTGGTACCCGCGTGAATTTGCCGTACAGCACTGCTGAGGGCATTGGATCAATTCCAATCTGTTACCTCCGAGGATGTGGACAGGCTGCTTGGACGAGTGAAGCCAACCACCTGTCTCCTGGATCCTTGCCCATCCTGGCTTATAAAAGCTAGCCGGGAAGGACTGGGCGATGGGCCTTGTGGGGTAGTGAATGCTTCCCTCCGTGAGGGAGCCTTCCCAGGCCCGCTGAAAGAGGTGGTTATTAAACCGCTTCTTAAAAAACCATCTTTATTTTTTTTAAAAAAGATATTTATTAAAGTTTTCAATTTTTTATGCAAACAAAAAACAAACAAAAAAATTAAAAAGAACATATAGTTCATAATACATAATTTTCAATAACATATTTCTCTGACCTCCTCATGCCTCCCCTTCTTGTATTCCATTTCAAATTATTTGTTCAGCAAATCCTTAACTTAAAGCATTACAGCTTATAATAACACCTTGTTTTCTATCCTGTCATTTTTTCGTATTCCTTTATACCATTACAGCTAGAAACCACTCAATTTCAATCCAGCATCATTCAACATTCCTTAATTTTACAATATTTCTGTAAGCAGTCCTTAAATTTTTTCCAATCTTCTTCTGCCGACTCTTCTCCCTGGTCACGGATTCTGCCAGTCATTTCTGCCAATGCCATACAGTCAATCAGTTTCATCAGCCATTCTTCCAGGGTGGGTAAATCTTGCGTCTTCCAATATTTTGCGATGAGTATTCTTGCTGCTGTTGTAGCATACATAAAAAACGTTCTATCCTTCTTTGACACCAATTGGCCGACCATGCCCAGGAGAAAGGCCTCTGGTTTCTTCAAGAAGGTATATTTAAATACCTTTTTCAACTCATTGTATATCATTTCCCAGAAAGCCTTAATCCTAGGGCACGTCCACCAAAGGTGAAAGAATGTACCTTCATTTTCTTTACATTTCCAACATTTGTTATCGGGCAAATGATAGATTTTTGCAAGCTTGACTGGGGTCATGTACCACCTATACATCATTTTCATAATATTCTCTCTTAAGGCATTACATGCCGTAAATTTAATCCCGGTGGTCCACAACTGTTCCCAGTCAGCAAACATAATATTATGTCCAACGTCTTGTGCCCATTTAATAATTACAGATTTAACCGTCTCATCCTGAGTATTCCATTTCAGCAGCAAGTTATACATTTTTGACAAAGTCTTAGTTTTTGATTCCTCTCCCCCATGCTTTTCAACATTTACATGCAGCCACTGGGAGAGATCATCAGGAGGTTTGGGCTGGGTGTTCATCAGTATGCGGATGATACCCAGCTCTACCTCTCTTTTAAATCAGAACGCCCTCCCATCAGATGTCAAAGAGATAAATAATTACCTGACATTCAGAAGACATCTTAAGGCAGCCCTGTTCAGGGAAGTTTTTAATATGTAACGCTGTACTGTTTTTAATACTGATTGGGAGCCGCCCAGAGTGGCTGGGGAAACTCAGCCAGATGGGCGGGGTATAAATAATAAATTATTATTATTATTATTATAACCAGTGAAGGCGGTGAAGGTCCTGTGTGAGTGTCTGGAAGCGGTTGGAGGATGGATGGAGGCTAACAGATTGAGGTTGAATCCTGACAAGACAGAAGTACTGTTTTTGGGGGACAGGAGGCGGGCAGGTGTGGAGGATTCCCTGGTCCTGAATGGGGTAACTGTGCCCCTGAAGGACCAGGTGCGCAACCTGGGAGCCATTTTGGACTCACAGCTGTCCATGGAGGCACAGGTCAAATCTGTATCCAGGGCAGCTGTTTACCAGCTCCATCTGGTATGTAGGCTGAGACCCTATCTGCCTGCAGACTGTCTCACCAGAGTGGTACATGCTCTGGTTATCTCCAGCTTGGACTACTGCAATGCGCTCTACGTGGGGCTACCTTTGAAGGTGACCCGGAAACTACAACTAATCCAGAATGCGGCAGCTAGACTGGTGACTTGGAGCGGCCACCGAGACCATATAACACCGGTCTTGAAAGACCTACATTGGCTCCCAGTACGTTTCCGAGCACAATTCAAAGTCTTGGTGCTGACCTTGAAAGCCCTAAACGGCCTCGGTCCAGTTTATCTGAAGGAGCGTCTCCATCCCCATCATTCAGCCCGGACACTGAGATCCAGCACTGAGGGCCTTCTGGCGGTTCCCTCACTGCGAGAGGCCAAGTTACAGGGAACCAGGCAGAGGGCCTTCTCGGTAGTGGCGCCCACCCTGTGGAACGCCCTCCCATCAGATGTCAAAGCGACAAACATCTACCTGACATTCAGAAGTCATCTGAAGGCAGCCCTGTTCAGGGAAGTTTTTAATATGTGACATTTTAGTGTATCTTTCATCTTTGTTGGAAGCCGCCCAGAGTGGCTGGGGAAACCCAGCCGGATGGGCGGGGTACAAATAATAGATTATTATTATTATTATCAATTTATAACTTTTTTCTGCTGCAGGTTAGCTGTGAGATAAATCAATTACAGTTATATATTAAAGGCCAAAGTCAGGCTCACTGAGGACCGGGCAGTGCAGAGGGAAATAAAAATACAAAAGGACAGTATACATGATGTCCCAAACATGACAACACCACCATAAAGCTTCACACCAACCAGATATTCCTGTTCACCTCAGGCACTAAGTCGCTTAAATTATTATTGACCATTCCTCATTGCTCTGTTTAGGTATTTACCAAAGGGATCCTAGAAATGGAGATATTACTAGAGCCTGACATGCTTGTATGTTTGGTGGTATTTTATGCATTGTGACTTGCTATCATTTTTATTGATTATAGCTTAGTAATTCTTTACTGTAATTGTTAAGTGTAAACTGTTCGATTATTATGTGCAGATATTTAATTTTACTATTTTTTTTAATTAAATTTTTATTGATTTTTCAACCAGAATACATTTATGTACATTTGTTATACAAATAGATCTCATATAAAACCTTTAGCTCTGCCGAGCTTCCCCCCCTTCGGTAAGTATCCCCCCCTTCCCCCCCTTCGGTAAGTATCTTATAATTTCATTACATCTCGTATTTTATTCGTTTTTCTAATTAACCATATGCTGTTGATGTTAATCAAACCCTTCCAGGGTCTTTAAAGATTTACAATTATCTCTTATATACATCAAATATTTACTCCAATTTTCAGAAAACTTCTGGTCTTCCTGATCTCGTATTCTCCCTGATAATCTAGCCAGTTCCGCATAATTTATCAATTTAACCTGCCAGTCCGAAATAGTTGGTAATACATTTGTCTTCCAATTCTGGGCCAACATAATCCTTGCTGCCGTCGTGGCATACAAAAATAAATTCTTATCCTTCTTTTTAACCTCGTTTCCCACTAATCTCAAAAGAATCTGGTTGAGCCGTTTTTGAGCCAGCGACGGGAAAGTGGATTATAAAGACGGAAGGTGGATCTATAAAGTACGATAGTAAGACCACTACCCCCTTCTTTGCTATATTCAGGAGGAGATTGTGCTATGTGATATAAGGGATTGTAATCAAAGAAAATTATAGTGTTTGGAGCGCTTGGAAAAACTTTTTGGAGGCTTTGGGGCGATTTTGAGGAGCGTGGCGAGAGGACTCTTTGACTCTGTCGGAGCCCCTTCACCTCCTCCTTCCTCTTGGTGGTGGAGAGAAGAAGAAAACAGCGATATACTCTCCCCAATTACAGACTTCTATAGGACTGATTTGGAGTGAAAATAAGAGAGAAGGAAAGTAAGAAAGAAGACAGAATATAAGCCCCTTTCTGGTCAAAGTGCTGGGGGCTGTGTTTCACCTCTTCTCCTTGCGATTTCAACGTGCAGTTTGCAGGCTGCCTTATGGCAGCGCTTAGGGGGACTCTTTAAGGACTGTGGCGAGTGGACTCTGTGACTCTGTCGGAGCCCCTTCCCCTCTTCCTTCCTATTTAATTTTACTATTCTAATAGAGTATTGAGTATTCAGTATTATTGAATATTGCTTTACTTGGTATGTTTTTTATTTTAAAGTTATGTTTTTATTCTGACTTTTTTTGGTATTGGATCACATTGTTCTTAGGGGTGTGATCTTTGTCAGGGAAGGGCCCATCCTTGGCCTGCAGAAGGTCCCAGGTTGTGTCTGGCAGCATCTCCAGGTAGAGCTGGCAACATGCCTGGTCTGGAATCCTGGGGGGTTGCTGCCAGCCAGTGTAGACAATACAGCTTCCTAGGCAACTTCTGAGATGCTAGGATCTTGCACCATTTAAAGTTTGGTCTGCAGCCACAGCAGATTCCAAGAAGCAAAGCAGAAGGAAATACACCCCTCCCTCTGCTAGGCCAGAATATGTGTGTGTGTGTGTGTGTGTGACCACTGAACCCTCCAATCTACTTTCCACAGAGGGGCCTGCAAGGGGCCCAGCAGCAGGACACCAGGCAATGGGTTTCTTCTGTAGTTTGTTCCTTGTCTCAGGGAACTGGCAAGCAGAGGCAGGTAGACTGCCCCTGGGCATGGAGGCACCATGCTCAGCTCTCATAGTTAACAGCTGCACTGCAAATCCACCCAAACTTTGGGTGGGTGGGAGGTTACAAGGAGACATGAGGGGATATGAGGTGTAAATTAAAACTTGCAGCCCCCAACGGGGTGGTAGATGACCCTGGGGGTCCCTTCCAGCTCTAAAATTATGTGGTTCTATGCAGTGCTTTTTTCTTTTAAAATGTTTAGGGGTACTCTCCTTTTTCCTACTCATATTGAAATATTGCCCCTCAATGAGGCAATGATTCACAAAATGTTTAGGGATATGCATCTCCCTACGTCCATCCAGAAAAAAGCACTAGTTCTATGATACTACGTCAGAAAATTCAAGGTGGTGTCCCCAAACCACCTGGCTGATGATGCCGTTTCTGAAATGTGTAGACCCACACGGACAGAGGCAGGGCTGGATTGAGGTTTGATGAGGCCCTAAGCTACTGAAGGTAATGGGGCCCTTTATATGTCCAGCTGTCCTTGTCAACAACAAATTGTCACTGTTTTTTGTGTTGAATATATGCTATATGGTAATTTAATAGGTCCATACACAACACAAAACACTGTTGCTATATGTAGGTTTTATTTGTTTTTTATCTTATATTTTGGAAATGTACATCTGGGGTTTTTTTCCCTTTAAATTTTTTGGGGGTCCCCAAGAGAGTAGGGCCCTAAGCTATAGCTTGTTTAGCTTATACGTAAATCCGGCACTGCGACACAGGACTGGCATTCACCTTTTCATAAGAGAAACCCATCTGGCATGTTTCGTCACAGATGTTGGAAGCGGACCTTCAGAGGTGAGGCCTGGCTACAAGTTCCTGATGCTGCAAAAATAGGCCTTGTTGCAGTCGGTGGCGAGCAACCAGTCACACCGACTGACTGGTGTGATCCTGATGCTCTAACCTTGAAGGCTGATGGTGATATTAAAGCTGGAAGGAAAAGGTTAACACTGGGCACACACCTGACCTCCCTCCCTGTCTTCTGTGGAGGGATTTCAGATCTTTTTTCCTGCTGGTGGTGGTTCAAATGCGAGTCTTCGCCCCAGGGCCTTGCAGAACCAGGCAGAGGCCCGGGCCAGGTAGATAGTGCCCCCCTTTTTTTTACCCTGTGGATAACTAAAGTCTTATAAGTAAGTAAGTAAGTAAGTAAGTAAGTATATAAATAATTTTCACAAACGTTATGCTGACAGCTAATTTTATTTCAAGGCTTCAACCGTATCTGCATATAAAGACAAAATGGAAAATATAGATAAATATGCTGACCGAGGCCCCCTTTGGAATCGGAGGCCCCGGCCAAGTGGCCCATATGGCCCCCCTCTCTGTCTGGGCCTGCTTCGCCCCCAGTGTGAAGCATTGAACTTGCAGGCGTTTTGAAGTCCTGCTGGACGGGATGCTGCCGGTCGGTCTAATGCGCCCCTCTATTCCCCGGAGTTGGTGGTGGGCGCATGTACCCCCCCCATTCCAGGATCCCATCTGTTCCCACTTTCAGAGGAGCCAACAGAAATAAAGACCTTCCTTATTAGAAGCCGAGGGCTCCCTGGGGCCCCGTAATGTTCTCAGCAGCCCTTCGAGGTCTCCCCGCTTTGCTTTGTCCTGGCAAATCCCGACGGGGGGGGGGAGGCGAGCCGAACGGGTAAGTCAGCAGGAAGCTGAGCTGAAGCCAGGAATGAGATGAGGAAGGATGGGGGGGCGCATTAACCCGAGGTTTAATCTGCTTGTCCTCTCTCCTTCCCAGCCACTCTAGAAGACGGGTCTCGGGCTCCAGTGAATATCGGAAGCAAAAGGCGACCCTCCGATCTGGAAGTCCCGTCCTTCCCTTCATTCGGAACCGGCGCTGTTACAGGTGCCGTGCAATACTCACTCCGTATTTATAAGAAATAAATCTCCTCTGGATCTCCCTCCAAGCACTCTAAAAACTAGCGGCGAACAAAAAACATACCAGCAAGCTGAATATCTGGATAGGCTCGTCTAAACAAAATGTTTTCCGCAGGCGCTTTCGGCCCCTGCTGCTATTCAGGTTGCTGGGGTGTTTTTTGTTCGTCGCTGGCTTTTAGTTTTTAAAAAATGGATTTTACCAATAATCTTACGGCTTTATCTTTTTACAAACTGCTTTGATGTTTTCTACAATCAAGCGGGGTATACACGTACAGTAATTGAATAAATAAAATCAACAAATCTCCACAGAGTGGCGTCTCCTTTCATTTATGGAATGGAAATTTACTCTGCACGTGCTCAGGGACACTTTCATCAAGGTGGTGGGAGGGGCGGTCTGCAGAGTAGGAGCCAATTCTTGGGGCCGAGGTCCCTTCGCCCCCCAGTAAAATATTTGCGGGGGCCGGCCGCCCCCCAAAAGTTGATGGTCATTCATTGCTGTTCAAATGGTGCGCGCGCGCCATGTCTTGTGATCTATTAGGCGGGGCGGGACTTACCTGTCCCCATGAGTAGCCAAGGGAGGACAGGGGGCAGATGCCCCCCTAAATCAAGAAAAGAAAAAATGCTTAACTAACTGACCAACTGCGTCGCAGATGATTCAGTTCTCTCCCCCCCCCCCCGCCAACATAAATCCTGGCCACGCCCATGCCTCCCCCCTCCATATTTATTCAAGTTGGCCCCCGTGGTCTGCAGTAGCCAGCAGGCTCCGTTGCCTCTTCCGCTTCGCCATCTATTTCCCTCCATAGCCTCCTCTATCCCCGCCAGGCACTCGGTTCAGATAATAGCAGAAAAGTACCGGGCTTCTATTCAAATAGTGGGAGGCGAGGAGAGACCACTATTTCTAACAGCAAGAAGTGAAAGCTTTTTGTTAGATTTTTTTAAGAAGAGAAAGCGTTGGTTACTAAACCGCTCCTTTTTCGCAGCATCATTATAAAGTTGAGGTGTTGCAGCATGTAAATGCATTTAAATTGTGTTGGTTGGTTTATTGATTAATCAGTTAGATGCTGGGCTGTTAATCAATCGATTTGCTAATCTCTTGGCAGCCCTGAGGGCAACGGAGGGGGCACAGAAGGAGCTGCAACTGGCAAGGAACAGATGTCCTAAGGCTCATAACCTTTAAGGAGAGGAGGAGTCTGCACCCTCCAAAGCCATACACGCCCCCCAACATGAGCCACACCCCAACACGAGAGGCAACCTTCCTCCCCCAACTCCTCGCCGCTCTGCAGCTCCGCCTCCCTAAAGATTCCCCAACCAGTTTGTCTCTTCTACCACCACCCCCGCCCCAAACCTCCTTTTCTGCCGACACTGCTGCTCCTACTTCCATCCCTTTAGGTCCTGCATTTCAGCTCCTCTCTCGGTGTCCCTGAGTCTCCACAGTTTCCTTCCTGACACCCCCGGGCCTCGAGCGCAAAGGGCTGCAAAACTGCTTCCAGCAGCCCGGTGCTGCTTCTCACATGAAGGCATTGATAAGCCGCGGCGGCCGAAAGTGATACTCATGCATGGGGGGGGGGGCGAGCGGAGTCAGCTTGGTGTCCATTCCACTCTTTACACCTTGAGTTTCCGGTAACAAAGAAGAAATAGTCTCTGAGCATGCGAGGAGTCACGTCTGTGCTGAAGGCAGCTTGAGTTCCAGCACTTCCTTGTTTTAGAAGCACCCCCGTGCCTGCCTGCCAGCCTGCCTTCCCCCAGGTAGACCGGGTAGGAACCTGTCCCTTGTTTAGGAGCGCCGGCCAGCATTTCCACTCCCTACGCCAGGTCGTCCGGCGGAGCCGCTCCTTCCGTCGGCAGGGCCGGGGTGACCGGGACCCTCCCAAGCAGCTGGCAGGCCTTCGCAGGGGTAGCCCGGGAAGCCTTCCGTTCTCTGAGTAAGACCGGCAAGAACCAGCCTCCCCGGCCAACAGACCAGAGGGGAGCCGAGGGCCGGGAGACCGTGCACCGCTTCCAGCTCCTCCGGGGCCCAAGGAGGAGCGACCAGGAAGCTGTCTGTCCTCCCAGGGAGAGCGCGAAACCCCAGCCTCCCCGGCCGGCAGACAGGGGGGCAGCGGTCGCAGGCCCTCCGCCGGGAAGACCGCGGCCCTCGCCAGTAGACCGGGCGGTCCGCGGGCCTCCGGCAGGTAGACCGGAGAGGATCACTCACCCACCAGCCGGGGGGGCCGGGAAGCCTCCCATCCGTCCGTCCTCTCAAGTGGACCGGAAAGCCCCAGCCGCCTCGGCCAGGCGGAGAACGACCGCTGCTTCCAGCCCCGCCGTCACCTTGACTGCCCGACTTCAACCCGCCTGCCGGGAGGACCGGGTAGCGGACAGACCTCCCAGCGGTAGACCGGGAAAGTCTTCCGATTGCATGGAGCCCGGACAGCCCTGTGGTTTTCCCCGGAGCTGAGGGTGATGAAACAATCGTTGAGACGGCTAGAGCGCCGGTGGCGGAAAACTCATTCTGAATCAGACCGGACACGGGTTAGAGCTCAACGTCGAGCCTACCAAGTGGCAATGGCGACGGCGAAGAGGGCCTTCTTCGCCGCCTCCATTGCATCTGCAGAAAACAGCAGCAGGAGACTTTTTCAGGTGGTTCGCAATCTATCGGAACCACCTGTGCCACCGGGGCCTGGTAGGGACCCCAAGATCTCCTGCAATGCTTTTGCCAAGTTTTTTGCAGATAAAATCGCTCAGATTCAGAAGGAGGTAGACTCCACCGTGGGAGCAGGGCCAGGGCGGGAGAGTGCTAGAGTTCTGTCTGGTCCTGTTACATGGGATCAATTCCAACCTGTTACCTCCGAGGATGTGGACAGGCTGCTTGGACAAGTGAAACCGACCACCTGTCTCCTTGATCCTTGCCCATCCTGGCTGATAAAAGCAAGCCGGGAAGGGCTGGGCGATGGGCTCTGCGGGGTGGTGAATGCTTCCCTCTGTGAGGGAGCCTTCCCAGACCCGCTGAAAGAGGCGGTCATTAAACCGCTTCTTAAAAAAACATCTTTAGACCCGGCCAATTTGGCCAACTATCGCCCAGTCTCAAATCTGCCATTCTTGGGCAAGGTGATTGAGCGGGTGGTTGCTGAACAACTCCAAGCACGCCTGGAGGAAACGGACCATTTGGATCCCTTCCAATCAGGATTCAGGCCTCACCATGGGACTGAAACTGCCTTGGTCGCGCTGGTTGATGATCTCCGGCGGGCTAGGGACAAAGGTGAGAGCTGTTTCCTAGTTCTGCTGGATCTCTCAGCGGCCTTTGACACCATCGACCATAACATCCTTCTGGACCGTCTAGAGGGGCTGGGAGCTGGGGGCACTGTCATACAGTGGTTCCGCTCCTTCCTCCTGGGCCGTGTCCAGAAAGTGGTGGTGGGGGATGAGTGTTCAGACCCCTGGGCTCTCACTTGTGGGGTGCCTCAGGGTTCTGTCCTCTCCCCCATGCTTTTTAATATCTATATGAAGCCGCTGGGAGAGATCATCAGGGGGTTTGGACTGGGTGTTCATCAGTATGCAGATGACACCCAGCTCTACCTCTCCTTTAAATCAGAACCAGTGAAGGCAGTGAAGGTCCTGTGTGAGTGCCTGGAGGCGGTTGGAGGATGGATGGCGGCTAACAGATTGAGGTTGAATCCTGACAAGACAGAAGTACTGTTTTTGGGGGACAGGGAGCGGGTTGGTGTGGGGGATTCCCTGGTCTTGAATGGGGTAACTGTGCCCCTGAAGGACCAGGTGCGCAGCCTGGGAGTCATTTTGGACTCACAGCTGTCCATGGAGGCGCAGGTTAACTCTGTGTCCAGGGCAGCTGTCTACCAGCTCCACCTGGTACGCAGGCTAAGACCCTACCTGCCCGCAAACTGTCTCGCCAGAGTGGTGCATGCTCTAGTTATCTCACGCTTGGACTACTGCAACGCGCTCTACGTGGGGCTACCTTTGAAGGTGACCCGGAAACTGCAATTAATCCAGAATGCGGCAGCTAGACTGGTGACTGGGAGTGGCCGCCGGGACCACATAACACCGGTTCTGAGAGATCTGCATTGGCTCCCAGTACGTTTCCGAGCACGATTCAAAGTGTTGGTGTTGACCTTTAAAGCCCTAAACGGCCTCGGTCCTGTATACCTGAAGGAGCGTCTCCACCCCCATCGTTCAGCCCGGACACTGAGATCCAGCGCCGAGGGCCTTCTGGCGGTTCCCTCATTGCGAGAAGTGAGGTTACAGGGAACCAGACAGAGGGCCTTCTCGGTAGTGGCGCCCGCCCTGTGGAACGCCCTCCCATCAGATGTCAAAGAGATAAATAATTACCTGACATTCAGAAGACATCTTAAGGCAGCCCTGTTCAGGGAAGTTTTTAATATGTAACGCTGTACTGTTTTTAACACTGATTGGGAGCCGCCCAGAGTGGCTGGGGAAACTCAGCCAGATGGGCGGGGTACAAATAATAAATTATTATTATTATTATTATTCCGTCCTCGAAGGGGACTGCCATGTCCCAGCTTGCTTGGTCACTAGTAGACCGGAGGAGAGCCGCCAGCGGCCGCACGAAGAATGGGCCACGTTGCCGGCGCCTCCGGAGGGGAGCTAGACCCGGCCTCCTGAGCTCCGCCGCCTCCCCCCCCCAGGAAAACGGCCAGCGCTTCCGCTGCTTCCCCCGCGAAGACCGGCCAACCCATCCCCGCTTGCCGGCCGGTAGACCGGGGCCACCAGCAACCTCGCCACTAGACAGGGCAGGGCCTAGACCCTTACATCCGGATGCCTGTCCTTCTCCGGCCTTCGCACGCTCCACCATCCGCTCTCACCTCTCCTCCATCACAGGAAGCAAAGGCGGGCGCCGCGAACGGTCTACCGCCGCCCCGGCGCACGGGTAGACCGGCACGACCGGGGAGCTGCAGAGCCTCTTGCTGGAGTGAGTCTGCTGTGTCTGGCTGCCAGGGGCTTCCAAGACGCCGGCCTGCCGCAGCGCCGGCGCCGGTGCCCGAGACGCCGTCGGCTCTCGCCGGGCAAGGACGACATGCGCGCGGAGATTTCTGGCGACAGGGTTTATAGGACCCTCTGGAGAACCGCAGACGACCCAACCGTGCTCCCTGGCCAGTGTGGACCCACGGCGGGGGCAGGCGCGGCGTCTGACATGGTTCCCTTTGAGAAGCGGTGAGCAGCCTCGTCCTATTCTGCTGTCCTTTGGGTCTCTGCTGGGAGAGGAGCAGTGAGGTGGCTGAATGAGTGGCTGGCAGTGGGCTTTGACCCCAGCTCCAGGTCTGAAGAACCCTTGAGCAGCCCCTGTGCTCTTGTAGCCATGGCAGTGTTTCTGAGAGACATGCAGGAGTGAGGGTGGGGACTTCCCTGTGTTGGGGTGGACCCCACATTTGGTAACTTGCCAAATGGCACTGACTGTCATGTAGGGGAGGGCCCTCAAGGGGCTGGCATGCATGCTGGTGTTCAGGTGGAGTGGACCCCTCCCTTCCACATGTCACTCTGGAGTCTGTAACTCTCGACAGCAACCTGCTCCACGCACTGTACCTGCACAAAGGCAGTGTGTTTTGCTCCATTCATGTGCAAGAAGTAACTTTGACTCTCAAGGAAAATGGCAGCCAATGATCTGTGATGTTCTACTGATCGATCTTTGGTGGCCTTTTCCACGTGCCTATCCCTACCTCCTCGTGGTGAGAGTCGGGCAACGTCTTTAGGCGGCTAACAGGGAAGGCTTATCTGAGACTCTGGGTGCGAACCAGAGAGTCTCAGCTTAACCTCACAGATTCGTTTCTAATGAAATGCATGAATGCGGTAATGCAAATAGAGGTGGCGGGTCCCATGACTGTACCACCCTGGAGAGGAGCGGCTCCTGTGCTGCTGGGCCTGGTGGTGTTCCTGCGATGGAACTCCCAGTTTTTGTATGTGAAAGCCCAGGCACCTCAAGGTTCTCCCGTTTCGAGTGGCGATAGGAGGCATTTATGCCAATTCCATCTTTAACAAAATCAAAGCCTCCCTTGGTGCTGGAATGTGAGCGACCATGAAATTGGCAAGGTTAGCATGGGACTGCTAGAAAACAATCTATGCCTGCGGACAAACAATGTCTGAGGGGTGTGGCGCCCCGATGATGATGGTGATACACCCCGGCAAGTAGACCGGGCAGTCGGCGTGTAGTTTCTGGGGCACGCCCTGACCAGAGCATGGATAGACAGGGCCCCCTTCCTCCTTTTGCTTTCCCCGCTCCTCACTGAGCGGGGAAGCGGCCACCTTCACTTCTTGCCTGCCTGCCTGCCTGCCTGCCTGCCTGCCTGCCTGCCTCCCTCCCTCCTTCCCTCCCTCCTTCCCTCTCAGGTAGACCGGGGAGGCGCCCGTCCCTTCGTTTAGGAGCGCCGGGGAGCAGGGAGAGAGTCAGGGCGACTGTCCGCTACCGGCCTGCCTGCCTCCCTCCCCCCGGTAGACCGGCTAGGCACCCCTCCCTCGCTTTAGGAGCGCCCCCGTGTCGCCGGCGCAGGGCAGGGCGGCCGTTCCTTGCCTGCCTTCTCCCAGGTAGACCGGGTAGGCGCCGGTTCTTACCTTTAGGAGCGCCCTCGTGTGGCCAGCATGGTAAGGGCAGAGCAGCCGTCTTCTTCTTCTTCTTCTTCTTCTTCTTCTTCTTCTTCTTCTTCTTCTTCTTCTTCTTCTTCTTCTTCTTCTTCTTCTTCTTCTTCTTCGTCGTATCCCTTTTGTTGTCATGATCGTGCATGCGCGAGGGCGTGAGTGCGGGCGGGCGAAATGGGGTATGCGTGTGTGTGTGCCTTCCTGCCTTCCTCTCCCTCTCTCTTCGTGATCTATTTTGGGTCTGTCTCTCTCCCCCACAAGCAAGTACATGGGGGGGGCGGGGGTGGTTTCTTGGGTGTGTGTGTTGGAGGGATATTTTGTGTCCACCTTTCTGTCCCTGTCTGTCTCCCCTGCCCACAAGCGTGTGTGCGGTGTATTTGGCTCCTGTGTCTCTGTCTGTCTCCCCCCACACAAGCACATGCTGTGTTTGAGTGTATGCTAGTGTGACAGAGAAATTTTGTGCCCTTCTGTCTCCCTCCCCCAAAAACGAGTGTGTGAGAGACAGAGAGAGAGATTTTGTTTCTGCCTGCCCGCCTGCCTCTCTCCCCCTCCCTCCCCCTGCTATCAAGTGTGTGTGAGAGCACACGAGCACTTTTGTGCTTGTCTTTCTGTATCACTGTGTCTCTGCATGCTCCCCCTCCCGCAAAGGAACGCACGCACTTTTCTCCCTTGCCGTCCCTGCAAGGACGGATGCACGCCCCCACGCCCCCACCCTTCTCCTCCATCACCTGCCTGCTGCTCTGCCGCCAAGCGGCGGTCTACAAAGTCACCGAGTTCTACGGCAGCTGTCTCCACGATCCCCACCCTTGGCGATGTCGTAGAATTCCAGCGACTGGGGAGACCTGCAGGCGCTAACGGGGGCGCGGGCCGGTAGACCGGGAAGCCTTCCGCCCTTGGAAGTAGACCGGCAAGCCGCAGCCTCTAGGGCGGAAAGACCGGGGGCCCGGCGAGTATATTGGCAGTCGGCGGGAGGACTGGGAAGCCCCTCGTTCTCGGAGGTAGACCGGCAAGACCCTGCCCCCCCCCCCGCCGAGGGTAGACCGGAGGGGCGCCAAGGGCCGAGATACTGAGCAACGCCGCCAGGCCCCCCGGTAGACTCGGGTAGACCGGGCTTCCCGAGGTTCGGCGCCCAGTAGACCGGCCAGCTGTTCCACTCTACGCCAGGTAGCCCGGCAGAGCCGCGCTTTCCAGTGGGTAGACCGGGAAGCCCCGCGATCTCTGAGGAAGACCGGCAAGACCCAACCTTCCCGGCCGATAGAACGGAGGGGAGCCGAGGGCCGGGAGACCGGGCTACGCCGCCAGCCCCTCCGGCGGGTAGACCGGGTTTCCGAGGTCCGGCACCGAGTAGACCGACCAGCGGTACCGCGCCGTGCACCAGGTAGTCCGGCAGAGCTGGACGCCCCAGGCACTGCGGCGAGCAGGCAGGCAGGCTGGCAGGGCCGCTCCTTCCAGTTGGTAGACCGGGAAGCCGCACGTTCTCTGAGGAAGACTGGCAAGACCCAGGCTCCCACCCTCCGCTGGCGAGTAGACCGTGCAGCGGCTCCAGGCCCGCCGCCGAGTGGACCGGCGCCTCCCGGGCCCAAGGATGGTAGACCGGGAAGCTGTTTGTCCTCCAAGAGCGACCTGGAAGCCCCACACCCTCTGGCGAGCAGGCAGGCAGGCAGGCCGGGTTGGCGCCACTCCCTTTGTTTAGCAATGCCGGGCTGCAGGCAGGCAGACAGGGAGGGTGGCCATCCGCTGCCTTCCAGGTAGACCGGGCAGGAGCCTGTTCCTTTGTTTGGGAGCTCTGGGCAGGTGGGAGGCAGGCAGGCAGGTGTGAGCGTGGACGCGTGGAGCCCACCGGGCCAGGCACCGAGTAGACCGCCCAGCGGTTCCACGCCGTACGCCAGGTAGCCTGCTCTTTCCAGTGGGTAGACCGGGAAGCCCCACGATCTGAGGCAGACCGGCAAGACCCAGACTTCCCGAGCGGTAGACCGGAGGGGAGCCGAGGGCTGGGAGACCGTGCAATGCCGCCAGCCCCTCCAGCAGGTAGACCGGGCCTCCCGAGGCCCGACTCCCAGTAGACCGGCCAATGGTTCCACGCCGTATGTGAGGTAATCCGGCAGAGCCGCGCTTTCCGGTGGGTAGGTAGACCGGGAAGCCCCACGATCTGAGGAAGACCGGTAAGACCCAGACTTCCCAGGCGGTAGACCGGAGGGGAGCCGAGGGCCGGGAGACCGGGCAATGCCGCCAGCCCCTCCAGCGGGTAGACCGGGCTTCCTGAGGTCCGGCGCCCAGTAGATCATTCAGCTGTTCTACTCCCTACGCCAGGTCCTCCAGCGAAGCCGTGCCTTCCGTCGGGAGGGCCAGGGTGATCGGGGCTCTCCCGAGTAGATGTCAGCTGGCAGGCCTTTGGAGGGGTAGCCCCCAGAATGGGGGGCACAGTAGACCAGCCCACCACCAACTCCGGGGAATAGAGGGGCACATTAGACCGACCGGCAGCATCCCTTCCAGCAGGACTTCAAAACGCCTGCAACTTCATTGCTTCACACTGGGGGCAAAGCAGGCCCAGACAGAGGGAGGGCCATATGCGCCACTTGGCCCGGGCCTCCGATTCCAAAGGGGGCCTCGGTCAGCATATTTATTTACATTTTCCATTTTGTCTTGGCTCCAGCACCATAATTCAAAAGCATCAATTCTTAGGCGATCAGCCTTCTTTATGGTCCAGCTCTCACTGCCATACATCACTACTGGGAAAACCATAGCTGGAACTATACGGACCTTTGTTGGCAAGGTGATGTCTCTGAAGTTGCCTAGGAAGCTGTATTGTCTACACTGGCTGGCAGCAACCCCCCAGGATTCCAGACCAGGCATGTTCCCAGCTCTACCTGGAGATGCTGCCAGACACAACCTGGGACCTTCTGCAGGCCAAGGATGGGCCCTTCCCTGACAAAGATCACACCCCTAAGAACAATGTGATCCAATACCAAAAAAAGTCAGAATAAAAACATAACTTTAAAATAAATAACATACCAAGTAAAGCAATATTCAATAATACTGAATACTCAATACTCCATTAGAATAGTAAAATTAAATAGGAAGGAGGAGGTGAAGGGGCTCCGACAGAGTCAAAGAGTCCACTCGCCACAGTCCTTAAAGAGTCCCCCTAAGCGCTGCCATAAGGCAGCCTGCAAACTGCACGTTGAAATCGCAAGGAGAAGAGGTGAAACACAGCCCCCAGCACGTTGACCAGAAAGGGGCTTATATTCTGTCTTCTTTCTTACTTTCCTTCTCTCTTATTTTCACTCCAAATCAGTCCTATAGAAGTCTGTAATTGGGGAGAGTATATTGCTGTTTTCTTCTTCTCTCCACCACCAAGAGGAAGGAGGAGGTGAAGGGGCTCCGACAGAGTCAAAGAGTTCTCTCACCACGCTCCTCAAAATCGCCCCAAAGCCTCCAAAAAGTTTTTCCAAGTGCTCCAAACACTATAATTTTCTTTGATTACAATCCCTTATATCACATAGCACAATCTCTTCCTGAATATAGCAAAGAAGGGGGTAGTGGTCTTACTATCGTACTTTATAGATCCACCTTCCGTCTTTATAATCCACTTTCCCGTCACTGGCTCAAAAACGGCTCAACCAGATTCTTTTGGGATTAGTGGGAAACGAGGTTAAAAAGAAGGATAAGAATTTATTTTTGTATGCCACGACGGCAGCAAGGATTATGTTGGCCCAGAATTGGAAGACAAATGTATTACCAACTATTTCGGACTGGCAGGTTAAATTGATAAATTATGCGGAACTGGCTAGATTATCAGGGAGAATACGAAATCAGGAAGACCAGAAGTTTTCTGAAAATTGGAGTAAATATTTGATGTATATAAGAGATAATTGTAAATCTTTAAAGACCCTGGAAGGGTTTGATTAACATCAACAGCATATGGTTAATTAGAAAAACGAATAAAATACGAGATGTAATGAAATTATAAGATACTTACCGAAGGGGGGGAAGGGGGGGATACTTACCGAAGGGGGGGAAGCTCGGCAGAGCTAAAGGTTTTATATGAGATCTATTTGTATAACAAATGTACATAAATGTATTCTGGTTGAAAAATCAATAAAAATTTAATTTAAAAAAATAGTAAAATTAAATATCTGCACATAATAATCGAACAGTTTACACTTAACAATTACAGTAAAGAATTACTAAGCTATAATCAATAAAAATGATAGCAAGTCACAATGCATAAAATACCACCAAACATACAAGCATGTCAGGTTCTAGTAATATCTCCATTTGCAGGATCCCTTTGGTAAATACCTAAACAGAGCAATGAGGAATGGTCAATAATAATTTAAGCGACTTAGTGCCTGAGGTGAACAGGAATATCTGGTTGGCGTGAAGCTTTATGGTGGTGTTGTCATGTTTAGGACATCATGTATACTGTCCTTTTGTATTTTTATTTCCCTCTGCACTGCCCGGTCCTCAGTGAGCCTGACTTTGGCCTTTAATATATAACTGTAATTGATTTATCTCACAGCTAACCTGCAGCAGAAAAAAGTTATAAATTGATAATAATAATAATCTATTATTTGTACCCCGCCCATCCGGCTGGGTTTCCCCAGCCACTCTGGGCGGCTTCCAACAAAGATGAAAGATACACTAAAATGTCACATATTAAAAACTTCCCTGAACAGGGCTGCCTTCAGATGACTTCTGAATGTCAGGTAGATGTTTGTCGCTTTGACATCTGATGGGAGGGCGTTCCACAGGGCGGGCGCCACTACCGAGAAGGCCCTCTGCCTGGTTCCCTGTAACTTGGCCTCTCGCAGTGAGGGAACCGCCAGAAGGCCCTCAGTGCTGGATCTCAGTGTCCGGGCTGAATGATGGGGATGGAGACGCTCCTTCAGATAAACTGGACCGAGGCCGTTTAGGGCTTTCAAGGTCAGCACCAAGACTTTGAATTGTGCTCGGAAACGTACTGGGAGCCAATGTAGGTCTTTCAAGACCGGTGTTATATGGTCTCGGCGGCCGCTCCAAGTCACCAGTTTAGCTGCCGTATTCTGGATTAGTTGTAGTTTCCGGGTCACCTTCAAAGGTAACCCCACGTAGAGCACATTGCAGTAGTCCAAGCTGGAGATAACCAGAGCATGTACCACTCTGGTGAGACAGTCTGCAGGCAGATAGGGTCTCAGGCTACGTACCAGATGGTAAAGAGCTGCCCTGGATACAGATTTGACCTGTGCCTCCATGGACAGCTGTGAGTCCAAAATGACTCCCAGGCTGCACACCTGGTCCTTCAGGGGCACAGTTACCCCATTCAGGACCAGGGAATCCTCCACACCTGCCCGCCTCCTGTCCCCCAAAAACAGTACTTCTGTCTTGTCAGGATTCAACCTCAATCTGTTAGCCTCCATCCATCCTCCAACCGCTTCCAGACACTCACACAGGACCTTCACCGCCTTCACTGGTTCTGATTTAAAAGAGAGGTAGAGCTAGGTATCATCCGCATACTGATGAACACCCAGCCCAAACCTCCTGATGATCTCTCCCAGTGGCTGCATGTAAATGTTGAAAAGCATGGGGGAGAGGACAGAACCCTGAGGCACCCCACAAGTGAGAGCCCAGGGGTCTGAACACTCATCCCCCACCACCACTTTCTGAACACGGCCCAGGAGGAAGGAGCGGAACCACTGTATGACAGTGCCCCCAGCTCCCAGCCCCTCAAGACGGTCCAGAAGGATGTTATGGTCGATGGTATCAAACGCCGCTGAGAGATCCAGCAGAATTAGGAAACAGCTCTCACCTTTGTCCCTAGCCTACCGGAGATCATCAACCAGTGTGACCAAGGCAGTTTCAGTCCCATGATGAGGCCTGAATCCCGACTGGAAGGGATCCAAATGGTCCGCTTCTTCCAGGCGTGCCTGGAGTTGTTCAGCAACCACTCGCTCAATCACCTTGCCCAAGAATGGAAGATTTGAGACTGGGCGATAATTGGCCATCGTGGCCGCATCTAAAGATGGTTTTTTAGGAAGCGGTTTAATAACCGCCTCTTTCAGCGGGCCTGGGAAGGCTCCCTCACGGAGGGAAGCATTCACCACCCCACGAAGCCCATCGCCCAGTCCTTCCCGGCTAGCTTTTATAAGCCAGGATGGGCAAGGATGCAGGAGACAGGTGATTGGCGTCACTCGTCCAAGCAGCCTGTCCACATCCTCAGAGGTAACAGATTGGAATTGATCCCACACAACTTGACTAGACAGGACTCTAGCACTCTCCCGCCCTGGCCCTGCTCCCACGGTGGAGTCTACTTCTTCCAGAATCTGAGCGATTTTATTTGCAAAAAACTTTGCAAAATCATTGCAGGAGATCATGTGGCCCGTACTGGACCCCGATGTTGCAGGTGGTTCCGCTAAATTGTGAACCACCTGAAAAAGTCTCCTGCTGCTGTTTTCTGCAGATGCAATAGAGGCGGTGAAGAAAGTCTTCTTCGCCGTCGCTATCGCCACTTGGTAGGCTCGACGTTGAGCTCTAACCTGTGTCCGGTCAGATTTGGAATGAGTTATCCGCCACCGGCGCTCTAGGCAGGCAGGTGGGGTGGGGTGGCTGTCCCCTGCCTGCCTGCCTCCCCCCCCAGGTAGACCGGGAAAGAACCTGGCCCTTTGTTTAGAAACGCCAGGCAGGTGGCATCCTTTGCTTGCCTGCCTGCCTGCCTGCCTCCCACCCAGGCAGACCGGGTAAGAACATGGCCCTTGTCAGGCAGGCAGGATGGAAGGAAGGCAGGAGGACTGTGCCCTGCCTGCCTGCTCCCCCCCCCCCCGGTAGGCCGGCTAGGCACCCCTCCCTCGCTTTAGAAGCGCCCCCGTGTGGCCGCCGCAGGGCAGGGCGGCCATTCCTTGCTGGCCTTCTCCCAGGTAGACCGGGTAGGCGCCGGTTCCTTGCTTTAGGAGCGCCCTCGTGTGGCCAGAATGGTAAAGGCGGCCGTTCTCTTCGTCGCCGTATCCCTCTTGTTGTCATGATCGTTAGGGCGGGCGGGCGAAATGGGGTATGCGTGTGTGTGTGTGTGCCTTCCTGCCTTCCTCTCCCTCTCTCTCCGTGATCTATTTTGGGTCTGTCTCTCTCCCCCACAAGCAAGCACATGGGGGGCCCGGGGGTGGTTTCTTGGGTGTGTGTGTTGGAGGGATATTTTGTGTCCATCTCTCTGTCCCTGTCTGTCTCCCCCGCACACAAGGACATGCTCTGTTGGAGTGTATGCTAGAGTGACAGAGAAATTTTGTGCCCTTCTATCTCCCTCCCCCGCAAACGAGTGTGTGTGTGAGAGACAGAGAGATTTTGCTTCTGCCTGCCTGCCTCTCTCTCTCTCTCCCCCTCCCTCCCTCCCCCCGCAAACAATCAAGTGTGTGAGAGAGCGCACGACCGCTTTGTGCTTCTCTTTCTGTATCCCTGGGTCTCTGCATGCTCCCCCTCCCGCAAAGGCATGCACGCACACCAAGAGTTTCCCCCCTTGCCGCCCCTGCAAGGACGGACGCACGTATGCCCTCACCCGTGTCCTCCATCACAGACCTGCTTCTTTGCTGCCAAGAGGTGGTTTACAAAGTCCCCGACTTCTACGGCAACTGTCGCCCCGAACCCCACCCTTGGCGATGTCGTCGGGTTACAGCGACTGGGTAGACCTGGAGGCGCCAACGGCGGCGCGGGCCGGTAGACCGGGAAGCCCCAGCCACCCAGGGCGGTAGACCGGAGGGGAACCGAGGTTTCGGTAGACCGGGCAACGCCGCCAGCCCCTCCGCAGAGTAGACCGGGATCTCCGAGGTCCGGCGCCCAGTAGACTGGCCAGCGGTTCTACTCCGTCCTCCAGGTAGTCCGGCAGAGCCGCGCTTTCCTGTGGGTGGACCGGGAAGCCCCACAATCTGAGGAAGACCGGCAAGACCCAGCCTCCCACACTCCGCTGGAGAGTAGATCGGGCAGCGGCTCCAGGCACGCCGCCAAGGCAACCGGCGCCTTGGTAGACCGGGAAACCGTTTGTCCTCTGAGGGAGACCTGGAAGCACCAGACCCCCTGGCGAGCAGGCAGGCTGGCAGTCACGCAGTCAGGCAGGCAGGCAGGCAGGCAAGTTGGACGTCTGCCTGCCTCCTCGCCAGGTAGACAGGGCAGGAGCCTGTCCCTTCGTTTAGTAGCGCTAGGCAGTCAGGCAGTCAGGCAGGCGGCAAAGCCCGACAAAGCCGCGCTTTCCGGCGGGTAGACCGGGAAGACCCCCGATCTCTGAGGAAGACCGACAAGACCCAGCATTCCCAGCCGGTAGACCGGAGGGGAGCCGAGGGCCGGGAGACCGGGCAACGCCGCCAGACCCTTGGCCGGTAGACCGGCATCATCGAGGTCCGGCGCCCATTAGATCGGCCTGCGGTTCCACGCCGTTCGCCAGGTAGCCCGGCAGAGGCGTGCTTTCCGGCAGGTAGACCGGGAAGTCTACCGTTCTCGTAAGACCGGCAAGACAGCCTCCCACCCTTCGAAGGCTAGTAGACCGGTTAGCGGCTCCAGGCACCCCCCCCCCGCCTAGTGGACCAGCGCCTCCCGGACCCAAGGAGGGTAGACCGGGAAGCCGCTTCTCCTCCGATGTAGACCTGGAAGCCCCAGGCCCTTCCCAGCAGGAAGGCAGGCAGGCAGGCATGCCGTCCGCTCCCTGCCTTCCAGGTAGACCGGGCAGGAGCTTTCCCCTACTTTTAGGAGAGCCAGGCAAGCGGCAGGCAGGCACGTAGGCAGGCAAGAAAGAAAGCAGGCAGGCAGAATGTCCGTCTCCTGCGTGCCTCCTCCCCAGGTAGACCGGGCAGGAGCCTCTCCCTTCGTTTAGGAATGCCAGGCTGGCGGCAGGCAGGCAGGCAGGAAGGCAGGCAGGAAGGCAGGAAGGCAGGCAGGAAGGCAGGATGGCCGTCCGCTGCCTGCCTTCCAGGTAGACCGGGCAGGAGTCTGTCCCATTGTTTAGGAGCGCTGGGCAGGCGGCAGGCAGGCCGTGGTGTGCGTGAACGCGAGGAGCCCACTGGGCCTGGCACCGAGTAGACCGGCCAGAGCTTCCACGCCGTACGCTAGGTAGCCCGGCAGAGCTGCGCGTTCCAGTGGGTAGACCGGGAAGTCCCACGATCTGTGGAAGACCGGCAAGCCCGTCTTCCCGGCTGGTAGACCGGAGGCGCGTCGAGGGCCGGGAGACCGGGCAACGCCGCCTGCCGCTCCGGCGGGTAGACCGGGCTTATCGAGGTCTGGTGCGCAGTAGACCGGCCAGCGGTTCCGCGCCATACGCCAGGTAGTCCAGTAGAGCTGCGCTTTCCTGCAGGTAGACTGGCAAGACAGCCTCCCCCCCTCCACCAGCGAGTAGACCGGGCAGCAGCTCCAGGCACTTCCTCCCTGCCTTGTGGACAGGTGCGTCCCATCCCCAAGGAGGGTAGACCGTGAAGCCGTTTCTCCTCCGTGGTGGACCGGGAAGCCCCAGACCTGTGGCGAGCAGGCATGCAGGCAGGCACGCAGGCTGGCAGGGTGGCCGGGAAGCTGTCTGTCCTCGAGGTAGAGCTGGAAGCTCCAGCCTGGGTTCTGGCTTCTGGTTCTGGGTTCTCCACCCCTTAAAGATTTCACATGGGGGGGCATAATCGGGTAGAGGCTTATTCAAACTCATCTTTGTGCTGTAAGAGCATGCGCTGGGTCAAGATATGTGCATACACTTGCCCACAACCCTATTGTGTAGACGTTTATTTAGGGCATGTGTGTACATCTCTGATTTTTAAAAAATAAGACACCCCTTAGATGCTAGATTTGCATTCTCTCACTTTTAGGAAGATCCCTTAAACTTCTACTGTAATCCTAGAGATGTTTTCCCCCAGCTTGCTTTGCAAGAAATGCGTCAGTCAGAGGTCCAAATACTTTGGAGGCAAAGGCACCCCAACTTCGGCTGTGCTCTTCTACCAGAAACCCATGGAGGAATTAGGCAGGAGTTGCAGAGCCCCACCCATCCCGTTCCCAACATACCTTACCACAGGAAGCCGCCCCCGGGCGACACATACATTTCTGTGAAGTTCTCCAAGCCCCGCAGCTGCGCCAAGGTCTGGATTTTGTTGGGCTCCTGGCAGAACAAGGTGTTCATGTAGCACCTGCACTGCTCCTGGCAGGGCGGGGCTCCGAGGCAGGAGCATCCCGGGCAGGCAGAGGAGCATCCCTGCACAGCCCCAGAGCATCCTTCCTCCACGGAGAGGCATCCTCGGCTGTTGGCTCAGAAAGCCCTGCGGCTCCCCATCCGCTGCCACCCAACCGAGCAGCTCTGCTCTCTCGCTGAGCCTCTTCCTTCCTTGTCAGTCATGGACCATGTGCCCGCACTCTCTCGCAGACACACAACCGCTCATTTCCCAACCTCAGAGGGCGGAGTTTGCTCCAAGTCCTCCTCCAACAACACAGAACCCCTCCCTCTCCAAACGAGTGACCGCCTGTCTCAGTGGACACAGCAGCGAGAGCAATGTCCACGTGGATGTGCCTCTTCTCCCCCTGGAGCACAGAGAAAGGGAGAGGAGCTCCTGTGGTCCCAGCAGCCTCCTTCCAGGGTGCCGGGCGGGGGGCAGGCATAGGCGTAGCCAGGATTTTATTTTTTTTGGGGGGGGGGGCGGAATCAGTTGGTCAGTTAGTTAAGCATTTTTTTAGTTTCTTCATTTAGGGGGGCAGCTGCCCTCTGTCCTCCCTTGGCTACTCACGGAAAGTCCCGCCGCCCATAATCGATCACAAGACATGGCGTGCACACACCATTTGAACAGCAATGAATGACCATCAACTTTTTGGGGCGGGTGCCCCCCGCAAATATTTTACTGGGGGGCGAAGGGACCTCAGCCCCAGGAATTGGCTCCTACTCTGCAGACCGCCCCTCCCACCACCATGATGAAAGTGTCCCTGAGCACGTGCAGAGTAAATTTCCATTCCATAAATGAAAGGAGACGCCACTCTGTGGAGATTTGTTAATTTTATTTATTCAATTATGTGTATACCCCGCTTGATTGTAGAAAACCTCAAAGCTGTTTGCAAAAAGAATAAAGCAGTAAGATTATTAGTAAAAATCATTTTTTAAAAACGAAAAGCCAGCGACGAACAAAATCTGCTGAGAACATTACGGGGACTTCCGGAGGCGGCGCGAAACAGCAATGGCGGTCCTCTTCAGTTGTTGAAGAGGGGCTCCGCGGAAAAGGGTCGTGCGCTGCGGCACAGCGACGACCCGTTTAGGAAAACCACGGGTAGAGTGAGCCCGTGGCCGTGGGATTCGGCGGGCACCAGGAGCGACCTCGGATACGCAGAAGGGACCCCGTAAGGGGCTCCGGAACGTGGAGGGGGTAGCGGTGCTGTGAATCCATCGCTCTTTCCGCGGAAGCGAAGCCGCGCGGCTGCTGCTGATGAGCGCTGACCTTTCTTCTTTGAACATTTGATTGGAAACAACAAACTCGTGAGTAAGAAATTTGAGGCTTTATTTGGACATCAAATTGGTGAATTTCGGCTGAAAGCGGGAGACGCTAAAAAGGAAGTCAGTCTTCCGTCCCTGTTTAAAGTACTGAGCAAAGTTTTTTTAAAGCGGAAGCGTTGAAAGGAGTTTAAAAGAAGTTGGAACTTACCCTGCAAGTTTGGATTTGATTGTGAGACTGTGCTATACCTCTCTATATTTTGTGGATTATAAAGTTATAAGCCCCAGCTCACGGGCTGCCTGGATACAAAGTAACATCAGACTGTGGCAACTGTGTATAGAGACATAAAGTTACATTGGGCTACTTTGCAGTTACAAAAAAGGAACTGTTGTTCACACCTTCGCAAAGAACCTTTATCATCTGCAGTTTAAAGTGAATTTAGAGGGTTTCCCCCCCTTATTTTGGATTTTACCATATTTGGGAATTAAATGGTGGAAACTTTTGGGGAGCTCCCCCTGCTGGATTGTGGAAATATAAACCTCTGAGAACTGCTGGTTGTTTTGGAAATCTTTTTGCCTGGATGATTGCTTTTCCCATGGGATTTACAATTTGACCTTGAAACCTAGACAGTTGTGGAATGAGTGTGGCAGGAAAAACAAGGGCTGCCAAGAAAGCAAAACAAACTGAACTATTGCAATCAACTTTGCCTGTGCAGCCACGTAGATCATCTGTTCCAATTGTGATAGGTCTGCAAGAAGGACAATTTAAACAGCCAGTTTTGGAGGATATGGCTGCAGGAGGATTAGACCCTATTTCTAAAGAAATATTGGATCAACTGGCAGCATTAAATAAGAAAGCTGATGAACAAGCGGCTAAATTTGACCAGGTTACAGCAACGATTAATAAGTTGACAGACCAAGTTGCTCAAAACACACAGGCGATAGGAAATTTTGAAAAGACTATATCAGAGAACCGAAAATTAGCTGAGGACGCAAACACGAAAGCAGACCAAAACAAAAAAAGGATTGAGGAATTAAGAGGGGAAGTAAGACCACTGAGTAGACAGGTCACTGAACAACAGGCCTATCTGTCTATGGCGGAGCTGAAAAACCGGGAAAGTAATCTTAGGATTAGAAATATTCCAGAACTAGAAAAGGAAGATTTGGCTGGCTTTTTGACTGCAGAAATATCCAAGTTCTGGGGTTTGGCAGAAGAGAAAGACTTCAAAATCGTCACCGCTTTTAGATTGGGAAGAGTGGCCAAGAAAGATAAACCAAGGGATTGCTTGATCATATTGAGATACAAGCAAGAAAAAGACAACATACTTGGCCTACATTTTAAAAACCCATTGGTGATACAGGGAAAGACAGCAGAAATCTTCAGAGACATACCAAAACAATTGTTGGACTTAAGAACTACATACAAGGATCTGGCAAGATTATTAAGAAACAACACAATCCCTTACAGGTGGGAATTCCCCCAAGGATTATCTTTTAATTTGAAAGGGAAGAAGGTGAGAATCAGAACAGCAGAAGAGCAAGAAAAATTCCTAAACGATCACGGGGAGGACCTTCGAAAAGGGACAGCAGGTACCTGGCCACCCCCCACGCCTGGTACAAAAGATCCACCTCCAGACATAGACGAGAAGGGAGACAACCCCATCGGCTAACAAGCTGATCCAGGATGTCTCTGCAGCTTTTTAGTTGGAATATCCATGGGGCAAATTCCCCTGAAAAAAGGAAAAGGATTTTTCACATTTTGAGGAAAGAACAACTAGACGTCATTTGTCTCCAGGAAACCCATGTGACTAGGCTCCACAGAAGAGTGCTAATAAACAAGCGACTAGGCCAAGAATTTATTTCATCAGCTAAAGAAAAGAAAAGGGGAGTCGTGATATATGCAAAGGAGAGCCTAGCACCAAAATTTGTGTTCAAAGATGAACAAGGAAGAATTTTGGCGATCGAAATACAATCACAAGGAGAAAAATTTTTGATAATTGGAATTTATGCACCAAATGAGGGGAAATCTGAATTTTATGGGAAGCTGCATGAGACAATGCTGGACCATATGGACTATAATAACATCATTCTGATGGGAGATATGAATGGGGTTGTCTCCACACACATGGATAAGTCACAAAATCAAAATGTGACTAAAGATGGCAGACTACCAAAGACTTTTTTTGAACTCACAGACAATATGGACTTGATTGATATCTGGAGGACAAAGAACCCCCTAGGTAGAGAGGGAACATTCTTTTCTGAGGCCCACCTATCCTGGACAAGAATCGACCAAATCTGGATATCTAGAGGACTGGCACCCAAGACCAAAAAAGTAGAGATCTGCCCTAAAACTTGCTCCGACCATAACCCCTTGAAAATGGACTTGAGACTTACACCAGCTGGATCCTTCAGATGGAGAATGAATGATGCATTGTTTAGAGACCAGGAGATAGTGAAGAAGGCCCAAAAGACGATGAAAGACTACTTTGAACTAAATTTGAACACTTCGGTGGAAAAAAAAACAATCTGGGACGCAAGCAAAGCTGTTATGAGAGGGTTTCTGATACAGCAGAATTCTATTAAGAAAAAACTCTGGAACGGTAAAAAGGACAAGATCTTGGAAAGGATAAAAGACGGAGAGAAAAAGTTGAGACTAAATCCAAAATCAAAAGAAGTTTTGAGAGAAATAAAATTCCATCAAGCACAATATGCAAAACTGATAAATCAAGAAGTTGAATGGAAAATCAAACAGATGAAACAAAGATCATTTGAATCGGCAAATAAATGTGGGAAGCTGCTATCATGGCAGCTGAAAAAGAGACAAAAACTGAACTTTGTTACCAATCTAGAGGTTGAAGGAGAATGTATTCAGAAACCAGAGGAAATTAGAAAGTGTTTCCAGAGATATTTTAAAAAATTGTTTTCCCAAGGACCCCAAGTGGAGACTGAAATAAATAAATTTTTAAAAAGCTATGGCCTACAAAAACTAACACAAGACAAACAAACTGACCTGAATTATAAAATAACCCAACAGGAAATCGAAAATGCCATTCAGAACATGCAACTAGGCAAATCCCCGGGCCCAGATGGACTTACCTCCAAATACTATAAGATATTGAAGGAATACCTGACTCAGCCATTGATGGAGGTATGTAATCAAATTATGGAAGGGAAGGGGGCACCAGAATCGTGGAAAGAGGCATTCATCACTTTGATACCAAAATTGGAATCTGAAAAGACTCAACTTAAGAACTACCGTCCCATCTCACTCCTAAACGTGGATTACAAGATTTTTGCTGACATTTTGGCAAATAGATTGAAAAAAGTCTTAAATGGAGTTATTCATAAAGACCAAGCAGGCTTTCTCCCTGGCAGGCATTTGTCAGATAATACTAGGAACATTGTTGACGTTCTGGAACTTCTACAGACAAATTTGAATACAAAAGCAGTTTTGATATTTATAGACGCGGAGAAGGCCTTTGACAATATATCTTGGAAATTTATGAAGAAGAATTTGGAAGGGATGGGAGTGGGAAGGGCGTTCCAAAATGGCATAGATGCAATATATTCAGAACAAAAGGCTAAATTGATAGTAAACAATGTGGTGACAGAAGAGTTTAAAATTGAAAAAGGAACACGACAGGGGTGCCCCCTATCACCCTTGCTATTTATTTCTGTCCTTGAGGTTTTGCTAAATTTGATCAGGAAGGATCAGCAGGTGGAAGGAATACAGGTCGGAGGAAAACAATATAAACTGAAGGCCTTTGCAGATGACTTGGTTTTGACATTACAGGAGCCGGTGTCCAGCACAAAAAGAGTATTGGAATTAATTTCTGAGTTTGGTCGGGTGGCGGGATTCAAGTTAAACAAACAAAAAACTAAGGTTTTGGCAAAAAACTTGACACCTTTAGAAATAGATGGGTTTCAGAAGGAAACAGAACTAAACGTTGTTAATAAAGTGAAATACCTGGGGGTCAACTTGACTGGGAAAAATTTGAATCTGTTTAAAGATAATTATGAAAAATGTTGGTCTGAAATTAAAAAGGATCTAGAAATCTGGTCAAGATTGAAACTTTCCTTGTTGGGAAGAATTGTAGCAGTAAAGATGAATGTATTGCCAAAAATGCTGTTTCTGTTCCAGACCCTACAGATCGTGGACAGAGTGGAATGTTTTGGAAAGTGGCAGAGGGACATTATGAAGTTTGTCTGGCAGGGCAAAAAGCCCCGAATAAAATTTAAAATATTAACAGATGCAAAGGAAAGAGGGGGTTTTGCCCTGCCGGACTTAAGGTTGTATTATGAAGCTGCATCCCTCTGCTGGCTGAAAGATTGGTTTTTGCTAGAAAACACTGATGTCCTAGATCTGGAAGGGTTCAACAATGCTTTTGGGTGGCATGCATATTTGTGGTACGACAAGGTAAAGTCTCATAAGTTGTTTAAAAACCATATTGTAAGGAAATCTCTGTTTTCTGTCTGGACTAAATACAAGGACTTATTTGAAAACAAGACTCCGAGGTGGTTATCACCGATGGAGGCTAAAGCCACAAAAATACTTAATATGGGGGGTGGCTGGGCAAAATACTGTGAAATAATAGAAAGAGTGGGTGACACTTGGAGGTTGCAGAGCTTTGAAAAATTGAAAGGGAAGGTGCGAGACTGGTTTCACTATGCCCAAATTTTAGAGATCTTTAAAAAAGATAAAAAAATTGGTTTCCAGGTGGAAAAATCAAAATTAGAACTAGAATTACTTGAACCTAAGACGAAAGTGCTTTCAAGAATGTACAACTTGCTGCTTAAATGGAATACTCAAGATGAGACAGTCAAATCAGCCATGATAAAATGGGCACAAGATATTGGATACAACATTATGTTTGAGGACTGGGAAAGGTTATGGACCACCGGTATAAAATTTACGGCATGTAGTGCCTTAAAGGAAAATATTATGAAAATGATGTACAGGTGGTACATGACCCCAGTCAAACTTGCAAAGATATACCATTTGTCTGATAATAAATGTTGGAAATGTAAGGAGGCTGAAGGAACTTTTTACCACCTCTGGTGGACATGCCCGAGGGTGAAGGCCTTCTGGGAAATGATTTATAACGAGTTGAAAAAGGTATTTAAGTATACCTTTCAGAAGAAACCAGAGGCCTTCCTCTTGGGCATTGTGGGCCAGAGGATACCTAAGAAAGACAGAACCTTCTTTCTATATGCAACGACTGCAGCAAGAATTCTCATAGCTAAATACTGGAAGGCACAGGAGCTACCCACACTGGAAGAATGGCACACACAACTGATGGACTATATGCAACTAGCCGAAATGACTGGCAGAATCCGAGACCTGGGAGAAGAGGCTGCGGAAGAGGATTGGAAAAAATTTAAGGACTATTTACAAAAACATTATAAGATATATGAATGTTAAAAATTTGCTAAGGTTTGAGGTAAATATGCTTCAGTATTGAAATTCGGAGTTGATAGAAACAAAGTTAATGATTGAGAAAAGTTTTAATTTCAGAGTGAATAATTAGATGAAAATACAAAAACACAGGAAACAAGGTATTAATTTGCTGTTTATATTTATTATAAAGAATGCAGGGATGGAGGAGATGGGGAAGTCCAGTGGATGATGAAAAAAAAAAAAAAAGACTTCGAAAAATGAATTTTTTCTTGTTTAATTTCTTTTTCTTTCTGTAAAACCGCTTTTGTTGTGTTATTGATGATGGATTTAGATTCTGGAAAAAAGCAATAAAAAAATTTATAAAAAAAAAAAAAAGAGAACATTACGGGGCCCCAGGGAGCCCTCGGCTTCTAGTAAGGAAGGTCTTTATTTCTGATGGCTCCTCTGAAAGTGGGAACAGATGGGATCCTGGAATGGGGGGGGATACATGCGCCCACCACCAACTCCAGGAAATAAAGGGGTGCATTAGACCGACCGGCAGCATCCCTTCGAGCAGGAGTTCAAAACGCCTGCAAGTTCAATGCTTCACAACATCAGGAACTTGTAGCCAGGCCTCACCTCTGAAGGTCCGCATCCAACATCTGTGACGAAACATGCCAAATGGGTTTCTTTAATGAAAAGGCGAATGCCAGTCCTATGTCGCAGTGCCGGATGTACATATAAGCTAAACAAGCTATAGCTTAGGGCCCTACTCTCTTGGGGACCCTCGCAA
This sequence comes from Podarcis raffonei, assembly GCF_027172205.1. Lineage (NCBI taxonomy): Eukaryota > Metazoa > Chordata > Lepidosauria > Squamata > Lacertidae > Podarcis > Podarcis raffonei. The sequence continues at coordinate 53,697,149 of NC_070615.1, forward strand.
AATTAAAAGGGGAAAAAAACCCCAGGTGTACATTTCCAAAATATAAGATAAAAAAGTAATAAAATAAAACCTACATACAGCAACAGTGTTTTGTGTTGTGTATGGACCTATTAAATTACCAGTGAGGGGTGAACGGCAGCGGCCGGTCAGGGTTCTTTGCCCGCGCGGCTGTCTGCAGTCCCCTGCCTGCCTGCCTGCCTGCCTGCCTGCCTGCCTGCCTGCCTGCCTGCCTGCCTGCCTGCCTGCCTGCCTCTCCCCCCCGGTAGACCGGCTAGGCACCCCTCCCTCGCTTTAGGAGCGCCCCCGTGTCGCCGGCGCAAGGAAGGGGGGCCGTTCCTTGCCTGCCTTCTCCCAGGTAGACCGGGTAGGCGCCGGTTCCTTGCTTTAGGAGCGCCCTCGTGTGGCCAGCATGGTAAGGGCAGGGCAACCGTTCTCCTCCTCCTCCTCCTCCTCCTCCTCCTCCTCCTCCTCCTCCTCCTCCTCTCTCTCTTCTTCTTCTTCTTCTTCTTCTTCTTCTTCTTCTTCTTCTTCTTCTTCTTCTTCTTCATATCCCTATTGTTGTCAAGATCCTGCGTGCGTGCGTTCGTGCGGTCGAAATGGGGTGTGCGTGTGTGTGCGCGCCGGCCTGCCCGCCCGCCTCCCTCTCGCTCTCTCCGTGATCTATTTTGTTTCTGTGTCTCTCCCCCCCACGCCAGGACATGGGGGCGGGGGGGTTTTCTTGGGTGTGCGTGTGTGCGCGTTGGAGTAATATTTTGTGTCAATCTCTCTGTCCCAGTCTGTCTCCCCCCCACGCAAGCACATGCTGCGTTTGAGTGTATGCTTAGTGTGAGAGAGAAATTTTGTGCCCTTCTGTCTCCCTCCCCCTCAAACGAGTCTTTCTGTGTGTGTGAGAGAAAGAGAGAGAGAGAGATATTTTGCTTCTTTCTGCCTGCCTGCCTGCCTGCCCCCCCCCTCTCTCCCTCCCTCCCTCCCTCCCTCCTCCTTCCCTCCCCCACACAATAAAGTGTGTGTGAGAGCGCACGAGCGCTTTTGTGCTTGTCTTTCTGTATCCCTGTGTCTCTGCATGCTCCCCCTCCCGCAAAGGAACGCACGCACGCCAAGGCTTTTCTCCCTTGCCGTCCCTGCAAGGACGCACGCACGCCCTCACCCGTCCCGTCCCGTCCCCTCCATCGCCTACTTGCTGCGGCCGTCTACAAAGCGGCCGTCTACAAAGTCATCGAGTTCTACGGCAGCTGTCGCCACGAAACCCCCCCCCTTGGCGATGTCGTCGGGTTACAGCGACCGGGTAGAACTGGAGGCTCCATAGGGGGCGCGGGTGGGTAGACCGGGAAGCCCTCCGCCCTCCATAGTAGACCGGCAAGCCGCAGCCTCTCCGGCGGGTTGGCCGGGGGCCCGGCGAGCAGATTGGCCGACCGGGAAGCCCCCCCGTTCTCGGAGGTAGACCGGCAAGCCCCAGCCTTCGGGGCCGGTAGACCGGAGGGGAGCCGAGGGCGGGGAGACCGGGCAACGCCGCCCCAGCCTCCAAGGCCAGCAGACCAGAGGGGAGCCCAGGGCTGGGAGCACTGCTGACAGCCCCCTCCCTTGGTGGCAGGCCAGGCCATGGTGACCGTGGATGCAAGAAGCAGACTGGGCCTTCGGTGGGTAGACCGGGAGGCCCCCCCGTTCTCTTGCCCTTGATTTAGAAGTACTGGGGAGCAGGCAGGCAGGCAGGCAGGCAGGCAGGCAGGCAGGCAGGCAGGCAGGCAGGCAGGCAGGCAGGCAGGTAAGCAGTGCATTTCATTGAGCAACATTACTTATCACACTGTGAAGTAATATTGGCTAGGGAAGCTAATGTGCTTTGGCGGTGGTGGATCCGGGGAAGGCCGGGCAATGGCGGCACCTACAACCCCCCCAAGTCCAGACCCCCCCATGACCTTCCTCATCTCATTCCTGACTTCAGCTCAGCTTGCTGCCCACCTGCCCGCTCGCCTCCCCCCTTGTCGGGATTTGCCAAGACACAGCAAAGCGGGGAGACCTCGAAGGGCTGCTGAGAACATTATGGGGCCCCAGGGAGCCCTCGGCTTCTAGTAAGGAAGGTCTCCTGTGTGAGTGTCTGAGAGCCCTGCTCTTGCCGCTTACCATCTACCTGGCCCAGGGCGGGGCCTGAAGCCTCACAGGGACTGCTGCGCTCCGCTGCCCAGGAGGACTCTCCTGTGTGAGTGTCTGAGGGCCCTGCTCTTGCCACTTACCATCTACCTGGCCCAGGGCGGGGCCTGAAGCCTCACAGGGACTGCTGCGCTCCGCTGCCCAGGAGGACTCTCCTGTGTGAGTGTCTGGGGGCCCTGCTCCTTCCTGCCACTTACCACCTGGCCCAGGGCAGGGCCTGACGGGCCTGACTAGGACAGTTGCTGTTACTGCTGGAGGTGTGCAGAGTGCTTTTAAAATGTTTTAAAAATTTTCTTTTGAATTTTTTGTATGTGGGGGTGGGTGGGATGGATGTTTATTGGGCCTGGGAATTTGTTTGATTTTAGGTTTTTGTAATTTTTATTGTTTTTTGTTTGTATTGTTTTATTTGTGGGTTTTTTTAAGGTTTTATTTTGTTCTTAAGGGGAGGGGTCAGGGCTGCTGGGGAGTAGGTCCCAGCCAACAAAATGGCTGGGGCATATTCCACAGGGGGGATGCACTGGGACAACCGATCTCAGTGATCACGGGTAGGAGGAGGAGTTACGCTAAGACCAGACCATGTCATTACAGAGGAGGCAGGTTTAGTCGTTGTCTGAGGACTATCCCTGCCTCCGGGTCTGGTCCTGACCGGATGGATACTAGAATTAGCAAGGGATACCCACATGACCTGAAAGTGTTGCTGTGCAATGCCAGGTCAATGATTCATAAGACCACTGCCATCCATGACTTGATCATGGATGGAGGACTTGACCTGGCATGTGTAACAGAGACTTGGTTGGATGAAGCAGATGGGCCTGTCCTTGCCGCTGCTTGTCCACCAGGTTTCTCTTACGCACAGCAACCCAGGTCACGTTGCAGTGATTTTTAGGAAGTCATTAGTCATTAGTTTGCACCAGGCGTCCTATTGGGAAGACCCAGTTTTCTGAGTGCATGTTCTGGAAGTTGGGCAATAGGGGCAGTATAGGATTCCTTTTGGTGTACCGACCTCCCCGCTGCACCAAGGATTCCCTGCCCGAGCTGCTTCAGGTTGTGGCGGATGTTCTCCTGGAGACACCTAGCTTGGTTGTCCTAGGGGATTTTAACATCCATGCCGACACGACCTTACAAGGGGCTGCTCGGGACTTCGTGGAAAGCATGGCCTCCATGGGGCTGTCCCTGAATAAGTCTGGCCCAACCCATAGCCACGGACATGCCTTGGACCTGGTGTTTACCTCTATGGATGTTGGTGATCTGACACTAAGTAAAAGCGAAACGAAAGAAGTGCCATGGTCAGATCACTTCCTGGTGCAACTGGACTTCTCTGCGACCCACCCCTCTGCAGGGAGGTGGGACCGATTCGGATGGTCCACCCCCGCCACTTAATGGATCCAAATGGTTTCCAGAGAGTGGTAGGGGGCAGGGATAGTCCGAAGCACCCTCTCCGATTGCATGGAGCCCGGAAAGCCCCGTGGTTTTCCATGGATCTGAGGGCAATGAAACAATCGTTTAGACGGCTAGAGCGCCGGTGGCGGATAACTCATTCCAAATCTGACCGGACACAGGTTAGAGCTCAACGTCGAGCCTACCAAGTGGCGATAGTGACGGCGAAGAAGACTTTCTTCGCCGCCTCTATTGCATCTGCAGAAAACAGCAGCAGGAGACTTTTTCAGGTGGTTCACAATTTAGCGGAACCACCTGCAACATCGGGGCCCAGTACGGGCCACATGATCTCCTGCAATGATTTTGCAAAGTTTTTTGCAGATAAAATCGCTCAGATTCGGGAAGAAGTAGACTCCACTGTGGGAGCAGGGCCAGGGCGGGAGAGTGCTAGAGTCCTGTCTAGTCAAGGTGTGTGGGATCAATTCCAAGTCAAGTCAAGTCAAGTTTTATTACGGCAAAAGCCAGTGACACTAAACACCACAAGATCAAACAAAAAGAAATCAACAACAACATCAGAAAAAAAAAGGATTACACAAGGGAACTTCGCAGTGTGCCATTCAACAGAAGAGATTTACGCTTCCTGATTACTAAAGTGCAAAATTTGGCCACCTCATATGATATTGAGCTTGAGGAATCTTCCAGAAGGTATTTTCGTAGAATTTCGGGGGAGGATTCCAAATAATGTTGTAGGGGTATGAATTTTGATAAAAGCGGCAAAATAAGTTGAACTCGCTCTTCACTATAAAATTCGCAAAATAGAAGGATGTGTGTGACAGATTCTACCTTATTAGACATACAGGGGCAGAGGCGCGCATGCATTGGTACCCGCGTGAATTTGCCGTACAGCACTGCTGAGGGCATTGGATCAATTCCAATCTGTTACCTCCGAGGATGTGGACAGGCTGCTTGGACGAGTGAAGCCAACCACCTGTCTCCTGGATCCTTGCCCATCCTGGCTTATAAAAGCTAGCCGGGAAGGACTGGGCGATGGGCCTTGTGGGGTAGTGAATGCTTCCCTCCGTGAGGGAGCCTTCCCAGGCCCGCTGAAAGAGGTGGTTATTAAACCGCTTCTTAAAAAACCATCTTTATTTTTTTTAAAAAAGATATTTATTAAAGTTTTCAATTTTTTATGCAAACAAAAAACAAACAAAAAAATTAAAAAGAACATATAGTTCATAATACATAATTTTCAATAACATATTTCTCTGACCTCCTCATGCCTCCCCTTCTTGTATTCCATTTCAAATTATTTGTTCAGCAAATCCTTAACTTAAAGCATTACAGCTTATAATAACACCTTGTTTTCTATCCTGTCATTTTTTCGTATTCCTTTATACCATTACAGCTAGAAACCACTCAATTTCAATCCAGCATCATTCAACATTCCTTAATTTTACAATATTTCTGTAAGCAGTCCTTAAATTTTTTCCAATCTTCTTCTGCCGACTCTTCTCCCTGGTCACGGATTCTGCCAGTCATTTCTGCCAATGCCATACAGTCAATCAGTTTCATCAGCCATTCTTCCAGGGTGGGTAAATCTTGCGTCTTCCAATATTTTGCGATGAGTATTCTTGCTGCTGTTGTAGCATACATAAAAAACGTTCTATCCTTCTTTGACACCAATTGGCCGACCATGCCCAGGAGAAAGGCCTCTGGTTTCTTCAAGAAGGTATATTTAAATACCTTTTTCAACTCATTGTATATCATTTCCCAGAAAGCCTTAATCCTAGGGCACGTCCACCAAAGGTGAAAGAATGTACCTTCATTTTCTTTACATTTCCAACATTTGTTATCGGGCAAATGATAGATTTTTGCAAGCTTGACTGGGGTCATGTACCACCTATACATCATTTTCATAATATTCTCTCTTAAGGCATTACATGCCGTAAATTTAATCCCGGTGGTCCACAACTGTTCCCAGTCAGCAAACATAATATTATGTCCAACGTCTTGTGCCCATTTAATAATTACAGATTTAACCGTCTCATCCTGAGTATTCCATTTCAGCAGCAAGTTATACATTTTTGACAAAGTCTTAGTTTTTGATTCCTCTCCCCCATGCTTTTCAACATTTACATGCAGCCACTGGGAGAGATCATCAGGAGGTTTGGGCTGGGTGTTCATCAGTATGCGGATGATACCCAGCTCTACCTCTCTTTTAAATCAGAACGCCCTCCCATCAGATGTCAAAGAGATAAATAATTACCTGACATTCAGAAGACATCTTAAGGCAGCCCTGTTCAGGGAAGTTTTTAATATGTAACGCTGTACTGTTTTTAATACTGATTGGGAGCCGCCCAGAGTGGCTGGGGAAACTCAGCCAGATGGGCGGGGTATAAATAATAAATTATTATTATTATTATTATAACCAGTGAAGGCGGTGAAGGTCCTGTGTGAGTGTCTGGAAGCGGTTGGAGGATGGATGGAGGCTAACAGATTGAGGTTGAATCCTGACAAGACAGAAGTACTGTTTTTGGGGGACAGGAGGCGGGCAGGTGTGGAGGATTCCCTGGTCCTGAATGGGGTAACTGTGCCCCTGAAGGACCAGGTGCGCAACCTGGGAGCCATTTTGGACTCACAGCTGTCCATGGAGGCACAGGTCAAATCTGTATCCAGGGCAGCTGTTTACCAGCTCCATCTGGTATGTAGGCTGAGACCCTATCTGCCTGCAGACTGTCTCACCAGAGTGGTACATGCTCTGGTTATCTCCAGCTTGGACTACTGCAATGCGCTCTACGTGGGGCTACCTTTGAAGGTGACCCGGAAACTACAACTAATCCAGAATGCGGCAGCTAGACTGGTGACTTGGAGCGGCCACCGAGACCATATAACACCGGTCTTGAAAGACCTACATTGGCTCCCAGTACGTTTCCGAGCACAATTCAAAGTCTTGGTGCTGACCTTGAAAGCCCTAAACGGCCTCGGTCCAGTTTATCTGAAGGAGCGTCTCCATCCCCATCATTCAGCCCGGACACTGAGATCCAGCACTGAGGGCCTTCTGGCGGTTCCCTCACTGCGAGAGGCCAAGTTACAGGGAACCAGGCAGAGGGCCTTCTCGGTAGTGGCGCCCACCCTGTGGAACGCCCTCCCATCAGATGTCAAAGCGACAAACATCTACCTGACATTCAGAAGTCATCTGAAGGCAGCCCTGTTCAGGGAAGTTTTTAATATGTGACATTTTAGTGTATCTTTCATCTTTGTTGGAAGCCGCCCAGAGTGGCTGGGGAAACCCAGCCGGATGGGCGGGGTACAAATAATAGATTATTATTATTATTATCAATTTATAACTTTTTTCTGCTGCAGGTTAGCTGTGAGATAAATCAATTACAGTTATATATTAAAGGCCAAAGTCAGGCTCACTGAGGACCGGGCAGTGCAGAGGGAAATAAAAATACAAAAGGACAGTATACATGATGTCCCAAACATGACAACACCACCATAAAGCTTCACACCAACCAGATATTCCTGTTCACCTCAGGCACTAAGTCGCTTAAATTATTATTGACCATTCCTCATTGCTCTGTTTAGGTATTTACCAAAGGGATCCTAGAAATGGAGATATTACTAGAGCCTGACATGCTTGTATGTTTGGTGGTATTTTATGCATTGTGACTTGCTATCATTTTTATTGATTATAGCTTAGTAATTCTTTACTGTAATTGTTAAGTGTAAACTGTTCGATTATTATGTGCAGATATTTAATTTTACTATTTTTTTTAATTAAATTTTTATTGATTTTTCAACCAGAATACATTTATGTACATTTGTTATACAAATAGATCTCATATAAAACCTTTAGCTCTGCCGAGCTTCCCCCCCTTCGGTAAGTATCCCCCCCTTCCCCCCCTTCGGTAAGTATCTTATAATTTCATTACATCTCGTATTTTATTCGTTTTTCTAATTAACCATATGCTGTTGATGTTAATCAAACCCTTCCAGGGTCTTTAAAGATTTACAATTATCTCTTATATACATCAAATATTTACTCCAATTTTCAGAAAACTTCTGGTCTTCCTGATCTCGTATTCTCCCTGATAATCTAGCCAGTTCCGCATAATTTATCAATTTAACCTGCCAGTCCGAAATAGTTGGTAATACATTTGTCTTCCAATTCTGGGCCAACATAATCCTTGCTGCCGTCGTGGCATACAAAAATAAATTCTTATCCTTCTTTTTAACCTCGTTTCCCACTAATCTCAAAAGAATCTGGTTGAGCCGTTTTTGAGCCAGCGACGGGAAAGTGGATTATAAAGACGGAAGGTGGATCTATAAAGTACGATAGTAAGACCACTACCCCCTTCTTTGCTATATTCAGGAGGAGATTGTGCTATGTGATATAAGGGATTGTAATCAAAGAAAATTATAGTGTTTGGAGCGCTTGGAAAAACTTTTTGGAGGCTTTGGGGCGATTTTGAGGAGCGTGGCGAGAGGACTCTTTGACTCTGTCGGAGCCCCTTCACCTCCTCCTTCCTCTTGGTGGTGGAGAGAAGAAGAAAACAGCGATATACTCTCCCCAATTACAGACTTCTATAGGACTGATTTGGAGTGAAAATAAGAGAGAAGGAAAGTAAGAAAGAAGACAGAATATAAGCCCCTTTCTGGTCAAAGTGCTGGGGGCTGTGTTTCACCTCTTCTCCTTGCGATTTCAACGTGCAGTTTGCAGGCTGCCTTATGGCAGCGCTTAGGGGGACTCTTTAAGGACTGTGGCGAGTGGACTCTGTGACTCTGTCGGAGCCCCTTCCCCTCTTCCTTCCTATTTAATTTTACTATTCTAATAGAGTATTGAGTATTCAGTATTATTGAATATTGCTTTACTTGGTATGTTTTTTATTTTAAAGTTATGTTTTTATTCTGACTTTTTTTGGTATTGGATCACATTGTTCTTAGGGGTGTGATCTTTGTCAGGGAAGGGCCCATCCTTGGCCTGCAGAAGGTCCCAGGTTGTGTCTGGCAGCATCTCCAGGTAGAGCTGGCAACATGCCTGGTCTGGAATCCTGGGGGGTTGCTGCCAGCCAGTGTAGACAATACAGCTTCCTAGGCAACTTCTGAGATGCTAGGATCTTGCACCATTTAAAGTTTGGTCTGCAGCCACAGCAGATTCCAAGAAGCAAAGCAGAAGGAAATACACCCCTCCCTCTGCTAGGCCAGAATATGTGTGTGTGTGTGTGTGTGTGACCACTGAACCCTCCAATCTACTTTCCACAGAGGGGCCTGCAAGGGGCCCAGCAGCAGGACACCAGGCAATGGGTTTCTTCTGTAGTTTGTTCCTTGTCTCAGGGAACTGGCAAGCAGAGGCAGGTAGACTGCCCCTGGGCATGGAGGCACCATGCTCAGCTCTCATAGTTAACAGCTGCACTGCAAATCCACCCAAACTTTGGGTGGGTGGGAGGTTACAAGGAGACATGAGGGGATATGAGGTGTAAATTAAAACTTGCAGCCCCCAACGGGGTGGTAGATGACCCTGGGGGTCCCTTCCAGCTCTAAAATTATGTGGTTCTATGCAGTGCTTTTTTCTTTTAAAATGTTTAGGGGTACTCTCCTTTTTCCTACTCATATTGAAATATTGCCCCTCAATGAGGCAATGATTCACAAAATGTTTAGGGATATGCATCTCCCTACGTCCATCCAGAAAAAAGCACTAGTTCTATGATACTACGTCAGAAAATTCAAGGTGGTGTCCCCAAACCACCTGGCTGATGATGCCGTTTCTGAAATGTGTAGACCCACACGGACAGAGGCAGGGCTGGATTGAGGTTTGATGAGGCCCTAAGCTACTGAAGGTAATGGGGCCCTTTATATGTCCAGCTGTCCTTGTCAACAACAAATTGTCACTGTTTTTTGTGTTGAATATATGCTATATGGTAATTTAATAGGTCCATACACAACACAAAACACTGTTGCTATATGTAGGTTTTATTTGTTTTTTATCTTATATTTTGGAAATGTACATCTGGGGTTTTTTTCCCTTTAAATTTTTTGGGGGTCCCCAAGAGAGTAGGGCCCTAAGCTATAGCTTGTTTAGCTTATACGTAAATCCGGCACTGCGACACAGGACTGGCATTCACCTTTTCATAAGAGAAACCCATCTGGCATGTTTCGTCACAGATGTTGGAAGCGGACCTTCAGAGGTGAGGCCTGGCTACAAGTTCCTGATGCTGCAAAAATAGGCCTTGTTGCAGTCGGTGGCGAGCAACCAGTCACACCGACTGACTGGTGTGATCCTGATGCTCTAACCTTGAAGGCTGATGGTGATATTAAAGCTGGAAGGAAAAGGTTAACACTGGGCACACACCTGACCTCCCTCCCTGTCTTCTGTGGAGGGATTTCAGATCTTTTTTCCTGCTGGTGGTGGTTCAAATGCGAGTCTTCGCCCCAGGGCCTTGCAGAACCAGGCAGAGGCCCGGGCCAGGTAGATAGTGCCCCCCTTTTTTTTACCCTGTGGATAACTAAAGTCTTATAAGTAAGTAAGTAAGTAAGTAAGTAAGTATATAAATAATTTTCACAAACGTTATGCTGACAGCTAATTTTATTTCAAGGCTTCAACCGTATCTGCATATAAAGACAAAATGGAAAATATAGATAAATATGCTGACCGAGGCCCCCTTTGGAATCGGAGGCCCCGGCCAAGTGGCCCATATGGCCCCCCTCTCTGTCTGGGCCTGCTTCGCCCCCAGTGTGAAGCATTGAACTTGCAGGCGTTTTGAAGTCCTGCTGGACGGGATGCTGCCGGTCGGTCTAATGCGCCCCTCTATTCCCCGGAGTTGGTGGTGGGCGCATGTACCCCCCCCCATTCCAGGATCCCATCTGTTCCCACTTTCAGAGGAGCCAACAGAAATAAAGACCTTCCTTATTAGAAGCCGAGGGCTCCCTGGGGCCCCGTAATGTTCTCAGCAGCCCTTCGAGGTCTCCCCGCTTTGCTTTGTCCTGGCAAATCCCGACGGGGGGGGGGAGGCGAGCCGAACGGGTAAGTCAGCAGGAAGCTGAGCTGAAGCCAGGAATGAGATGAGGAAGGATGGGGGGGCGCATTAACCCGAGGTTTAATCTGCTTGTCCTCTCTCCTTCCCAGCCACTCTAGAAGACGGGTCTCGGGCTCCAGTGAATATCGGAAGCAAAAGGCGACCCTCCGATCTGGAAGTCCCGTCCTTCCCTTCATTCGGAACCGGCGCTGTTACAGGTGCCGTGCAATACTCACTCCGTATTTATAAGAAATAAATCTCCTCTGGATCTCCCTCCAAGCACTCTAAAAACTAGCGGCGAACAAAAAACATACCAGCAAGCTGAATATCTGGATAGGCTCGTCTAAACAAAATGTTTTCCGCAGGCGCTTTCGGCCCCTGCTGCTATTCAGGTTGCTGGGGTGTTTTTTGTTCGTCGCTGGCTTTTAGTTTTTAAAAAATGGATTTTACCAATAATCTTACGGCTTTATCTTTTTACAAACTGCTTTGATGTTTTCTACAATCAAGCGGGGTATACACGTACAGTAATTGAATAAATAAAATCAACAAATCTCCACAGAGTGGCGTCTCCTTTCATTTATGGAATGGAAATTTACTCTGCACGTGCTCAGGGACACTTTCATCAAGGTGGTGGGAGGGGCGGTCTGCAGAGTAGGAGCCAATTCTTGGGGCCGAGGTCCCTTCGCCCCCCAGTAAAATATTTGCGGGGGCCGGCCGCCCCCCAAAAGTTGATGGTCATTCATTGCTGTTCAAATGGTGCGCGCGCGCCATGTCTTGTGATCTATTAGGCGGGGCGGGACTTACCTGTCCCCATGAGTAGCCAAGGGAGGACAGGGGGCAGATGCCCCCCTAAATCAAGAAAAGAAAAAATGCTTAACTAACTGACCAACTGCGTCGCAGATGATTCAGTTCTCTCCCCCCCCCCCGCCAACATAAATCCTGGCCACGCCCATGCCTCCCCCCTCCATATTTATTCAAGTTGGCCCCCGTGGTCTGCAGTAGCCAGCAGGCTCCGTTGCCTCTTCCGCTTCGCCATCTATTTCCCTCCATAGCCTCCTCTATCCCCGCCAGGCACTCGGTTCAGATAATAGCAGAAAAGTACCGGGCTTCTATTCAAATAGTGGGAGGCGAGGAGAGACCACTATTTCTAACAGCAAGAAGTGAAAGCTTTTTGTTAGATTTTTTTAAGAAGAGAAAGCGTTGGTTACTAAACCGCTCCTTTTTCGCAGCATCATTATAAAGTTGAGGTGTTGCAGCATGTAAATGCATTTAAATTGTGTTGGTTGGTTTATTGATTAATCAGTTAGATGCTGGGCTGTTAATCAATCGATTTGCTAATCTCTTGGCAGCCCTGAGGGCAAGGGAGGGGGCACAGAAGGAGCTGCAACTGGCAAGGAACAGATGTCCTAAGGCTCATAACCTTTAAGGAGAGGAGGAGTCTGCACCCTCCAAAGCCATACACGCCCCCCAACATGAGCCACACCCCAACACGAGAGGCAACCTTCCTCCCCCAACTCCTCGCCGCTCTGCAGCTCCGCCTCCCTAAAGATTCCCCAACCAGTTTGTCTCTTCTACCACCACCCCCGCCCCAAACCTCCTTTTCTGCCGACACTGCTGCTCCTACTTCCATCCCTTTAGGTCCTGCATTTCAGCTCCTCTCTCGGTGTCCCTGAGTCTCCACAGTTTCCTTCCTGACACCCCCGGGCCTCGAGCGCAAAGGGCTGCAAAACTGCTTCCAGCAGCCCGGTGCTGCTTCTCACATGAAGGCATTGATAAGCCGCGGCGGCCGAAAGTGATACTCATGCATGGGGGGGGGGGCGAGCGGAGTCAGCTTGGTGTCCATTCCACTCTTTACACCTTGAGTTTCCGGTAACAAAGAAGAAATAGTCTCTGAGCATGCGAGGAGTCACGTCTGTGCTGAAGGCAGCTTGAGTTCCAGCACTTCCTTGTTTTAGAAGCACCCCCGTGCCTGCCTGCCAGCCTGCCTTCCCCCAGGTAGACCGGGTAGGAACCTGTCCCTTGTTTAGGAGCGCCGGCCAGCATTTCCACTCCCTACGCCAGGTCGTCCGGCGGAGCCGCTCCTTCCGTCGGCAGGGCCGGGGTGACCGGGACCCTCCCAAGCAGCTGGCAGGCCTTCGCAGGGGTAGCCCGGGAAGCCTTCCGTTCTCTGAGTAAGACCGGCAAGAACCAGCCTCCCCGGCCAACAGACCAGAGGGGAGCCGAGGGCCGGGAGACCGTGCACCGCTTCCAGCTCCTCCGGGGCCCAAGGAGGAGCGACCAGGAAGCTGTCTGTCCTCCCAGGGAGAGCGCGAAACCCCAGCCTCCCCGGCCGGCAGACAGGGGGGCAGCGGTCGCAGGCCCTCCGCCGGGAAGACCGCGGCCCTCGCCAGTAGACCGGGCGGTCCGCGGGCCTCCGGCAGGTAGACCGGAGAGGATCACTCACCCACCAGCCGGGGGGGCCGGGAAGCCTCCCATCCGTCCGTCCTCTCAAGTGGACCGGAAAGCCCCAGCCGCCTCGGCCAGGCGGAGAACGACCGCTGCTTCCAGCCCCGCCGTCACCTTGACTGCCCGACTTCAACCCGCCTGCCGGGAGGACCGGGTAGCGGACAGACCTCCCAGCGGTAGACCGGGAAAGTCTTCCGATTGCATGGAGCCCGGACAGCCCTGTGGTTTTCCCCGGAGCTGAGGGTGATGAAACAATCGTTGAGACGGCTAGAGCGCCGGTGGCGGAAAACTCATTCTGAATCAGACCGGACACGGGTTAGAGCTCAACGTCGAGCCTACCAAGTGGCAATGGCGACGGCGAAGAGGGCCTTCTTCGCCGCCTCCATTGCATCTGCAGAAAACAGCAGCAGGAGACTTTTTCAGGTGGTTCGCAATCTATCGGAACCACCTGTGCCACCGGGGCCTGGTAGGGACCCCAAGATCTCCTGCAATGCTTTTGCCAAGTTTTTTGCAGATAAAATCGCTCAGATTCAGAAGGAGGTAGACTCCACCGTGGGAGCAGGGCCAGGGCGGGAGAGTGCTAGAGTTCTGTCTGGTCCTGTTACATGGGATCAATTCCAACCTGTTACCTCCGAGGATGTGGACAGGCTGCTTGGACAAGTGAAACCGACCACCTGTCTCCTTGATCCTTGCCCATCCTGGCTGATAAAAGCAAGCCGGGAAGGGCTGGGCGATGGGCTCTGCGGGGTGGTGAATGCTTCCCTCTGTGAGGGAGCCTTCCCAGACCCGCTGAAAGAGGCGGTCATTAAACCGCTTCTTAAAAAAACATCTTTAGACCCGGCCAATTTGGCCAACTATCGCCCAGTCTCAAATCTGCCATTCTTGGGCAAGGTGATTGAGCGGGTGGTTGCTGAACAACTCCAAGCACGCCTGGAGGAAACGGACCATTTGGATCCCTTCCAATCAGGATTCAGGCCTCACCATGGGACTGAAACTGCCTTGGTCGCGCTGGTTGATGATCTCCGGCGGGCTAGGGACAAAGGTGAGAGCTGTTTCCTAGTTCTGCTGGATCTCTCAGCGGCCTTTGACACCATCGACCATAACATCCTTCTGGACCGTCTAGAGGGGCTGGGAGCTGGGGGCACTGTCATACAGTGGTTCCGCTCCTTCCTCCTGGGCCGTGTCCAGAAAGTGGTGGTGGGGGATGAGTGTTCAGACCCCTGGGCTCTCACTTGTGGGGTGCCTCAGGGTTCTGTCCTCTCCCCCATGCTTTTTAATATCTATATGAAGCCGCTGGGAGAGATCATCAGGGGGTTTGGACTGGGTGTTCATCAGTATGCAGATGACACCCAGCTCTACCTCTCCTTTAAATCAGAACCAGTGAAGGCAGTGAAGGTCCTGTGTGAGTGCCTGGAGGCGGTTGGAGGATGGATGGCGGCTAACAGATTGAGGTTGAATCCTGACAAGACAGAAGTACTGTTTTTGGGGGACAGGGAGCGGGTTGGTGTGGGGGATTCCCTGGTCTTGAATGGGGTAACTGTGCCCCTGAAGGACCAGGTGCGCAGCCTGGGAGTCATTTTGGACTCACAGCTGTCCATGGAGGCGCAGGTTAACTCTGTGTCCAGGGCAGCTGTCTACCAGCTCCACCTGGTACGCAGGCTAAGACCCTACCTGCCCGCAAACTGTCTCGCCAGAGTGGTGCATGCTCTAGTTATCTCACGCTTGGACTACTGCAACGCGCTCTACGTGGGGCTACCTTTGAAGGTGACCCGGAAACTGCAATTAATCCAGAATGCGGCAGCTAGACTGGTGACTGGGAGTGGCCGCCGGGACCACATAACACCGGTTCTGAGAGATCTGCATTGGCTCCCAGTACGTTTCCGAGCACGATTCAAAGTGTTGGTGTTGACCTTTAAAGCCCTAAACGGCCTCGGTCCTGTATACCTGAAGGAGCGTCTCCACCCCCATCGTTCAGCCCGGACACTGAGATCCAGCGCCGAGGGCCTTCTGGCGGTTCCCTCATTGCGAGAAGTGAGGTTACAGGGAACCAGACAGAGGGCCTTCTCGGTAGTGGCGCCCGCCCTGTGGAACGCCCTCCCATCAGATGTCAAAGAGATAAATAATTACCTGACATTCAGAAGACATCTTAAGGCAGCCCTGTTCAGGGAAGTTTTTAATATGTAACGCTGTACTGTTTTTAACACTGATTGGGAGCCGCCCAGAGTGGCTGGGGAAACTCAGCCAGATGGGCGGGGTACAAATAATAAATTATTATTATTATTATTATTCCGTCCTCGAAGGGGACTGCCATGTCCCAGCTTGCTTGGTCACTAGTAGACCGGAGGAGAGCCGCCAGCGGCCGCACGAAGAATGGGCCACGTTGCCGGCGCCTCCGGAGGGGAGCTAGACCCGGCCTCCTGAGCTCCGCCGCCTCCCCCCCCCAGGAAAACGGCCAGCGCTTCCGCTGCTTCCCCCGCGAAGACCGGCCAACCCATCCCCGCTTGCCGGCCGGTAGACCGGGGCCACCAGCAACCTCGCCACTAGACAGGGCAGGGCCTAGACCCTTACATCCGGATGCCTGTCCTTCTCCGGCCTTCGCACGCTCCACCATCCGCTCTCACCTCTCCTCCATCACAGGAAGCAAAGGCGGGCGCCGCGAACGGTCTACCGCCGCCCCGGCGCACGGGTAGACCGGCACGACCGGGGAGCTGCAGAGCCTCTTGCTGGAGTGAGTCTGCTGTGTCTGGCTGCCAGGGGCTTCCAAGACGCCGGCCTGCCGCAGCGCCGGCGCCGGTGCCCGAGACGCCGTCGGCTCTCGCCGGGCAAGGACGACATGCGCGCGGAGATTTCTGGCGACAGGGTTTATAGGACCCTCTGGAGAACCGCAGACGACCCAACCGTGCTCCCTGGCCAGTGTGGACCCACGGCGGGGGCAGGCGCGGCGTCTGACATGGTTCCCTTTGAGAAGCGGTGAGCAGCCTCGTCCTATTCTGCTGTCCTTTGGGTCTCTGCTGGGAGAGGAGCAGTGAGGTGGCTGAATGAGTGGCTGGCAGTGGGCTTTGACCCCAGCTCCAGGTCTGAAGAACCCTTGAGCAGCCCCTGTGCTCTTGTAGCCATGGCAGTGTTTCTGAGAGACATGCAGGAGTGAGGGTGGGGACTTCCCTGTGTTGGGGTGGACCCCACATTTGGTAACTTGCCAAATGGCACTGACTGTCATGTAGGGGAGGGCCCTCAAGGGGCTGGCATGCATGCTGGTGTTCAGGTGGAGTGGACCCCTCCCTTCCACATGTCACTCTGGAGTCTGTAACTCTCGACAGCAACCTGCTCCACGCACTGTACCTGCACAAAGGCAGTGTGTTTTGCTCCATTCATGTGCAAGAAGTAACTTTGACTCTCAAGGAAAATGGCAGCCAATGATCTGTGATGTTCTACTGATCGATCTTTGGTGGCCTTTTCCACGTGCCTATCCCTACCTCCTCGTGGTGAGAGTCGGGCAACGTCTTTAGGCGGCTAACAGGGAAGGCTTATCTGAGACTCTGGGTGCGAACCAGAGAGTCTCAGCTTAACCTCACAGATTCGTTTCTAATGAAATGCATGAATGCGGTAATGCAAATAGAGGTGGCGGGTCCCATGACTGTACCACCCTGGAGAGGAGCGGCTCCTGTGCTGCTGGGCCTGGTGGTGTTCCTGCGATGGAACTCCCAGTTTTTGTATGTGAAAGCCCAGGCACCTCAAGGTTCTCCCGTTTCGAGTGGCGATAGGAGGCATTTATGCCAATTCCATCTTTAACAAAATCAAAGCCTCCCTTGGTGCTGGAATGTGAGCGACCATGAAATTGGCAAGGTTAGCATGGGACTGCTAGAAAACAATCTATGCCTGCGGACAAACAATGTCTGAGGGGTGTGGCGCCCCGATGATGATGGTGATACACCCCGGCAAGTAGACCGGGCAGTCGGCGTGTAGTTTCTGGGGCACGCCCTGACCAGAGCATGGATAGACAGGGCCCCCTTCCTCCTTTTGCTTTCCCCGCTCCTCACTGAGCGGGGAAGCGGCCACCTTCACTTCTTGCCTGCCTGCCTGCCTGCCTGCCTGCCTGCCTGCCTGCCTCCCTCCCTCCTTCCCTCCCTCCTTCCCTCTCAGGTAGACCGGGGAGGCGCCCGTCCCTTCGTTTAGGAGCGCCGGGGAGCAGGGAGAGAGTCAGGGCGACTGTCCGCTACCGGCCTGCCTGCCTCCCTCCCCCCGGTAGACCGGCTAGGCACCCCTCCCTCGCTTTAGGAGCGCCCCCGTGTCGCCGGCGCAGGGCAGGGCGGCCGTTCCTTGCCTGCCTTCTCCCAGGTAGACCGGGTAGGCGCCGGTTCTTACCTTTAGGAGCGCCCTCGTGTGGCCAGCATGGTAAGGGCAGAGCAGCCGTCTTCTTCTTCTTCTTCTTCTTCTTCTTCTTCTTCTTCTTCTTCTTCTTCTTCTTCTTCTTCTTCTTCTTCTTCTTCTTCTTCTTCGTCGTATCCCTTTTGTTGTCATGATCGTGCATGCGCGAGGGCGTGAGTGCGGGCGGGCGAAATGGGGTATGCGTGTGTGTGTGCCTTCCTGCCTTCCTCTCCCTCTCTCTTCGTGATCTATTTTGGGTCTGTCTCTCTCCCCCACAAGCAAGTACATGGGGGGGGCGGGGGTGGTTTCTTGGGTGTGTGTGTTGGAGGGATATTTTGTGTCCACCTTTCTGTCCCTGTCTGTCTCCCCTGCCCACAAGCGTGTGTGCGGTGTATTTGGCTCCTGTGTCTCTGTCTGTCTCCCCCCACACAAGCACATGCTGTGTTTGAGTGTATGCTAGTGTGACAGAGAAATTTTGTGCCCTTCTGTCTCCCTCCCCCAAAAACGAGTGTGTGAGAGACAGAGAGAGAGATTTTGTTTCTGCCTGCCCGCCTGCCTCTCTCCCCCTCCCTCCCCCTGCTATCAAGTGTGTGTGAGAGCACACGAGCACTTTTGTGCTTGTCTTTCTGTATCACTGTGTCTCTGCATGCTCCCCCTCCCGCAAAGGAACGCACGCACTTTTCTCCCTTGCCGTCCCTGCAAGGACGGATGCACGCCCCCACGCCCCCACCCTTCTCCTCCATCACCTGCCTGCTGCTCTGCCGCCAAGCGGCGGTCTACAAAGTCACCGAGTTCTACGGCAGCTGTCTCCACGATCCCCACCCTTGGCGATGTCGTAGAATTCCAGCGACTGGGGAGACCTGCAGGCGCTAACGGGGGCGCGGGCCGGTAGACCGGGAAGCCTTCCGCCCTTGGAAGTAGACCGGCAAGCCGCAGCCTCTAGGGCGGAAAGACCGGGGGCCCGGCGAGTATATTGGCAGTCGGCGGGAGGACTGGGAAGCCCCTCGTTCTCGGAGGTAGACCGGCAAGACCCTGCCCCCCCCCCCGCCGAGGGTAGACCGGAGGGGCGCCAAGGGCCGAGATACTGAGCAACGCCGCCAGGCCCCCCGGTAGACTCGGGTAGACCGGGCTTCCCGAGGTTCGGCGCCCAGTAGACCGGCCAGCTGTTCCACTCTACGCCAGGTAGCCCGGCAGAGCCGCGCTTTCCAGTGGGTAGACCGGGAAGCCCCGCGATCTCTGAGGAAGACCGGCAAGACCCAACCTTCCCGGCCGATAGAACGGAGGGGAGCCGAGGGCCGGGAGACCGGGCTACGCCGCCAGCCCCTCCGGCGGGTAGACCGGGTTTCCGAGGTCCGGCACCGAGTAGACCGACCAGCGGTACCGCGCCGTGCACCAGGTAGTCCGGCAGAGCTGGACGCCCCAGGCACTGCGGCGAGCAGGCAGGCAGGCTGGCAGGGCCGCTCCTTCCAGTTGGTAGACCGGGAAGCCGCACGTTCTCTGAGGAAGACTGGCAAGACCCAGGCTCCCACCCTCCGCTGGCGAGTAGACCGTGCAGCGGCTCCAGGCCCGCCGCCGAGTGGACCGGCGCCTCCCGGGCCCAAGGATGGTAGACCGGGAAGCTGTTTGTCCTCCAAGAGCGACCTGGAAGCCCCACACCCTCTGGCGAGCAGGCAGGCAGGCAGGCCGGGTTGGCGCCACTCCCTTTGTTTAGCAATGCCGGGCTGCAGGCAGGCAGACAGGGAGGGTGGCCATCCGCTGCCTTCCAGGTAGACCGGGCAGGAGCCTGTTCCTTTGTTTGGGAGCTCTGGGCAGGTGGGAGGCAGGCAGGCAGGTGTGAGCGTGGACGCGTGGAGCCCACCGGGCCAGGCACCGAGTAGACCGCCCAGCGGTTCCACGCCGTACGCCAGGTAGCCTGCTCTTTCCAGTGGGTAGACCGGGAAGCCCCACGATCTGAGGCAGACCGGCAAGACCCAGACTTCCCGAGCGGTAGACCGGAGGGGAGCCGAGGGCTGGGAGACCGTGCAATGCCGCCAGCCCCTCCAGCAGGTAGACCGGGCCTCCCGAGGCCCGACTCCCAGTAGACCGGCCAATGGTTCCACGCCGTATGTGAGGTAATCCGGCAGAGCCGCGCTTTCCGGTGGGTAGGTAGACCGGGAAGCCCCACGATCTGAGGAAGACCGGTAAGACCCAGACTTCCCAGGCGGTAGACCGGAGGGGAGCCGAGGGCCGGGAGACCGGGCAATGCCGCCAGCCCCTCCAGCGGGTAGACCGGGCTTCCTGAGGTCCGGCGCCCAGTAGATCATTCAGCTGTTCTACTCCCTACGCCAGGTCCTCCAGCGAAGCCGTGCCTTCCGTCGGGAGGGCCAGGGTGATCGGGGCTCTCCCGAGTAGATGTCAGCTGGCAGGCCTTTGGAGGGGTAGCCCCCAGAATGGGGGGCACAGTAGACCAGCCCACCACCAACTCCGGGGAATAGAGGGGCACATTAGACCGACCGGCAGCATCCCTTCCAGCAGGACTTCAAAACGCCTGCAACTTCATTGCTTCACACTGGGGGCAAAGCAGGCCCAGACAGAGGGAGGGCCATATGCGCCACTTGGCCCGGGCCTCCGATTCCAAAGGGGGCCTCGGTCAGCATATTTATTTACATTTTCCATTTTGTCTTGGCTCCAGCACCATAATTCAAAAGCATCAATTCTTAGGCGATCAGCCTTCTTTATGGTCCAGCTCTCACTGCCATACATCACTACTGGGAAAACCATAGCTGGAACTATACGGACCTTTGTTGGCAAGGTGATGTCTCTGAAGTTGCCTAGGAAGCTGTATTGTCTACACTGGCTGGCAGCAACCCCCCAGGATTCCAGACCAGGCATGTTCCCAGCTCTACCTGGAGATGCTGCCAGACACAACCTGGGACCTTCTGCAGGCCAAGGATGGGCCCTTCCCTGACAAAGATCACACCCCTAAGAACAATGTGATCCAATACCAAAAAAAGTCAGAATAAAAACATAACTTTAAAATAAATAACATACCAAGTAAAGCAATATTCAATAATACTGAATACTCAATACTCCATTAGAATAGTAAAATTAAATAGGAAGGAGGAGGTGAAGGGGCTCCGACAGAGTCAAAGAGTCCACTCGCCACAGTCCTTAAAGAGTCCCCCTAAGCGCTGCCATAAGGCAGCCTGCAAACTGCACGTTGAAATCGCAAGGAGAAGAGGTGAAACACAGCCCCCAGCACGTTGACCAGAAAGGGGCTTATATTCTGTCTTCTTTCTTACTTTCCTTCTCTCTTATTTTCACTCCAAATCAGTCCTATAGAAGTCTGTAATTGGGGAGAGTATATTGCTGTTTTCTTCTTCTCTCCACCACCAAGAGGAAGGAGGAGGTGAAGGGGCTCCGACAGAGTCAAAGAGTTCTCTCACCACGCTCCTCAAAATCGCCCCAAAGCCTCCAAAAAGTTTTTCCAAGTGCTCCAAACACTATAATTTTCTTTGATTACAATCCCTTATATCACATAGCACAATCTCTTCCTGAATATAGCAAAGAAGGGGGTAGTGGTCTTACTATCGTACTTTATAGATCCACCTTCCGTCTTTATAATCCACTTTCCCGTCACTGGCTCAAAAACGGCTCAACCAGATTCTTTTGGGATTAGTGGGAAACGAGGTTAAAAAGAAGGATAAGAATTTATTTTTGTATGCCACGACGGCAGCAAGGATTATGTTGGCCCAGAATTGGAAGACAAATGTATTACCAACTATTTCGGACTGGCAGGTTAAATTGATAAATTATGCGGAACTGGCTAGATTATCAGGGAGAATACGAAATCAGGAAGACCAGAAGTTTTCTGAAAATTGGAGTAAATATTTGATGTATATAAGAGATAATTGTAAATCTTTAAAGACCCTGGAAGGGTTTGATTAACATCAACAGCATATGGTTAATTAGAAAAACGAATAAAATACGAGATGTAATGAAATTATAAGATACTTACCGAAGGGGGGGAAGGGGGGGATACTTACCGAAGGGGGGGAAGCTCGGCAGAGCTAAAGGTTTTATATGAGATCTATTTGTATAACAAATGTACATAAATGTATTCTGGTTGAAAAATCAATAAAAATTTAATTTAAAAAAATAGTAAAATTAAATATCTGCACATAATAATCGAACAGTTTACACTTAACAATTACAGTAAAGAATTACTAAGCTATAATCAATAAAAATGATAGCAAGTCACAATGCATAAAATACCACCAAACATACAAGCATGTCAGGTTCTAGTAATATCTCCATTTGCAGGATCCCTTTGGTAAATACCTAAACAGAGCAATGAGGAATGGTCAATAATAATTTAAGCGACTTAGTGCCTGAGGTGAACAGGAATATCTGGTTGGCGTGAAGCTTTATGGTGGTGTTGTCATGTTTAGGACATCATGTATACTGTCCTTTTGTATTTTTATTTCCCTCTGCACTGCCCGGTCCTCAGTGAGCCTGACTTTGGCCTTTAATATATAACTGTAATTGATTTATCTCACAGCTAACCTGCAGCAGAAAAAAGTTATAAATTGATAATAATAATAATCTATTATTTGTACCCCGCCCATCCGGCTGGGTTTCCCCAGCCACTCTGGGCGGCTTCCAACAAAGATGAAAGATACACTAAAATGTCACATATTAAAAACTTCCCTGAACAGGGCTGCCTTCAGATGACTTCTGAATGTCAGGTAGATGTTTGTCGCTTTGACATCTGATGGGAGGGCGTTCCACAGGGCGGGCGCCACTACCGAGAAGGCCCTCTGCCTGGTTCCCTGTAACTTGGCCTCTCGCAGTGAGGGAACCGCCAGAAGGCCCTCAGTGCTGGATCTCAGTGTCCGGGCTGAATGATGGGGATGGAGACGCTCCTTCAGATAAACTGGACCGAGGCCGTTTAGGGCTTTCAAGGTCAGCACCAAGACTTTGAATTGTGCTCGGAAACGTACTGGGAGCCAATGTAGGTCTTTCAAGACCGGTGTTATATGGTCTCGGCGGCCGCTCCAAGTCACCAGTTTAGCTGCCGTATTCTGGATTAGTTGTAGTTTCCGGGTCACCTTCAAAGGTAACCCCACGTAGAGCACATTGCAGTAGTCCAAGCTGGAGATAACCAGAGCATGTACCACTCTGGTGAGACAGTCTGCAGGCAGATAGGGTCTCAGGCTACGTACCAGATGGTAAAGAGCTGCCCTGGATACAGATTTGACCTGTGCCTCCATGGACAGCTGTGAGTCCAAAATGACTCCCAGGCTGCACACCTGGTCCTTCAGGGGCACAGTTACCCCATTCAGGACCAGGGAATCCTCCACACCTGCCCGCCTCCTGTCCCCCAAAAACAGTACTTCTGTCTTGTCAGGATTCAACCTCAATCTGTTAGCCTCCATCCATCCTCCAACCGCTTCCAGACACTCACACAGGACCTTCACCGCCTTCACTGGTTCTGATTTAAAAGAGAGGTAGAGCTAGGTATCATCCGCATACTGATGAACACCCAGCCCAAACCTCCTGATGATCTCTCCCAGTGGCTGCATGTAAATGTTGAAAAGCATGGGGGAGAGGACAGAACCCTGAGGCACCCCACAAGTGAGAGCCCAGGGGTCTGAACACTCATCCCCCACCACCACTTTCTGAACACGGCCCAGGAGGAAGGAGCGGAACCACTGTATGACAGTGCCCCCAGCTCCCAGCCCCTCAAGACGGTCCAGAAGGATGTTATGGTCGATGGTATCAAACGCCGCTGAGAGATCCAGCAGAATTAGGAAACAGCTCTCACCTTTGTCCCTAGCCTACCGGAGATCATCAACCAGTGTGACCAAGGCAGTTTCAGTCCCATGATGAGGCCTGAATCCCGACTGGAAGGGATCCAAATGGTCCGCTTCTTCCAGGCGTGCCTGGAGTTGTTCAGCAACCACTCGCTCAATCACCTTGCCCAAGAATGGAAGATTTGAGACTGGGCGATAATTGGCCATCGTGGCCGCATCTAAAGATGGTTTTTTAGGAAGCGGTTTAATAACCGCCTCTTTCAGCGGGCCTGGGAAGGCTCCCTCACGGAGGGAAGCATTCACCACCCCACGAAGCCCATCGCCCAGTCCTTCCCGGCTAGCTTTTATAAGCCAGGATGGGCAAGGATGCAGGAGACAGGTGATTGGCGTCACTCGTCCAAGCAGCCTGTCCACATCCTCAGAGGTAACAGATTGGAATTGATCCCACACAACTTGACTAGACAGGACTCTAGCACTCTCCCGCCCTGGCCCTGCTCCCACGGTGGAGTCTACTTCTTCCAGAATCTGAGCGATTTTATTTGCAAAAAACTTTGCAAAATCATTGCAGGAGATCATGTGGCCCGTACTGGACCCCGATGTTGCAGGTGGTTCCGCTAAATTGTGAACCACCTGAAAAAGTCTCCTGCTGCTGTTTTCTGCAGATGCAATAGAGGCGGTGAAGAAAGTCTTCTTCGCCGTCGCTATCGCCACTTGGTAGGCTCGACGTTGAGCTCTAACCTGTGTCCGGTCAGATTTGGAATGAGTTATCCGCCACCGGCGCTCTAGGCAGGCAGGTGGGGTGGGGTGGCTGTCCCCTGCCTGCCTGCCTCCCCCCCCAGGTAGACCGGGAAAGAACCTGGCCCTTTGTTTAGAAACGCCAGGCAGGTGGCATCCTTTGCTTGCCTGCCTGCCTGCCTGCCTCCCACCCAGGCAGACCGGGTAAGAACATGGCCCTTGTCAGGCAGGCAGGATGGAAGGAAGGCAGGAGGACTGTGCCCTGCCTGCCTGCTCCCCCCCCCCCCGGTAGGCCGGCTAGGCACCCCTCCCTCGCTTTAGAAGCGCCCCCGTGTGGCCGCCGCAGGGCAGGGCGGCCATTCCTTGCTGGCCTTCTCCCAGGTAGACCGGGTAGGCGCCGGTTCCTTGCTTTAGGAGCGCCCTCGTGTGGCCAGAATGGTAAAGGCGGCCGTTCTCTTCGTCGCCGTATCCCTCTTGTTGTCATGATCGTTAGGGCGGGCGGGCGAAATGGGGTATGCGTGTGTGTGTGTGTGCCTTCCTGCCTTCCTCTCCCTCTCTCTCCGTGATCTATTTTGGGTCTGTCTCTCTCCCCCACAAGCAAGCACATGGGGGGCCCGGGGGTGGTTTCTTGGGTGTGTGTGTTGGAGGGATATTTTGTGTCCATCTCTCTGTCCCTGTCTGTCTCCCCCGCACACAAGGACATGCTCTGTTGGAGTGTATGCTAGAGTGACAGAGAAATTTTGTGCCCTTCTATCTCCCTCCCCCGCAAACGAGTGTGTGTGTGAGAGACAGAGAGATTTTGCTTCTGCCTGCCTGCCTCTCTCTCTCTCTCCCCCTCCCTCCCTCCCCCCGCAAACAATCAAGTGTGTGAGAGAGCGCACGACCGCTTTGTGCTTCTCTTTCTGTATCCCTGGGTCTCTGCATGCTCCCCCTCCCGCAAAGGCATGCACGCACACCAAGAGTTTCCCCCCTTGCCGCCCCTGCAAGGACGGACGCACGTATGCCCTCACCCGTGTCCTCCATCACAGACCTGCTTCTTTGCTGCCAAGAGGTGGTTTACAAAGTCCCCGACTTCTACGGCAACTGTCGCCCCGAACCCCACCCTTGGCGATGTCGTCGGGTTACAGCGACTGGGTAGACCTGGAGGCGCCAACGGCGGCGCGGGCCGGTAGACCGGGAAGCCCCAGCCACCCAGGGCGGTAGACCGGAGGGGAACCGAGGTTTCGGTAGACCGGGCAACGCCGCCAGCCCCTCCGCAGAGTAGACCGGGATCTCCGAGGTCCGGCGCCCAGTAGACTGGCCAGCGGTTCTACTCCGTCCTCCAGGTAGTCCGGCAGAGCCGCGCTTTCCTGTGGGTGGACCGGGAAGCCCCACAATCTGAGGAAGACCGGCAAGACCCAGCCTCCCACACTCCGCTGGAGAGTAGATCGGGCAGCGGCTCCAGGCACGCCGCCAAGGCAACCGGCGCCTTGGTAGACCGGGAAACCGTTTGTCCTCTGAGGGAGACCTGGAAGCACCAGACCCCCTGGCGAGCAGGCAGGCTGGCAGTCACGCAGTCAGGCAGGCAGGCAGGCAGGCAAGTTGGACGTCTGCCTGCCTCCTCGCCAGGTAGACAGGGCAGGAGCCTGTCCCTTCGTTTAGTAGCGCTAGGCAGTCAGGCAGTCAGGCAGGCGGCAAAGCCCGACAAAGCCGCGCTTTCCGGCGGGTAGACCGGGAAGACCCCCGATCTCTGAGGAAGACCGACAAGACCCAGCATTCCCAGCCGGTAGACCGGAGGGGAGCCGAGGGCCGGGAGACCGGGCAACGCCGCCAGACCCTTGGCCGGTAGACCGGCATCATCGAGGTCCGGCGCCCATTAGATCGGCCTGCGGTTCCACGCCGTTCGCCAGGTAGCCCGGCAGAGGCGTGCTTTCCGGCAGGTAGACCGGGAAGTCTACCGTTCTCGTAAGACCGGCAAGACAGCCTCCCACCCTTCGAAGGCTAGTAGACCGGTTAGCGGCTCCAGGCACCCCCCCCCCGCCTAGTGGACCAGCGCCTCCCGGACCCAAGGAGGGTAGACCGGGAAGCCGCTTCTCCTCCGATGTAGACCTGGAAGCCCCAGGCCCTTCCCAGCAGGAAGGCAGGCAGGCAGGCATGCCGTCCGCTCCCTGCCTTCCAGGTAGACCGGGCAGGAGCTTTCCCCTACTTTTAGGAGAGCCAGGCAAGCGGCAGGCAGGCACGTAGGCAGGCAAGAAAGAAAGCAGGCAGGCAGAATGTCCGTCTCCTGCGTGCCTCCTCCCCAGGTAGACCGGGCAGGAGCCTCTCCCTTCGTTTAGGAATGCCAGGCTGGCGGCAGGCAGGCAGGCAGGAAGGCAGGCAGGAAGGCAGGAAGGCAGGCAGGAAGGCAGGATGGCCGTCCGCTGCCTGCCTTCCAGGTAGACCGGGCAGGAGTCTGTCCCATTGTTTAGGAGCGCTGGGCAGGCGGCAGGCAGGCCGTGGTGTGCGTGAACGCGAGGAGCCCACTGGGCCTGGCACCGAGTAGACCGGCCAGAGCTTCCACGCCGTACGCTAGGTAGCCCGGCAGAGCTGCGCGTTCCAGTGGGTAGACCGGGAAGTCCCACGATCTGTGGAAGACCGGCAAGCCCGTCTTCCCGGCTGGTAGACCGGAGGCGCGTCGAGGGCCGGGAGACCGGGCAACGCCGCCTGCCGCTCCGGCGGGTAGACCGGGCTTATCGAGGTCTGGTGCGCAGTAGACCGGCCAGCGGTTCCGCGCCATACGCCAGGTAGTCCAGTAGAGCTGCGCTTTCCTGCAGGTAGACTGGCAAGACAGCCTCCCCCCCTCCACCAGCGAGTAGACCGGGCAGCAGCTCCAGGCACTTCCTCCCTGCCTTGTGGACAGGTGCGTCCCATCCCCAAGGAGGGTAGACCGTGAAGCCGTTTCTCCTCCGTGGTGGACCGGGAAGCCCCAGACCTGTGGCGAGCAGGCATGCAGGCAGGCACGCAGGCTGGCAGGGTGGCCGGGAAGCTGTCTGTCCTCGAGGTAGAGCTGGAAGCTCCAGCCTGGGTTCTGGCTTCTGGTTCTGGGTTCTCCACCCCTTAAAGATTTCACATGGGGGGGCATAATCGGGTAGAGGCTTATTCAAACTCATCTTTGTGCTGTAAGAGCATGCGCTGGGTCAAGATATGTGCATACACTTGCCCACAACCCTATTGTGTAGACGTTTATTTAGGGCATGTGTGTACATCTCTGATTTTTAAAAAATAAGACACCCCTTAGATGCTAGATTTGCATTCTCTCACTTTTAGGAAGATCCCTTAAACTTCTACTGTAATCCTAGAGATGTTTTCCCCCAGCTTGCTTTGCAAGAAATGCGTCAGTCAGAGGTCCAAATACTTTGGAGGCAAAGGCACCCCAACTTCGGCTGTGCTCTTCTACCAGAAACCCATGGAGGAATTAGGCAGGAGTTGCAGAGCCCCACCCATCCCGTTCCCAACATACCTTACCACAGGAAGCCGCCCCCGGGCGACACATACATTTCTGTGAAGTTCTCCAAGCCCCGCAGCTGCGCCAAGGTCTGGATTTTGTTGGGCTCCTGGCAGAACAAGGTGTTCATGTAGCACCTGCACTGCTCCTGGCAGGGCGGGGCTCCGAGGCAGGAGCATCCCGGGCAGGCAGAGGAGCATCCCTGCACAGCCCCAGAGCATCCTTCCTCCACGGAGAGGCATCCTCGGCTGTTGGCTCAGAAAGCCCTGCGGCTCCCCATCCGCTGCCACCCAACCGAGCAGCTCTGCTCTCTCGCTGAGCCTCTTCCTTCCTTGTCAGTCATGGACCATGTGCCCGCACTCTCTCGCAGACACACAACCGCTCATTTCCCAACCTCAGAGGGCGGAGTTTGCTCCAAGTCCTCCTCCAACAACACAGAACCCCTCCCTCTCCAAACGAGTGACCGCCTGTCTCAGTGGACACAGCAGCGAGAGCAATGTCCACGTGGATGTGCCTCTTCTCCCCCTGGAGCACAGAGAAAGGGAGAGGAGCTCCTGTGGTCCCAGCAGCCTCCTTCCAGGGTGCCGGGCGGGGGGCAGGCATAGGCGTAGCCAGGATTTTATTTTTTTTGGGGGGGGGGGCGGAATCAGTTGGTCAGTTAGTTAAGCATTTTTTTAGTTTCTTCATTTAGGGGGGCAGCTGCCCTCTGTCCTCCCTTGGCTACTCACGGAAAGTCCCGCCGCCCATAATCGATCACAAGACATGGCGTGCACACACCATTTGAACAGCAATGAATGACCATCAACTTTTTGGGGCGGGTGCCCCCCGCAAATATTTTACTGGGGGGCGAAGGGACCTCAGCCCCAGGAATTGGCTCCTACTCTGCAGACCGCCCCTCCCACCACCATGATGAAAGTGTCCCTGAGCACGTGCAGAGTAAATTTCCATTCCATAAATGAAAGGAGACGCCACTCTGTGGAGATTTGTTAATTTTATTTATTCAATTATGTGTATACCCCGCTTGATTGTAGAAAACCTCAAAGCTGTTTGCAAAAAGAATAAAGCAGTAAGATTATTAGTAAAAATCATTTTTTAAAAACGAAAAGCCAGCGACGAACAAAATCTGCTGAGAACATTACGGGGACTTCCGGAGGCGGCGCGAAACAGCAATGGCGGTCCTCTTCAGTTGTTGAAGAGGGGCTCCGCGGAAAAGGGTCGTGCGCTGCGGCACAGCGACGACCCGTTTAGGAAAACCACGGGTAGAGTGAGCCCGTGGCCGTGGGATTCGGCGGGCACCAGGAGCGACCTCGGATACGCAGAAGGGACCCCGTAAGGGGCTCCGGAACGTGGAGGGGGTAGCGGTGCTGTGAATCCATCGCTCTTTCCGCGGAAGCGAAGCCGCGCGGCTGCTGCTGATGAGCGCTGACCTTTCTTCTTTGAACATTTGATTGGAAACAACAAACTCGTGAGTAAGAAATTTGAGGCTTTATTTGGACATCAAATTGGTGAATTTCGGCTGAAAGCGGGAGACGCTAAAAAGGAAGTCAGTCTTCCGTCCCTGTTTAAAGTACTGAGCAAAGTTTTTTTAAAGCGGAAGCGTTGAAAGGAGTTTAAAAGAAGTTGGAACTTACCCTGCAAGTTTGGATTTGATTGTGAGACTGTGCTATACCTCTCTATATTTTGTGGATTATAAAGTTATAAGCCCCAGCTCACGGGCTGCCTGGATACAAAGTAACATCAGACTGTGGCAACTGTGTATAGAGACATAAAGTTACATTGGGCTACTTTGCAGTTACAAAAAAGGAACTGTTGTTCACACCTTCGCAAAGAACCTTTATCATCTGCAGTTTAAAGTGAATTTAGAGGGTTTCCCCCCCTTATTTTGGATTTTACCATATTTGGGAATTAAATGGTGGAAACTTTTGGGGAGCTCCCCCTGCTGGATTGTGGAAATATAAACCTCTGAGAACTGCTGGTTGTTTTGGAAATCTTTTTGCCTGGATGATTGCTTTTCCCATGGGATTTACAATTTGACCTTGAAACCTAGACAGTTGTGGAATGAGTGTGGCAGGAAAAACAAGGGCTGCCAAGAAAGCAAAACAAACTGAACTATTGCAATCAACTTTGCCTGTGCAGCCACGTAGATCATCTGTTCCAATTGTGATAGGTCTGCAAGAAGGACAATTTAAACAGCCAGTTTTGGAGGATATGGCTGCAGGAGGATTAGACCCTATTTCTAAAGAAATATTGGATCAACTGGCAGCATTAAATAAGAAAGCTGATGAACAAGCGGCTAAATTTGACCAGGTTACAGCAACGATTAATAAGTTGACAGACCAAGTTGCTCAAAACACACAGGCGATAGGAAATTTTGAAAAGACTATATCAGAGAACCGAAAATTAGCTGAGGACGCAAACACGAAAGCAGACCAAAACAAAAAAAGGATTGAGGAATTAAGAGGGGAAGTAAGACCACTGAGTAGACAGGTCACTGAACAACAGGCCTATCTGTCTATGGCGGAGCTGAAAAACCGGGAAAGTAATCTTAGGATTAGAAATATTCCAGAACTAGAAAAGGAAGATTTGGCTGGCTTTTTGACTGCAGAAATATCCAAGTTCTGGGGTTTGGCAGAAGAGAAAGACTTCAAAATCGTCACCGCTTTTAGATTGGGAAGAGTGGCCAAGAAAGATAAACCAAGGGATTGCTTGATCATATTGAGATACAAGCAAGAAAAAGACAACATACTTGGCCTACATTTTAAAAACCCATTGGTGATACAGGGAAAGACAGCAGAAATCTTCAGAGACATACCAAAACAATTGTTGGACTTAAGAACTACATACAAGGATCTGGCAAGATTATTAAGAAACAACACAATCCCTTACAGGTGGGAATTCCCCCAAGGATTATCTTTTAATTTGAAAGGGAAGAAGGTGAGAATCAGAACAGCAGAAGAGCAAGAAAAATTCCTAAACGATCACGGGGAGGACCTTCGAAAAGGGACAGCAGGTACCTGGCCACCCCCCACGCCTGGTACAAAAGATCCACCTCCAGACATAGACGAGAAGGGAGACAACCCCATCGGCTAACAAGCTGATCCAGGATGTCTCTGCAGCTTTTTAGTTGGAATATCCATGGGGCAAATTCCCCTGAAAAAAGGAAAAGGATTTTTCACATTTTGAGGAAAGAACAACTAGACGTCATTTGTCTCCAGGAAACCCATGTGACTAGGCTCCACAGAAGAGTGCTAATAAACAAGCGACTAGGCCAAGAATTTATTTCATCAGCTAAAGAAAAGAAAAGGGGAGTCGTGATATATGCAAAGGAGAGCCTAGCACCAAAATTTGTGTTCAAAGATGAACAAGGAAGAATTTTGGCGATCGAAATACAATCACAAGGAGAAAAATTTTTGATAATTGGAATTTATGCACCAAATGAGGGGAAATCTGAATTTTATGGGAAGCTGCATGAGACAATGCTGGACCATATGGACTATAATAACATCATTCTGATGGGAGATATGAATGGGGTTGTCTCCACACACATGGATAAGTCACAAAATCAAAATGTGACTAAAGATGGCAGACTACCAAAGACTTTTTTTGAACTCACAGACAATATGGACTTGATTGATATCTGGAGGACAAAGAACCCCCTAGGTAGAGAGGGAACATTCTTTTCTGAGGCCCACCTATCCTGGACAAGAATCGACCAAATCTGGATATCTAGAGGACTGGCACCCAAGACCAAAAAAGTAGAGATCTGCCCTAAAACTTGCTCCGACCATAACCCCTTGAAAATGGACTTGAGACTTACACCAGCTGGATCCTTCAGATGGAGAATGAATGATGCATTGTTTAGAGACCAGGAGATAGTGAAGAAGGCCCAAAAGACGATGAAAGACTACTTTGAACTAAATTTGAACACTTCGGTGGAAAAAAAAACAATCTGGGACGCAAGCAAAGCTGTTATGAGAGGGTTTCTGATACAGCAGAATTCTATTAAGAAAAAACTCTGGAACGGTAAAAAGGACAAGATCTTGGAAAGGATAAAAGACGGAGAGAAAAAGTTGAGACTAAATCCAAAATCAAAAGAAGTTTTGAGAGAAATAAAATTCCATCAAGCACAATATGCAAAACTGATAAATCAAGAAGTTGAATGGAAAATCAAACAGATGAAACAAAGATCATTTGAATCGGCAAATAAATGTGGGAAGCTGCTATCATGGCAGCTGAAAAAGAGACAAAAACTGAACTTTGTTACCAATCTAGAGGTTGAAGGAGAATGTATTCAGAAACCAGAGGAAATTAGAAAGTGTTTCCAGAGATATTTTAAAAAATTGTTTTCCCAAGGACCCCAAGTGGAGACTGAAATAAATAAATTTTTAAAAAGCTATGGCCTACAAAAACTAACACAAGACAAACAAACTGACCTGAATTATAAAATAACCCAACAGGAAATCGAAAATGCCATTCAGAACATGCAACTAGGCAAATCCCCGGGCCCAGATGGACTTACCTCCAAATACTATAAGATATTGAAGGAATACCTGACTCAGCCATTGATGGAGGTATGTAATCAAATTATGGAAGGGAAGGGGGCACCAGAATCGTGGAAAGAGGCATTCATCACTTTGATACCAAAATTGGAATCTGAAAAGACTCAACTTAAGAACTACCGTCCCATCTCACTCCTAAACGTGGATTACAAGATTTTTGCTGACATTTTGGCAAATAGATTGAAAAAAGTCTTAAATGGAGTTATTCATAAAGACCAAGCAGGCTTTCTCCCTGGCAGGCATTTGTCAGATAATACTAGGAACATTGTTGACGTTCTGGAACTTCTACAGACAAATTTGAATACAAAAGCAGTTTTGATATTTATAGACGCGGAGAAGGCCTTTGACAATATATCTTGGAAATTTATGAAGAAGAATTTGGAAGGGATGGGAGTGGGAAGGGCGTTCCAAAATGGCATAGATGCAATATATTCAGAACAAAAGGCTAAATTGATAGTAAACAATGTGGTGACAGAAGAGTTTAAAATTGAAAAAGGAACACGACAGGGGTGCCCCCTATCACCCTTGCTATTTATTTCTGTCCTTGAGGTTTTGCTAAATTTGATCAGGAAGGATCAGCAGGTGGAAGGAATACAGGTCGGAGGAAAACAATATAAACTGAAGGCCTTTGCAGATGACTTGGTTTTGACATTACAGGAGCCGGTGTCCAGCACAAAAAGAGTATTGGAATTAATTTCTGAGTTTGGTCGGGTGGCGGGATTCAAGTTAAACAAACAAAAAACTAAGGTTTTGGCAAAAAACTTGACACCTTTAGAAATAGATGGGTTTCAGAAGGAAACAGAACTAAACGTTGTTAATAAAGTGAAATACCTGGGGGTCAACTTGACTGGGAAAAATTTGAATCTGTTTAAAGATAATTATGAAAAATGTTGGTCTGAAATTAAAAAGGATCTAGAAATCTGGTCAAGATTGAAACTTTCCTTGTTGGGAAGAATTGTAGCAGTAAAGATGAATGTATTGCCAAAAATGCTGTTTCTGTTCCAGACCCTACAGATCGTGGACAGAGTGGAATGTTTTGGAAAGTGGCAGAGGGACATTATGAAGTTTGTCTGGCAGGGCAAAAAGCCCCGAATAAAATTTAAAATATTAACAGATGCAAAGGAAAGAGGGGGTTTTGCCCTGCCGGACTTAAGGTTGTATTATGAAGCTGCATCCCTCTGCTGGCTGAAAGATTGGTTTTTGCTAGAAAACACTGATGTCCTAGATCTGGAAGGGTTCAACAATGCTTTTGGGTGGCATGCATATTTGTGGTACGACAAGGTAAAGTCTCATAAGTTGTTTAAAAACCATATTGTAAGGAAATCTCTGTTTTCTGTCTGGACTAAATACAAGGACTTATTTGAAAACAAGACTCCGAGGTGGTTATCACCGATGGAGGCTAAAGCCACAAAAATACTTAATATGGGGGGTGGCTGGGCAAAATACTGTGAAATAATAGAAAGAGTGGGTGACACTTGGAGGTTGCAGAGCTTTGAAAAATTGAAAGGGAAGGTGCGAGACTGGTTTCACTATGCCCAAATTTTAGAGATCTTTAAAAAAGATAAAAAAATTGGTTTCCAGGTGGAAAAATCAAAATTAGAACTAGAATTACTTGAACCTAAGACGAAAGTGCTTTCAAGAATGTACAACTTGCTGCTTAAATGGAATACTCAAGATGAGACAGTCAAATCAGCCATGATAAAATGGGCACAAGATATTGGATACAACATTATGTTTGAGGACTGGGAAAGGTTATGGACCACCGGTATAAAATTTACGGCATGTAGTGCCTTAAAGGAAAATATTATGAAAATGATGTACAGGTGGTACATGACCCCAGTCAAACTTGCAAAGATATACCATTTGTCTGATAATAAATGTTGGAAATGTAAGGAGGCTGAAGGAACTTTTTACCACCTCTGGTGGACATGCCCGAGGGTGAAGGCCTTCTGGGAAATGATTTATAACGAGTTGAAAAAGGTATTTAAGTATACCTTTCAGAAGAAACCAGAGGCCTTCCTCTTGGGCATTGTGGGCCAGAGGATACCTAAGAAAGACAGAACCTTCTTTCTATATGCAACGACTGCAGCAAGAATTCTCATAGCTAAATACTGGAAGGCACAGGAGCTACCCACACTGGAAGAATGGCACACACAACTGATGGACTATATGCAACTAGCCGAAATGACTGGCAGAATCCGAGACCTGGGAGAAGAGGCTGCGGAAGAGGATTGGAAAAAATTTAAGGACTATTTACAAAAACATTATAAGATATATGAATGTTAAAAATTTGCTAAGGTTTGAGGTAAATATGCTTCAGTATTGAAATTCGGAGTTGATAGAAACAAAGTTAATGATTGAGAAAAGTTTTAATTTCAGAGTGAATAATTAGATGAAAATACAAAAACACAGGAAACAAGGTATTAATTTGCTGTTTATATTTATTATAAAGAATGCAGGGATGGAGGAGATGGGGAAGTCCAGTGGATGATGAAAAAAAAAAAAAAAGACTTCGAAAAATGAATTTTTTCTTGTTTAATTTCTTTTTCTTTCTGTAAAACCGCTTTTGTTGTGTTATTGATGATGGATTTAGATTCTGGAAAAAAGCAATAAAAAAATTTATAAAAAAAAAAAAAAGAGAACATTACGGGGCCCCAGGGAGCCCTCGGCTTCTAGTAAGGAAGGTCTTTATTTCTGATGGCTCCTCTGAAAGTGGGAACAGATGGGATCCTGGAATGGGGGGGGATACATGCGCCCACCACCAACTCCAGGAAATAAAGGGGTGCATTAGACCGACCGGCAGCATCCCTTCGAGCAGGAGTTCAAAACGCCTGCAAGTTCAATGCTTCACAACATCAGGAACTTGTAGCCAGGCCTCACCTCTGAAGGTCCGCATCCAACATCTGTGACGAAACATGCCAAATGGGTTTCTTTAATGAAAAGGCGAATGCCAGTCCTATGTCGCAGTGCCGGATGTACATATAAGCTAAACAAGCTATAGCTTAGGGCCCTACTCTCTTGGGGACCCTCGCAAAATTAAAAGGGGAAAAAAACCCCAGGTGTACATTTCCAAAATATAAGATAAAAAAGTAATAAAATAAAACCTACATACAGCAACAGTGTTTTGTGTTGTGTATGGACCTATTAAATTACCAGTGAGGGGTGAACGGCAGCGGCCGGTCAGGGTTCTTTGCCCGCGCGGCTGTCTGCAGTCCTGCCTGCCTGCCTGCCTGCCTGCCTGCCTGCCTGCCTGCCTGCCTGCCTGCCTGCCTGCCTGCCTGCCTCTCCCCCCCGGTAGACCGGCTAGGCACCCCTCCCTCGCTTTAGGAGCGCCCCCGTGTCGCCGGCGCAAGGAAGGGGGGCCGTTCCTTGCCTGCCTTCTCCCAGGTAGACCGGGTAGGCGCCGGTTCCTTGCTTTAGGAGCGCCCTCGTGTGGCCAGCATGGTAAGGGCAGGGCAACCGTTCTCCTCCTCCTCCTCCTCCTCCTCCTCCTCCTCCTCCTCCTCCTCCTCCTCCTCTTCTTCTTCTTCTTCTTCTTCTTCTTCTTCTTCTTCTTCTTCTTCTTCTTCTTCTTCTTCATATCCCTATTGTTGTCAAGATCCTGCGTGCGTGCGTTCGTGCGGTCGAAATGGGGTGTGCGTGTGTGTGCGCGCCGGCCTGCCCGCCCGCCTCCCTCTCGCTCTCTCCGTGATCTATTTTGTTTCTGTGTCTCTCCCCCCCACGCCAGGACATGGGGGCGGGGGGGTTTTCTTGGGTGTGCGTGTGTGCGCGTTGGAGTAATATTTTGTGTCAATCTCTCTGTCCCAGTCTGTCTCCCCCCCACGCAAGCACATGCTGCGTTTGAGTGTATGCTTAGTGTGAGAGAGAAATTTTGTGCCCTTCTGTCTCCCTCCCCCTCAAACGAGTCTTTCTGTGTGTGTGAGAGAAAGAGAGAGAGAGAGATATTTTGCTTCTTTCTGCCTGCCTGCCTGCCTGCCCCCCCCCTCTCTCCCTCCCTCCCTCCCTCCCTCCTCCTTCCCTCCCCCACACAATAAAGTGTGTGTGAGAGCGCACGAGCGCTTTTGTGCTTGTCTTTCTGTATCCCTGTGTCTCTGCATGCTCCCCCTCCCGCAAAGGAACGCACGCACGCCAAGGCTTTTCTCCCTTGCCGTCCCTGCAAGGACGCACGCACGCCCTCACCCGTCCCGTCCCGTCCCCTCCATCGCCTACTTGCTGCGGCCGTCTACAAAGCGGCCGTCTACAAAGTCATCGAGTTCTACGGCAGCTGTCGCCACGAAACCCCCCCCCTTGGCGATGTCGTCGGGTTACAGCGACCGGGTAGAACTGGAGGCTCCATAGGGGGCGCGGGTGGGTAGACCGGGAAGCCCTCCGCCCTCCATAGTAGACCGGCAAGCCGCAGCCTCTCCGGCGGGTTGGCCGGGGGCCCGGCGAGCAGATTGGCCGACCGGGAAGCCCCCCCGTTCTCGGAGGTAGACCGGCAAGCCCCAGCCTTCGGGGCCGGTAGACCGGAGGGGAGCCGAGGGCGGGGAGACCGGGCAACGCCGCCCCAGCCTCCAAGGCCAGCAGACCAGAGGGGAGCCCAGGGCTGGGAGCACTGCTGACAGCCCCCTCCCTTGGTGGCAGGCCAGGCCATGGTGACCGTGGATGCAAGAAGCAGACTGGGCCTTCGGTGGGTAGACCGGGAGGCCCCCCCGTTCTCTTGCCCTTGATTTAGAAGTACTGGGGAGCAGGCAGGCAGGCAGGCAGGCAGGCAGGCAGGCAGGCAGGCAGGCAGGCAGGCAGGCAGGCAGGCAGGTAAGCAGTGCATTTCATTGAGCAACATTACTTATCACACTGTGAAGTAATATTGGCTAGGGAAGCTAATGTGCTTTGGCGGTGGTGGATCCGGGGAAGGCCGGGCAATGGCGGCACCTACAACCCCCCCAAGTCCAGACCCCCCCATGACCTTCCTCATCTCATTCCTGACTTCAGCTCAGCTTGCTGCCCACCTGCCCGCTCGCCTCCCCCCTTGTCGGGATTTGCCAAGACACAGCAAAGCGGGGAGACCTCGAAGGGCTGCTGAGAACATTATGGGGCCCCAGGGAGCCCTCGGCTTCTAGTAAGGAAGGTCTCCTGTGTGAGTGTCTGAGAGCCCTGCTCTTGCCGCTTACCATCTACCTGGCCCAGGGCGGGGCCTGAAGCCTCACAGGGACTGCTGCGCTCCGCTGCCCAGGAGGACTCTCCTGTGTGAGTGTCTGAGGGCCCTGCTCTTGCCACTTACCATCTACCTGGCCCAGGGCGGGGCCTGAAGCCTCACAGGGACTGCTGCGCTCCGCTGCCCAGGAGGACTCTCCTGTGTGAGTGTCTGGGGGCCCTGCTCCTTCCTGCCACTTACCACCTGGCCCAGGGCAGGGCCTGACGGGCCTGACTAGGACAGTTGCTGTTACTGCTGGAGGTGTGCAGAGTGCTTTTAAAATGTTTTAAAAATTTTCTTTTGAATTTTTTGTATGTGGGGGTGGGTGGGATGGATGTTTATTGGGCCTGGGAATTTGTTTGATTTTAGGTTTTTGTAATTTTTATTGTTTTTTGTTTGTATTGTTTTATTTGTGGGTTTTTTTAAGGTTTTATTTTGTTCTTAAGGGGAGGGGTCAGGGCTGCTGGGGAGTAGGTCCCAGCCAACAAAATGGCTGGGGCATATTCCACAGGGGGGATGCACTGGGACAACCGATCTCAGTGATCACGGGTAGGAGGAGGAGTTACGCTAAGACCAGACCATGTCATTACAGAGGAGGCAGGTTTAGTCGTTGTCTGAGGACTATCCCTGCCTCCGGGTCTGGTCCTGACCGGATGGATACTAGAATTAGCAAGGGATACCCACATGACCTGAAAGTGTTGCTGTGCAATGCCAGGTCAATGATTCATAAGACCACTGCCATCCATGACTTGATCATGGATGGAGGACTTGACCTGGCA